>NC_081408.1:551828345-552139595 GCF_030272615.1 Cryptomeria japonica | reverse complement strand
GGCAAACCAACATCCTTGTCTTCACGAAAGGATGGGTGGGTCCACATGAGGCTTGGATGGGCCAGAGGTTCAGATTAGGTTGCCAGGATAACCCAATGTATGGGGCTGGGACCTATGAAGACCTGCCATGGTAACCATACCAGGTTGTGTGATGACACTTGTCCCTACGCTCGCTAGTGTGTGGTTGTATTGTCTTGATAGGAGCACTTTTGTGGAGTCGTCCTGTTGCTTATGCCCTTGTGAGAACTTGATTTCATGATAGACCTTGGGTTGCGATGACTTGGTTTTGCGGATGCTCCAGTGAACCCTTGGTATTTGCTTCTATTATGTTTAGTTGGATCCTTTCCTTTTCAGGGATCGTTTATGTATTTATTGACCGATGTGGTCATTTGTATATTGGTTATGTTCACCTTGATGGAAGGATTGTAACGATGTGAACCTCATGTATTCTTAACTTTATTATTATCAGAGGGGTCTTGCAGTTGAGTAGACCCGGAGATGTATCCCTTTAGGGGTGAACTCCGAAATCATCTTGGTGTTATGTGATGCTTTTGTTCTTATGTTTCATGTTTAGTGTTAGCATGTATGGATGACATTTTGATAGAATGTATAAGTGGATAAGATGAAATTAATTTAAAATGCATGTATGTAGTCCTCTCTTGAATGCAGTAAATTGGAATATGAAAGAATGTAGCTTAGGATAATGGATTATATTCAATCATTGTTAAGGAAATTAAGTGTGCATGGAAAGACTCATTAGTCTATGATGAAATTCAAGTGTATTGTTAAATTAGATGCATGACTTAAATTTAAATGAAAATTTTGAATGAAGGATAAAGATAAATCTTAATGGATGAATCTTATCTTGTGATTTATATTTTCATCTTCTGAAAGAAAATATCCTTGTTTAATTATTATCTCGTTATAAGATAACCAACTTATTGGATTTATTAGTGTGAGTTAAGTTAAATGTGTAATTAAGTAATCATGTTGGGAAACTCTTTAGGTGTTAGATGATGTCTTCTGCTATGTAATCTGAAATTTGATATCTCGTTGTATCCTAATGTTGTGTTTATCCTTAAAAAAAAAAATAATGCACTCTATTCTTGTGTTTTAGCTTTATCCCTTCGGGGTTTCTTGGCGGGGCATTACATATGATTGGATGATGATTTGTGATGAAGATGTCATGCAAGCATGTTGTATGTGATGAGTTTCTATATGGTTTTGGTGCGTTAAGACAACTGTATCTTGGGAATGATCAAATGTATAGTATGAAGTGACAAATGCGTGATGAGTTACATGACTCAAAGTGTGGTCATCCAAGAGCGGTTGTAGATGTCTAGAAGAATGTGAAGTTGGTTGCAATGTAATTTAACAATCAATATTAAACCGATGTGTTTGTAATCTCTATGAGAATTGTAGTGTTTGATTTGTGTAACCGACCTAATGTATTTTCTTATAAGGTTGATGGATTGATTGAATGATGTGTTGGCAATTTGATAATGTGTTGGCAATTTGATAGATTGTGAAAGTGATTGTTACTGAACCAAGAGGTGTGTCTGCAGAATGATGTAAAGGCAAATAGTCACGGTAAAGGATCTGATTCAACAAGGAAGTGCTATTTCCAAATCGATCAAAGAACCCGTTGTTCTCTAACCATTATAGTTGTTTTGAAATCCCCTCATAGGGTAAGATCTAACAAGCATGTTGTTGAAATCCTCTAACCAGGTGATCCATTAGCTTGGATTTGAAATCCTCCACTGAGGTTGCCTTTAACAGGGTATTACCTTTAACAAGGTATTTGTAGTCAATCCCTTAGTCGGCTGGTCCTTAACCGGACCTGTTCCTAACAGAATATTATTGTATAAGCTTCTAACTAGGCTCAGCTCCTAACAGGGTGAACTTTAGAAGAATTCAAAGAATACTCATGGGTATTCATCCTCACCGTGGTTTTTTCCATTTGGGTTTCCACGTGAAAAATTATTGTTTCAAGTGGTGAATGATTTTATGATGTATTTCTGGTATGGTTGATATGAATGACTGGTGAATCAACATAGATATATTTAAATGACTGGAAATGATCTGAAATATATTATTACTCGTATTAGTGAAGTGGTTTAAGGTTTTGGTCAAATGGTATTTAAGTTTCAAATCTGTTGCATTATATCATTGAAGTATTAGGTCAACTGATAAGGTTTAATAGTCCAGCTGTAGATTTGTTTTAGTGACTAAACCAGTTAACTTTGTGAGTTGTTTATAAGTTAGAAATAAGTTTTTTGAAAGTTCAATTAATCTTCCAACTACTGATTCACCCCCGTCTCAGTAGTTGATCGAATCTTTATAGTTTCATCATATTATCACATAACCGGTGTCTCAGAAATAATGCATGAAATGAAACATAAACAAGAACATCACATGAAAAACATTCCACACATGAACACCATAGTTTTTTACATGGAAACCCAAATAAGGAAAAACCACGGTGGGAGTTAGCACCCACAAATATTTGTACTCTTTTTAAGTACGCCCTCTTAGGAGATTACAATACACCCAATTAGGGGATTTTCCTAGTAGCCCAGTTAGGAGCTTGATGGTTTGTTAGGATCAACCTCATGAGAGGATTTAACACTTTTTTGAGAGCTTCCTCTTAGGGGACTTAAATGTTTAAGGCCTGTCAGGGCCTACCCGGTTAAGGGATTTAACCTGTTGCAACTATTAGGGAACAATAGTAAGAAAATGATCTGTTTACTTGCACTTCTCTTCTTGCTTGATCAGATCTTGTTATACACAACATTCTGCAACTCTTAGAAAGATCTCACACTTCACTTGGATGACTTAACACAATCTCTAAGACCACCGACACAATAAACATCAATTGTGTCATCCTAAATAGCCATCTCAACTAGGTCATCCATAAAACCCTAATTACATCATGAATTTCAAATTCAAATCATAAGAGATCATCATAGATCATTATACACATCATTACAACAAATTACAATGCAATATCAAGCATTGGCTGATCGTAACTCATCATGAAAAATCCTATCTGTACCAAAGTCAAACCCTCAAAATACTCTACTAAGAGTTTTGCTGATTCCCAACAAATTCTTCCTTGAATTGTGCCAAAATAATAATTAAATCTTTCATGTGGGTTGTGTCATGTTACCAACTTCATGTAGGCTCACCGTCGATCACCATCATAACAGAAATCATTTCTGGTTTGATGATTTCTTCATCAGTCTTAAACCCTACTAAAACCTTAGCAAAACTTCATCAGAAATTTGAAACACGCCTTCTGGTAATCTTCATAAGTTTCGGTTCTGGTCAGTTACACCTTTCCATGATACAAGTTCACCATCCAAACTGCAAATCACCAATCATCATCAATCATCTGATCCAATCAAAACATCTCTTCTTTACCGATTAAAATCCTATTTCATAGACTTTAGCTCTCTATTGGTAAACCCTTTCTCCCAGTAAACCAAAAAACTTAGATGACAAAATAAAACATCAAGAACATTAGGAACATCATTTGACATCAACTGCCATCAATGACAATACAAATAATTGATCATGTCATCTATTCATAGAAACTCAATCTCTTCATCATAAATAGACTTTTATCCTTTACGAGTGCAGTCATCCAACTCCAACTGCATCACCTCATTTTTATCAATTATGCGAAATGCCAACAACATGATTAGAGGAAGAGGAACTAATCATTGGATGGTAAGCATAACACTGTTATTATTTATTATATTGAAGGTTTAAGGCATAATCTTTTGAGTATAGGACAGTTGGTGGATAAGGGATTTCAATTACAGTTCAAGGATGGAAAATGCAAAATCATCAACAGATATGGATTGGAGATTGCAACCGGTACTTAGACTAGAGGTAACATATTTCATTTGAACTTTGGTGAGAATACATGTTTGATTGCATATATTGATGAAAGTTGGCTATGGCATAAGATGTTGTGTCATGTGAATTTTGATTGCATTGTAAAGATTAGTTCAACTAAGGCAGTTAGAGATATACCTAGGATTGTGAAGCCTCATAATCCGATATGTAAGGAATGTCAAATGGGAAAGCAAGTCAGAACTTATTTTAAGAGTATTCAAAAAAAATCTAATGATGTTCTTGATCTTATTCATACTGATTTATTTGGTCTTGCTAGAATAATAAGTTTTCAGGGTGATAGATATTTCATGCTAATCATTGATGACTATTCTAGAATGACATGGGTTACTTTTCTAAGGGAGAAATCTGAAGCCTTTGAAAAATTCAAGAAATTTAAAGCTTTGGTTGAGATAGAGATATGATTGAAAATCAAATGCTTAAGATCCAATTAGGGTGGTGAATTCACATCTGGTGAATTTAACAGTTATTGTGAGAAAGATGGGATAAGGTGATAATTGTCTGCATTGCAAACACCTTGGCAAAATGGTTTTGTGGAAAGAAAGAATAGAACTATCTTGTATGTAGCTAAATCTATGATGATGGAAGCTGATTTGCCACATATCTATTGGAGAGAAGTTGTGATCAAGGTGGTGTACACATTCAATAGAGTTCATATCAAAGGAGACACCAGTAAGACACCTTATGAGTTATGGTTTGGTCATACACCTACTATTGAGTATTTCAGAATCTTTGGTAGTAAATGCTATATCAAAAGAGATGATTACATTGGAAAGTTTGATCCTAGATGTGATGAAGGAATATTTATTGGTTATTCAAATGAAACCAAAGCATACAGATGTTATAACCAATGATTGCAGAGAATTATGGAGAGCGCCAATGTCAAGGTGGATGAGCAATATAGAGGTCGAATCAGAACTTATGAGAGAGAACCAAAAGTGAAAATGATCATAACTGAATTGGTAATGCTAGTACCAGAATAGAATGTTGAACTAGTTACTCTAGCAGTATCAGAAAATTCAAAAGTAACTGAAGATCAAAGTAGAGAATTAGAAAGTCAGAAGACTCCTAGGTATGTAAGGTTGAATCATTCAGAAAATCAGATCTTTGGAGACAAAAGAAAATGAGTGATGACAAGGAGAAGGTTGGCACCTGAAGAGGTATGCTCAATTTCTCAGATTGAACCGACATCAATAGATGAAGCATGTAAGGATGAATGTTGGATGAAAGCTATGGAAGAGGAATTGGATCAAACAAAAAAGAACAACACATTGACTTTAGTTCCCCAACCTAAACATAAGAATTTTATTAGAACTAAATAGGTTTTTTAGGAATAAATTGAATGAAGATGGGCAAGTTGTGAAGAACAAGGCTAGATTGGTTTGTAAAGGATATTCTCAGAAGGAAGGAATTTATTATGATGAAATGTTTTCTTTGGTAGCTAGGATTGAAGCTGTGAGATTATTTTTTGCTTATGTTTCCCATAAGAAATACAAGGTTTATCAGATGGATGTTAAGTGTGCATTTATAAATGCAGATCTTTAAGAGGAAGTCTACATTGAGAAAGTTGATAGACTTTCTCTTTCAGATGACAATAACATGGTTTACAAATTAAGGAAATCTTTATATGGATTGAAGCAAGCACCTAGAGCTTGGTATGCTAGATTGGACAAATATCTTTTGAAGCTTGGTTTCACTAAAGGTAATGTTGTCAATAACTTGTATTATAAGATCAGTAATGATGACATATTAATTGTTGAGGTCTTTGTGGATGATATCATTTTAGGAGGTGAGGAAAATTTATGTATGGAATTATCTGATAATATGAAGAATGAATTTGAGATGTCTATGATTGGATAAATGAGATTTTTCTTAGGTTTGCAGATTAATTAGACTAATAAAGATATTTTCATCTGTCAAACTAAGTATGCTAGAGAGTTGTTGAAGAAATTTGGTATGAAAAATTCTAAACTAGTTGGTACGATGTATCAGCTCTAGTAAATCCTATAAATCTATGATTGGAGGTTTGTTATATTTGACTTAGATTGTTGGCCTTTTGATGATGCTATGATTGTCATTGATGGACACACACTTGTTTTGAGATCACTTTCTTTATGTATGTTATGCTCAATCGGTAATTGTTCCAACCGGTATTATGTATTATAGTCTTTAGACTATCAATGTTTTGCAGAAGGTGCTTACTGGTCACAAGCGGTATGAAGAATTAAAGAGGTATGAAGACCTCAAGTGGTTTGAGGATCTCAAGTGGTATGAAGGAACAAAGCGGTAGTTAACATTTTTCCAGTCTTCACTTTTGACAACCGGTAATCAATAAATTGTATGAACCGGTATTACTCTGTGATGAGTTACCAACCGATATTTTTGTGATGAGTTATCATCCACGGACACTTTGGCGGTGATTTTGTGTCATGTTACCAAATGTGTCTAGATGCACTGAACCTAGGAACTTGTAATGTAATCCTATTGGACCAACATGAAAATAGACTCCTTTATAAGGACATCATGTCTAGGGTTTTAGTTGATGAGGGTTTTGTATGTGCGATCATAGAAGAGAAGTTTAGGTTTGTGTGAAGAGTAGGAGTGTGTAGATATTGAAGACTGAAGTAATGCTGAAATGCATTAAGAATGAGCTATCAGGGATCTAACCAAGCATACTGTACTAGTATTTAGATCACTCACTTGTTGATTACTCACATCTTCGACAAGTCTAAAACCCTTAACCAGGTAGTCCTAGCAAAGCCTTTGTAAATACTCTAACAAGGTGGTTCACAACTGTGAATCTGAAATCCTCTCACAAGGTAGTCCTTAACAGGACTTATCTCCTAATAGAGATCTAGATTCCTAATAGATCTATTCTGGTGAAGAACATTGTATGACCTTAACTAGTCTGATCTTAACCGGTCTGGTTTCTATTCTGCAGATAGTTACTTGTGAGTTTCTTCTCACCGTGGTTTTTCCCATTTGGGTTTCCACATTTGTTAATCAAAGTATTTGCGATTTCTTTTCTTAAAGTTCATAAAAGTATCTAACGCTTAGGTAGTTGTGTGAATTTATGCAGAAGCTATTCTTCCTTCTATAATTATATAGGAATAGAGATAGAGTGATAGAGTAATAGAGTTCTCTATGTTGTTAAGCTTAGCATAAGTATATCTTATTCATGCCAAGTACTATCTTGATTAGAGACCTGGTTCCAAGTAAGGAGTGAGCTAATCATGATATAATATGATAGTACATATCCTCTCATTAGGAAACTCCTAACAAATAGGAATCTTATACTAGACTTATACTTTGTACTCTCTATAATCTTTTTCTCACTGATCAACCCATTAAAACCCCAAACTTATTTGAGAAGACACTCATTATCCTAACTAAGCCTACTCACTAGACTCACGAACAACCCAATGAACTTACTAGAACTAACACTAACTAATTTGACTAACACTAACTAATGAATATTACTCACTAATTGAAAAACTTATAGCGTCGTCTATTATTTCTCAACCTAACTGGCCACCTGCTTCTCTTTCTTCATTAAGCTTGTTACTTCTTCATGAAGCTTGTTACTTCTTCATTAAGTTCGTTACTTAAATATTTCTTATTAGCATACTTGGTTCAGAATTATATTGCAATTGGTTCATTAGAATGCATGGAATCACATACAAAATTTATAGGAGTGTGCATCACCATTATCATGCAAAGAGTGCATCATTCTTTTGTCTCCATCAAATAGAGAGGAATCCTATACATGTTCACTTCACACTTATCTCACAATAATTACATGTTCACTTCACACTGATATCACTAAATTCTATACATCCTATATTCGACATTACATACATAGAATAGACCATTTCATCCAGTATCAAATACACCATTTCACCAAGAAGCATGCATCACTGAAATCATTCTTCATAGAAAGAGCAGGAATCAGACATCATAGAAACAACAAGGGTCCCATCATTACATAAATTACATTATACAAGCAAAGGTCCCAACATGAACATCAATAACATTCTCCAACCAAGGGTTCTTCCACCATAACAAGAAAGGTTCCCACCCTATTCGATCATGGGTTCCCACCTTTGGAAAGAAGGATCCCACCTATAGATTCTTAAGTAGACAGTTTGGACAAATCCCCAAGCCCCTCCTTAAACCTTATTGCTAAAAACCCTGCTGTCAAACAAAAGGCTGCTTCGATTTCAATAGGAAGAAGCCACCAAAGGGACCTCATTTTAACGAGTTTACTGGTGTAGAATCTTTGGGTCACCAAAGTGGGGGAAAAAACTAGGAGATTTATATTAGAATAATGGCCAGCGAAGAGACTGCATCATTGAATGGTGGGCCAAAACTTCTTGTGTTATGGTGATTGTGCTCTTGTGGATGAATGCTTTGTTTTCTATTTGGTTTGCATTTATCTTAACCAGTTTATTTGTAAATCTGTCATAACAGTTATTTGCTAAACTGTTTAAGTGTTTGAGTTCAGTGTTTTTTTGTATAATAATTCACCCCCCCTCTTAGTATTCATCAACTGGTATCAGAGCCAACCTTTCTATAAGTTTAACCACTTGGAAGGAGATATGGGGGAATACACTATGAGGGAACTTACTCATCATCTCACACAGACTAAGAAAGCCTATGATGAACTCAAAGTCAAGTATAAAGCCTCTTTGGCAAAAAGAAGAGAGCATGCTAAGAAAATAATGGAGCTTACTGAAAATAGTTCTTCTGATGAAGTGGACATGGATGCCCTATTGGAAGAAGTTGAAAAATTGAATGAATCCAATGCCAACCTGAGAAGGGAATTTGAAGGACTAACTATCAGAATGTGTCAAGAGCTTGAGAACTGAAGGAAAGCTAAAGATCTGGTAAAAGACAAAGATCATGAGATCTCTAAGCTGAAGCAAGAAATCAATGCCCTTACCACTCATCTCCAAGAGAGTACAATGGAAAAAGAAGAAATGCAAGGTGAACTAAACATTCCTATTTCTAAGAATGTAACCTTGAAGGAATCCAATGCTTCTATCTCCAAAGAACTTACTGAGACAAAGGAGATACTTGCCAAATTCAATCAGAGTGCTGCTAAGCTAGAGAAAAAGCTTGAATCAGCAAAACCGGTAAAGAATACCACTGGACTTGGTTTCTCCGATTATGAGGATGGTGAGACCTTTGGAACAAAAGATGTAGCATCAAAAAAGAAACTGACATCAAAGGATAAAGGTAAGCAAAAGTTTAAACCTGTTTTCTTTAATTGTCTCAAAGAAGGACATACTGCTAATGTGTGTAGAAATAAGGCCTACAATAATTTTCCTTATTTTCTAAACAACAAGCCTAGATCTAATAGATTCAATGGAAACTGTTATGCATGCAACAAGTTTAGGCATAGAGAATTTGAATGTAGGTCTATTATGCACAACACTGGGAGATATCCTCAAAGGACTCAAGGAGTTTTTCCTAAATACTCTGTGAATCAGAATCCAAACCAGTATAATGCCTATGACCATCAGTCAGGTGGTGGTGGCTATCAAGCGGCAACCGGTTGGAGAGAAAATTGTTTGATATATCATGGTAGCGATCACACTACTATTACATGCAGAAGGAAGAATGGTAGAATGAACAATGGACCATGGAGAACACCTGGAATGATATGCTATCATTGCAACAAATCAGGACACCCTACCAGAACCTGCAGAATGAGAAAGAACCTATCAGATGATATACAGATCACTCCAGAAGGGAAGATAGATGTTGAAACTGTTCAAGCAAGAATGAATAAAACATGGAAAAAGAAACCTGAAGAAGTGTCACAAGATGAACCGGTTTCTGCACCTAGTGTGGAAGTCTCTGAACCGGCAAACTGAGCTTTAGAAAAGCTTAGGGGGAGCATATCAATGAAATATTTGAACCCCCAGTTTATATCAGTAAAAGATCTTAACCGGTATATGTTACTTGTCAATTGACAGAAGACTGGAAGCGGTAAAAGGAAAAATTAGGGTTTATGACCTAACGGTGATGCATTTGTTATGGTAGGTGAAGAATTCGTTTAAAAGGAATTTTCAAAGTCATTTTCACTTATCAGTTTTTGAGCGAAGAATTTTTTAAGTGCAGAGCAACAAAAGGTGATTCGACTTGTGATTCAGAGAGATTTCAAATCTTGTAGAAGAATCTGGAGATATTGTCAATCAATCAAGTGAAGAACACCAAGAGGTAATCCAACAACCAAAGTGGTGTGTTGCGAAGCTGCTTTTGCAAACCCTAAATTTCAAAATTCTGAAGGTATTTCTTGAAATTATTGTTTATCAATTAATCATGTCTTCTGCATCGCAGTCTAGTTCTAGTGTACCTATGGACTCAGCTGAATTCATTCAAAGAAAAATGAAATACAATGCCCTGTCCCAAATACCTGCCGAAGTCATTATCGAAGGAGATATTTCAAGGTACATCGACTGCAAATTAGAAGACCTAGGATCCCTAGCGATTCATTCCCGGCTAGGTCCATTCTGTGGAGATGACAAGAAGATCAAACTGGAATACAACATCCTAGAGAGGAAGAAACTTCACAATGTGGTTTACTTTCTTGAAGAGTTCATGGAAGAGCACATCCGCATCATCCTGAGCAGAGTGCATGGCGGCAAGATGTATCTCGAGAAGACACATGACATTATGCCTGAAGCAATTCATGTCATCATCGGTTTCTGCAATAGTGGTGAGGTGCCAACCCTAAGGAAGGTCATCAAGAATGAAATGACTAAGCTCACCAGTTCTCTGAGCAACCAACGGGGAATGACCGTCAACACCATCAAAGATAATTTGGTCAAGTATGCTTGCATGGTGATTGGATACCGGATGTTTTATGCCAGCAGAATAAACTTTGTCTCCACTGCTATAGTAAATGCCGCCTATAGAATGATCAAGGAGGATGCCTCATTTGATCTATGCACCTGTTTGCAGAAGCAACTTCTATTAAACTTGAAGTCCATCAAACAGGACAGTGCCTTAAGGTTCAAATTTGGACAACTTTTGGTAGGTCTATTTTTCTACTTTCAAGGCTATTTCTCAGGAGTCGGTGATATTCAATGGTCTGCTAACCAATCGGTCACCAAACAAATTAGGGAAAGTCTCCAAGCGGTGGGAACCAGATATCATGAAGTCTTGAATAAATACTTTGATGAATTCAAGCAGAAGATGAGCCAGAGGATGAGGATATCTGGAGACATTGTTAATAAATATGAAGAGGACATCTGCTTTACCATTAAAGTAGATGAGTGCATAATGGAAGCAGTAGAGCCAATACAGGAAGAAGTAGAACCTATGGGATATGAGGTGATGTATGACATGTTAGATGGGTATGCCTCTACTCTGATTGCCTCTCCTTTAAATTCAAAGAAAAAGAGAACCAACACCTACTTGGAAAGGGTAACACCGGTTGAAGAACCTTCAGTGAAAAAGGGAAAGGAAGTGCCATCAGTCTCGACACCGGTTACCTCAACCAGCCCAAAAGTGACCAAGCAGTCACCTGCCAACAAGAAACTGGAAGTTGCACCCGCTAAAGTATTTGAAAGGAAGCAAAAGACCAAAAGAAATTCACCGGAGTCTGAGGATACAGAACTAGAAATGCAACCTAAGAAGACCAGGCAAACAAGGAAGAAGGCAAAAACTATCGGCAATGCACCTGCATCATCAGCACCGGTAAATATTGACCTCTCTTCTTATAAGCCAATGACACATTGTCAGAGGACTATTAATAATATTAAAAGAAAATTGCTTAGTGATTTGAAGGAGTATTTTGATGATTTTACCGATAGTGAGAAAGAGGAAGTAGAGTGGGAAATCATTAATTATTTGTGTGTTTATGACCAGTCGCCATCAAAAATTAGATCTGAGACACCTGATTATTTGTACAATTCTTTAGATAATAAATGGTGCATTGCCATTGAGAGAGAACATGAGATCAGAGAAAAGATTTTTGCAGAATACTTCCATGATGCTTCAAACTCTGAATTGTTTGAAATCATGGACCAGTACAAAGGTCTCTTCTTCATGAGAAGAAGAAGACTCTTGCTACTGGAAGGAAAAGCCTCTGAAGTGGTGAAAGACACACACTTCCATACTAAAGCCACTATGAAAATGCATAAAGCTACTCAAGCAAATAGAGAAGCTAAACAGGAAACGGAAACCAAAAAACTGGATGAGGCATTTGATGGCGAAGGAGAACTAGCTACAAAATAGGTTGACACTATTGATGTGGACGCGTTAGATGATGAAGATGTCACTCCAAACACAACAAAGGAGAAATGGGATAAAGAAAAAGTAGAGAAGCAGAAGCTGGACAAGGAAAAGGCTGACAAAGAGAAAGTGGAGAAAGAGGAAGAGAGAAAGAAAGAGGAAGAGAAGGAAAGCGGAGAAAGAGGAAGAGATAAAGAAAGAGGAAGAGAAGAGGAAACAAGAGGAAGAGAAGAGGAAACAAGATGAAGAGAAGAGGAAACAAGATGAAGGGAAGAGGAAAAAATAAAGAAGAGGAGAAGCGGAAAGATGAGGAGAAGAAGAAACAAGAAGAGGAGAAGCGGAAAGAAGAAGAAAGAAAGAAGGAGGAAGAGAAGAAAAAGAATGAAGCGGAGCAAAGGGAGAAAGAAGAGGAAAATAAAAGAGCGGAAGAGAAGAAGGAAGCAGAAAAGAAGAAACAAGTGGAGACTCCAAAGGAAATTGGTGGTCAAGCCAAACCGGTTGACATCACCAGTCCTATTGACCTTCAATATATAGATGAATTGGAGCTGCTGCAAGGCATAAATCTAGCACAAGAAAGACTGGAAACATTGAGGAGGAAAAAGGAGCAGGATGTCATTCACACTGCAATTGACACCCTTACCAATTTGATTCCAGGTACCAGCCTCCCTGGTACCGATTCCTCTCTGGCCAAACTAAAACTTCTATGTACAGTTGTAGAGGACCAGGTACAATGCCTAGAAGAAGTTGCTGAAGCTAATGCACAGAAGAAGAATCAAAAGGCACTAAACACTGCCTTAGTAAAGAAACTGAATGAGCTATGATCTCAACTTTAGAAACAACATAAGGATATAAGAGATGCTATGGATGAGGGAAAACTACTGTTGAGCAAAATAAGCCAACCCTATCTATTTTGTGATGATGTGCTTGCCCAAAAGGATAAACTGCAATCTAATTTGTAGGCATACATAAGCAACTTTAAGATGTCGTATGAATCTTTCACTACATATGGGCAAACTATTCATTGGTATTAGCTTCAGTCTGCCAAGATAGAATTAGAGATTAGCAACCGGACAAGAGATTTGCAGGAGCTTCAATTGGTTTTATTACCCAGACTGCAAATTCTTCAGAAGTGATTTCTCTATCTAGAAGCTTTAACGGTAACTCAAGAGATGAGTACATTTGATGCCATGGAAGAATGGGTATCACAGATGCAAACAGAAAGTGAGGTTGCTACCTCATTACTTGAGTCATGGTCCTTAGCCATGAAGACTTTTATGCAGGATTTTAAATATGTTTTTGATAAGTTTCACTCATTAGTGTCATAAACATTTACTTATTTTAATGTTAATGAGAAACGGGGGTTATTCTGCATTACTTTGTCATTGTTGGCAAAGGGAGAGTAGTATTTAAAATTTTGGTGAATGTTATGTATACTTTTGTGTTACCTTTTTAAGGAAGTAGTATACATTGTCATTCTACAAAAGGGATAGTGTATATGCTTAGGGGGAGTAATTTTGATTATGGCATATTTTTATTGTAAAAAGACTTAGATGTCAAAGTTTTCCTAAGTGTTGCCATCAATGCCAAAGGGGAAGATTGTTGGCATTTTGATGATGATGTAATTGTCATTGATGGACACACACTTGTTTTGAGATCACTTTCTTTATGTATGAGTTATGCTCAACTGGTAATTGTTCCAACCGGTATTCTGTATTATAGTCTTTAGACTATTGGTGTTTTGCAGAAGGTGCTTACCGGTCACAAGTGGTATGAAGTCCTAAAGTAGTATGAAGACCTCAAGCGGTTCAAGGATCTCAAGTGGTATGAAGGAACAAAGCGTTAGTTAACATTTTTCCAGTCTTCACTTTTGACAACCGGTAATTGGTAAATTGTATGAACCAATATTACTCTATGATGAGTTACCAACTGGTATTTTTGTGATGAGTTATCATCCACTGACACTTTGGCAGTGATTTTGTGTTGTGTTACCAAATGTGTCTAGATGCACTAAACTTAGGAACTTGTAATGTAATCCTATTCGACAGATATAAAAATAGACTCCTTTATAAGGACATCAAGTCTAGGGTTTTAGTTGACGCGGGTTTTGTATGTGTGATCATAGAAGAGAAGTTTAGGTCTGTGTGAAGAGTAGGAGTGTGGCGATATTGAAGACTGAAGTAATGCTTAAATGCATTAAAAATGAGCTATCAGGGATCTAACCAAGCATATTGTGCTAGTGTCTAGATCACTCACTTGTTGATTACTCACATCTTCGACAAGTCTAAAACCCTTAACAAGGTAGGCCTAGCAAAGCCTTTGTAAATCCTCTAACATGGTGGTTCACAACTGTGTATCTGAAATCTTCTCACAAGGTAGTCCTTAACAAGACTTATCTCCTAACAGAGATCTAGATTCCTAACAGGATCTGTTCTGGTGAAGAACATTGTATGACCTTAACCAGTCTGGTTTCTATTTTGCAGATAGTTACTTGTGAGTTTCTGCTCACCGTGGTTTTTCCCATTTGGGTTTCCACATCAAAACTTCTTGTGTTATGGTGATTGTGCTCTTGTGGGTGAATGCTATGTTTTCTATTTGGTTTGCATTTATCTTAACCGATTTATTTGTAAATTTGTCATACCGGTTATCTGCTAAACTGTTTAAGTGTTTGAGTTCAGTGTTTTTTGGTATACTAATTCACCCCCCCTCTTAGTATTCATCACAGACTAGACCATATATAATGAATGTAGATTGTATTCTATCAAGATATCAAAGTGATCCTAGAGAGAATCATGAGAGTGCAGTGAAAAGGATTTTTCAGATATTTACAAGGAATAACTGAATATGTCTTGTGGTATCCTAAAGATGATGACTTTGCATTATGTGCATATATAGATGCAGATTGGGTTGGAGATATAGATGACTGGAAAAGCACATCCGGTGGAGCTTTCTTTCTTGGAAAGAAAATTGTTTCATGGATCAACAAGAAACAATCATGTACTTCTTTATCTACTGCTGAAGCTCAGTATGTTGTTGCTACTACTATTTGTACACAAGTTCTATGGATAAAGAAAATGATGAAGGATATAAGGGTAGATTGTAATGAACCGGTAGTTATTCACTGTGATAACTCTGCTGCTATTGACATATCAAAGAATCCAGTATTTCAGTCTAAGACAAAACACATATCAATCAAGTATAACTTTTTAAAGGAAAAGGTGGAAGAAAATGAAGTCAAATTGGTTTATGTGAACACTAAAGAGAAGATTATGGATATCTTCACTAAACCTTTTCCCTAGGAATCATTTGAGTACTTTAGAGAAAGATTGGGGGTCTCCGCCCCTCTAGTTAAGACTTGAGTGATGCTGATTGGCATCAGTCTAGTATGCATTATCAAAAATATTATTCATTTCGGATGGATGAGATGGTGCTACTACTCAAGGGGAGTAGTCAGATGTGTGGTTCAGATGATTTATGATTTTTCTTTGATGTTTATGTCATATTTCTGGCATTGATGTCAAAGGGGGAGAGGTATACATGTGAAAAAAAAAGCTTAACAGATATATTAGTCACAGGGGGAGTTTCGTCTATGGTTTGGTTATTTGCTTCAAAACTTCATTGATATATCATTTGGTTGGATGTCTTCCATTGGGGGAGACTTGTTTGGCACTTCTTGGAACTTGGATGTTTTTCACATCTAGTGTTGCCATCAATGCCAAAGGGGTAGATTGTTGGAAATTGATTATGTGTTTCATTGATGGTTATCATTGATTTCAACTCTATCTTCTTTGGTTACCTACTGGGTTCTGATAGAGTGGTTGGTCTTTGATGATGATTAGGAGATTTGTCTTCGGTATATTCCGATTGGTGGAATTGGTTTGGTTCGGTCATTCATGTCATTCAGATGCGTGTCACATTCAGTTGGTCTGGGATTTGGTGATCCAGAAGCTATCATATGTTCTAGTAAGCCTTTTGGTTACTGGTAAGGGTTCTACCGACAAAGATTTATTGAAGATCTTTTGATGGATTCGATAAGTGGTATTGGTGTGGCTTCAAGAAGGTTTTTAGGATGCTAATGGTTATTGTATTCATGTTCTATTTGATTTGTGGTATTTCATTTGGATTATGGCAACCTATTTTAGGTCCAGTCTTATTCTGCTAGGTTATGGACTAGTTTATATAACGTGTTGGTGGATGCTCCCGATGCATTACTAGTTGGATTTATTGTTTGGTTAATGTTGTTTTGGTCTTAGGCCAGCTTGGATTATCATTGGTTTGCGGGTTTATGTAATGGATTTATTGTATTATCTTTTAGGTGGCTGACCTAATTGTTTAGGTCTTGAGTTGGTATAAATATGATGTAAGTTCTCTTTGTAGATCATGGCATCGGTCATGGTTATGGGAATATCAATGTGTGAATAAAGTTATAATCATATGCAGAGGTTTTGATCGATCATAGGTGATCTAATTGAGTTTATGTAAGAGGTTTAAGACCTCCAACATTGAGCTTAACCAGAACTATACTCAAGCATAGGAGATGTTATTCTTGTAGTTCATTCTTATTTCTAGATTGCAGTCTGGATATCTTTTGTGCTCAATGAGGCTCCTTTGTAATGAGAAATGCACTTTAGGATGTTGGCCTTCTTACATGTGCATGCCCATTATTATAATCACATGCTTGCTACAAAAGTATCTTTTGACTGTATGTAGGCTTCCCACCATGAATAATTTGACTATGGGTAGGCTTCCCACAGTGGTTTTTCCCTTTATCAGGTTTTCCACGTACAAATCTTGGTGTTATGTGTTGTGGATGCATGGTATTTGGTTTATGATTTATGTTTGTGCTTAATTGATATATCTTCTACTTTGATATTTGGTTTATGCATTCTAGTAGAAGGTTTTGTGTGCTTAAAGTTTCATAATCTGTTAGCAACTGATTCACCCCCCTCTCTCAGTTGTTCACCGATTATCTTAACACACATAGTTATCATACATGCAATTTTGAGAGCTTTTTAAAGATATTTTTAGTTGCTACTAGAGCTAAGAGTTCAATTGATGTGCAACATCAACTTCAATTTTTGGGAAAATTTTGCATGGTTGTAATGGTCAATTTCGAGAACACACGTTTTGTAGTGACAGTTAATTATTAGTTTCACTAGAGTTTAAGGTAGAGACTTGTATGTCAACTACGACTCCTTGCTTTTGTAGCTCTTAATTTAGATATCTTTAATTCTTAGAATTTAGGACATGAAGCTCTATAAATTAGATATTTTGATTCATTGTAATGGTCCACGAATTGATGATTTTAGGTCCATTTTAGAGATTCCATTAGAGATTTTATGTAGATTTTAATAAGTTTAGAAGATTTTGTGATGCTCTTTGAAGTTTAATACAAAAAGCATCTTGTGGATTGCCTGATCTACTTGTGTGTTCTATATGGTTGTGTTCTTCATGATTTGGTAACTTTTATCATTTGAATCGGCAATTAGTTCTTTTGGATGCTTTATTATTTTTTGAATCATATTGCGCATGTAAATTTTATACGAGGATTAAATTGAAAGGGTGATTATTGGTTGAGTGATATTCACTTCCGTTGGTGTGTGAAGTTGTCTGACTTTATATACTTTCTAGAGCTCATTATTTGAATGTTGATTTAGTGATATTGATAATATTTTGATTAAGAAATTGTAATCATGTAGATTATTTAGTTGTTATTGTATCTATTTCCTTGTTCCCCCGGTCTATCTTTTATTTTTTTATTTTGAGAGAATATAAATTAGAAAATACAAAAAAAAAAAGGTAATTCAAATTTGTTTCAACAAGCAGGCCCCTTGATAGGTACAATTGCATCAGCCACTGAGCTTCCCATCACCATCGAGACTCGACTATAGAGACCTTGGAGTAGTTAGTTTCCCAAAACTTACTACTTTTTAGGAGAGGTGGTGAGTGTTCACATAAACTACTTGACAGTTGTTGAGTGTGTCAAAAGACCCATCAACATGACCTACAACTTCATAGCTACAATTACAACCCTTAAGGGTTATTTATGTAGATGCCTCAAATTAATTAAATTAATATTTAATTAATTTAGTCTTTTTCACATAATTAATTATATTAATTGTGTCAGTCCTCCTTCTCAAAATTAATTAAATTTTATTTAAATTAATTTTATCACATTATCCTTATAATTTATTTATCAAAATTAATTATATTCAATTCTTCTAAAATTATTTCAATCCCCAACTTTAGCCAATATTTCCTCCAATCTCGATTAGTTAATTAATTCCAATTAATTAACCTTAATTACTACAAATCGCCCTCCTAATCTTCATCACTTAGCCTAATTAAGCCTAGCCTAATCATGATCATCATTTCTTCCAATTTTAAATTCTTTCACTTATTCTCTCTCCTCATGTCGCATCCTCCTAACTCACCTACCTTCTCTTCTAATCCTCCATTATCTCACGTAATCACTCCCCTTAATCATTTGTACATTCCTAATCACCATGATTAGGGATGTGTCAACTATTTGCCATAAATGGCTTTCCCATCTCACCTCCCAATCCTAAATGGAACCCACTTTTGTCTATCCATGGAATTTTAAATTTCTTTAATCTCCCCATGCATTCTCTTCCCAAGGAATTTTTAATTCCTTTAATCTTTATTCTTCCAATGCCCCCTCTTTCTTGGGAATTTTTAATTCCCTTTTTTCTCTCCCAAGGAATTTTTTATTTCTTTCCCCTCTTCCCTTGGTACTTGGGGAGCTCTTCCCCATGTACTTGAGAACTATGGAGACAAGAAATGCCTTTATGGCAAATCTCTTGGATCTCCCACTTGTCCTCTCTATTGGAATCAATGAACACTAAGAGAGGGGGGGGGGGGTGAATTAGTGTTCTTCAATTCACAAATTTATTAAGCTAATTCTTAAACTATCGGATGCCTAAGAATGAAAGTAAAGTACAAAAACATAAACCAATCAACCACAAACCCATAACACCAAATTTTTTTACGTGGAAACCTGGAAAGGGAAAAACCACGGTGGGATTGAGACCCACTAGATCAGGAGTATGATAATATTACAAAAAGAGGAATGCACTTGCATTCAGGCACACTGCCTAGAGCTCACTACTCAAATACAAAAGAGGGCTACAACCCTAGAGTAATCACTTTCCTATAAATTTTTATAAATGATTACAATAGTGTATGAACTAAATAATAGCATCTACTAATGCCAAATAGCAGTTCCAGTTAAGCTCAAGAGTTCTTCTACCACTGTTCTCTCTTTCTACTCTATTTTTCTTCTCTGTCATATACCAGAGCACTAAAAACTTCAATCACATTCACAAAAATTTGCAAATTCATTTAAACAGTCCTCTCACACTCATACCATCATTCAAATGCTCAAATGAATCATCCTTATATATCTGCATCAACAAAATAAATCAATTTCCAAAAATTGCATAACATGCAACATGAAATGTGTAACCATAAGTAGCTCAATCCAATTACCAATCCATATGTGGACCCAAAAAAATTGATAAAAAGTTTCACACATGTCGGCTCAATCTCCTTGAACTTGAGACCAATCACTGAAATCATCCCAAAGATTCTGGATCACATGCTACATCACTTAACATCAAAATGACTTTGTTCTTCCTGAATTACTAGATACTGGACCTTCAATCTCACAAATGAATCAATACCAGATACTAGGATTGAAAAATAAGCTACCTCGAACCTCAAATCATTTGCCTCTATTATTGCAACCAAAGTTATGCAACCAAAATCAAAATCTGCACAATGTACTCATACTCTAACGGATATTGTATTCCACCTTCCAGACTTAAGCCTAATGGATAATACAACTTCCAATAATTCAAATCTATGTATACCGGATATGATTTCTGGACTGAGTTGCCATCAATGACAACTCCTAAACATCTCTCATGCATCAATATTCACTGGAATAGTGTCTCTTACCAACAATCTTCCCCTTTGGCATTGATGTCAACATTGTGAAAAATGACACTGTACATTCCAAATTGCAAAATTCCAAAACTCAAAAATCTCCAAGATTCAACAAGCTCCCCTTAAGAATATACACAATTTTTCACTTTTCTCTCTCCCCCTTTGACATTAATGGAAAAGGTGGATATCCACCAAAATTTATATACAAGTGATCATCCCAACCCTTCTTCAAGCTCTCCAAAATATTGATCAGACCACTGAAAAGATAGGTGTACATCTATGCCCCTCTACAATCTATCAGAACACTCTTATTTAGAGCATTCATTACATCTTGCCTTCTACTGATCAATGTATCTATCCAGGGAGTGATATAAGGCTTCTTACTTCTCCCACTCTACCTAAAATTCTATCATTTTCCTAATTTAAGCTCTTTATCTTATCAAGTATACTCATAACATGAGCTTCAAAATTGCCAGCAGGGACTGATTAAGGTGCATAGGATTGAAATATGCTAGCTAACTGCCCTTCACACTCTTTTATTTTCTTTTCGCTATCAATAGTAAACTTAGACAAATTTAGACATGACTTATATATTTGACTGCCTTCATCTTATGCATTGTGTATGCTCTTTATAACAGTTATCAAATTGGCCCTATCTCCTTCAATCATCTTCAAAATTATCCTCAATCTCATAGCATTAAATTGAGCCAAAGATTTAGCATCTGTTGTTCTCTCCAAAGAAACAAAATGTGAGTCTCTTGCATTAAGTATGCTTCTAAGCTTACCGAAGGGAGTATCACCTAAATAACACTTAAAGGATGGAAAAATTTTCTCCAATACATTCATGGCCAAGGTTATCAACTCTTTGTCTTTGGCATGATACTTGAGTAAGTCCTCACTTGCCTTTTGTTGAGAAAAAGTTGCTAGCTTCAGTGCTTGGATAGGAGATAGTGAACTTAGATCTATTGGCCCTTGAGTGAAATCTGAGTCAGTGGCAATCTGTTTTCCCCTGTCTGTTATAGTGTCTCTTGCCACTATCATTGGAGCATGTTCACTTATCTTCCCTCCCTTCTCCCTCTCTTCCACTTCTGTATTTGTATCTTCCTCTGCAACTTCTTCCTTTTCAGCATCTACTCCCTTTCCATCTCCAATCTCCCCAACTTCCTTTTTTAATCAACCTCTATCACAAGAGGATTTTGTTCAGCTTCACCAAATTCATTAACCTTAGCAGTATCGGTATCATCGACAACTATGGTTTGTTCATTTGTCTTCTCTATCGAAATGGCTTGCTCAGTTGAATGAACTTTCTGCACACCGGAAACTATAGTATGCACTTCTAAAATGGAGGTATCTTGTGCTTGCTCTTCAGGTTGGGTGTCATCTTGCACCAGATTGACCTGATATTGGTTCTCCTATAAAAATTGCTTTAGAATAGTCTTTGTTTCCTTCCTTCATCAATTTTGCCAAACATTATTTTATTGACCCCGTGTTTGCTTCTGAAACTACTCTTGGCAATATTCAACATTCTGGCTATTTCACTTCTTGATATTACAGAACACAAGTTAATAAAAATATATTATTTTAACCTTTCATCCTCGAGACTAGCTATATGCCTTCTTGCATCCAAAATCTCATATAGGATCTTGGGTATCAAAGATGATAACTCTATCAATGCTTTGCTGTATATATTCATAAATTCTACTACAACCTCTTCTAATACCCTTTTTTCATTTTCATTGTAGTTATTATACCACTCCGAAACATGCTTTAAGTTTCCTTCCTTAATAGCTGAATCAACTTTTTACTTGAATGGAAGAAATTTTTTATATTTCTTTCCAAGCTTACCAGATTTTAGAGATTCATCAAGTTCATACTTTGGCTTCTTGCTTGATCTGGCTCTACCAAATGGTTTAGCTTCAGTTCTAGGTTTCTTTCTCAGTTGGGCTTCATCGAATTGAGGCTTCTTCACTACCCTAGCATAAGTAGCTATCTTCTTCACCTCTCTTTCTACTTCATTAGACTATGTCTTTATATCTTCAATAGTGGCTGGAACATATACCCTTTTAGGCTTCTCCTTCTTCCTCTTCTCTGCTTCACTAATTGACCTGGTTTGTGGCTTGGGTGGAGAAATAGGCTTATGTGCACTAGAGGTAGGTGCTAATGTGGTTTTCCTTGGCTTGGTTTTCTTAGGAGTAGTGGAGACCGATTTTGTCTTCTTAGGTTTTACCATGTCCTCCTCTTTTAGAATGTTCTATTCCCGAGCTCTCTAAATGGATTCCTTTGTTATTTCCATTTGTTCTGCAACCTCTTCTACTTCTTTTATGACCTCCCTCTTTCTTCTAGGCTCAATGAATTTCTTATGCAGGTCTAGCCTTTTCTCCTTGTAGGTGCCAAAATTTTCTTTCTCATCAACCGGTTTACTCAACAGGTGTTGAGCATATGCATCAAGAGTGTTTTCATCCACTTCATACACCATGGGCATGATCCATATTGTTCTTGGTTCTACAACGTCCATATGACATTGGTCTTTATCTACCATGAAATAGATGGTATCCTCATATATTTTCTACAATGTCCTTTGTAATCCTCTCTCTACTTTGCATCATAGCCTGAAACGATTTGAAATAACCCCACAAAGAAAATTTACGTTCTACTACATCACCCAATCCTTGCAAACTTTCTTTAATGTGAACTGCCACCGATTTATCATAAGCCCACTGTACTTTTCCTACACCGATGATTTCATTCAAAAAGTAAAGTGCCAAATAGATAATCAAAGAATCAAACTTGAAAACATGCTTCTTATCTTTCTTAATCTTCTTTAGATTTCTCACTAATTCACTAAGAAGCACTCCACATAGATCATATTTCTTGTCCTCCTTGAGTATCTAATAGGCTGCATATATTATAGTACCAGTTACTGAATTTTGTCTACTAGACTAGTACACCTTATATCCTGTCACCATTGAAGAAAATCTCACATCATATTCAATTATATCACTTATTGTCATTTACCAGTTATCATGCTGGGATCCCGCTACCTTTGTCACTGTAGTGTTATTTACATGTCTTAGACTAGGGATCTCACCTGTTGCATTTAAAAAGTTTACTGCTTGAATGTCTTGCTTTGTGATCTTATGTGGTTTATCTAGCCATATAAAATCATCATGAATTCGGCTCAAGACATACTTGACCCATTCAGGTTCATCAAAAACCAGAAAGTAAACAAACTAGATAAAACCCTTGTCTTGTAGTGATTTGAAATCGGGCTCCAGGTTCCCCATCTAATCCATCATATGCTTGGTGTATAATGATAACATATCTGTTGGTATTGTGTTGTCATTGATGTCAACCGATATGGGATGACCACCGGTAGAAGAGATGACCTCAGGAGTCACCAGTACACAAGTTAGTGCCTGACTTGTATGATGAGATAGAGAGGTGTTTGAGAGGTTGTTTGTGACGAAGAGGCATAATGTTATCCGAATCACATCCACACCGGAAGAGAAGATTGAACAGGTCACCAGTATATTTTGAGGTTACAGTACAACAGGACTCCCACTGGATGAAGATGCAGTCATCTTGAGAAGAAATGACCAATAGTGAGTGTGTCCACACCAGATCACATGTGCCTGTTTGAAGATATGTTGTACAAACAAGGAACTCACATGAGCAGATGACAAGGTGTTACTCCACCAAGTAAGTGGATCTTATCTCCTATATGCATTGAGTGCAATATAGTTTGGTAAGATAAGATTAAAGAGATAAAGGCAAGTACTTGAAGGATCACACTAGATCCACCGGTGAATTGAGGGTATGCCTTAAGTGCATGTGATCAAGTTTATGCACTGGACTGAAAGAGAAGGCATGCTGAAGAAGAGTGATGTGTTTATCATTCAGACAAACTGGCTAAGCAGATATAGTCAGAGGACAATGGTTTGACAAATGAAGGAGTCTAATGAAGGTTGATGACTGGTGTCATCAAGAGTGATAATTGGTATGTAAGCCCATCGGTAATATGAGAAAGGTGCAAATGCAGACAACTCTCCACCTTGGGGAAATGAGAAAATAAGCTTTCTCAAGAAAGACATGTTTGACGACTGGTCAAGGTGTTCCACCCATAGTTCAGCAGAATGCAGACATGATGAGGTTACCGATACAGTGTGTGATAGCGGGAGGGTTAGCAAACTGGTAGAGTGGTTGGTTGGTGATCCTATCTGAACCAACATGAAGTTCCAAGCTCGCAGTTGGTCGATATGGATGCCACATAGAGTCAACATGGCAAACCTGCGTTTGGATAAAGATGGAATGTACATCGACAGGGTTGTTGCAGGGTTGGTCAACTTTAATAAAAGGTCACACAAATCACAGGACATGCTGCAGAGCTATTGCATGGGTTTGATGCTTGAGGTCTGGAAGATAGCTATGAGTTAGCTAAGAGCGATGGAGGAAATAGCATGACATATCTTTTTTGTTTGACCAAGAGATCAGCTATTAGGGTAAAAAGAAAGTCACCAGAGATAAAAGGCGTGATCTAGAAGATGTGTAAATGGAAGAGCCGTGCAGATTGACAGTCTTAAAGATCGGATCAGACAAGATTCAATAAGATCTGATTGGATTTGGTTTGCCTTGAGGATGGTGAGGAAATCCTAACCACCCATATTTTGAATTGGGTTTTGGCGGGAAGTTTGGACTATAAGTATGAAGGCCAAAGAGATTATTTGGTGCTGCTAAATAGAAGAATATTGTGTGATTGCGAAGTGAAAAACTTCTATAAGTAAGAGAAAGTCAGCCAAGTGCTAAACGAGCATCTATGAAGAGAGTGGGAGTGAGAGAGAACCTAGTTGAAGCATTCAACTGGTTCGAGAGAAGACCTGGTAGTGTTCATACCGGCAAAGCAGAAGTGAAGGAGGTTGTAGAGAAGATAAACAGACAACCGACAAAGAGTAGAATCGATGAAGAGAAGAGTAGTGAGGAGGAGATTTAGTGAGAACATTACAGAAGAGAGATAAACTGGTAAGGCTTATCAGCAGTGAAGCAACAGGTGAAGAGCAACACAGAAGTGATTCGGTGAAGTAGAGTAGGTATCTCACCAACAGAGTAAGATATATATGTGTGTGTGTGTGTGTGTGTGTGTATAATGGTTGCAAGATTCACTTGTAACAAGATAACTACTTATGTATTTGATGTTTACATTGTGAACACTAAGTTGTAGCTCGGTGCAGGGGTTGTAGCTCCCTAGGTTGGTGCCCTAAAGTCAAGGGTTAGTGCTCCTTTGGGTTGTAGCCCATAAATTAGGTAGGGGTTGTAGCTCCTTGGGTTGGTGCCCTAAACTTTGTAACTATGTTTTATTGTGAGGTTGGATTGGAGCAGTAGACTTCAACAACATTGCTCATTGAGGTTTTTCCCATCTTGGGTTTTCCTCATATATGTCGGTTTTATGTGATGTCGGTTTTAGTTGATGGTCTCCCTAGAAAGGTCAGTCTTACTACCGGATTTGTAGAAGAAAGAAGAAACCAGTGCAGTGAAGAAGCCATGAAGGCTATATTCAGTGGACTCATCAGTGATGTCTCTTCACAGGGGGATAGGTGTAAAATAATAAAGAGCTTATGGGAAAGATTGAAGAAGCTCTATGGAAATGAACCCTCAACTGTAGAACCAAAAATTGAAGCAAATATGAGAAATACCTCTCATATTTATCTAGATAATGAAGATAGATTTGCTAGCAGCTGTAGCAGTGATGAAGAAGGAGCTCAACTCTTCTTGGCTCCAGAATCTGAAAGTGGCTGGGAAAATAGTTCCCCTCAACAAGATGTGTTGGGCAGTGATGATGATGAAGAGGAAGACATGGCAGATAGATCTAGCCATCAAGACCCTTTGATAATAAAGAAGAAGCAGAAGTTGACCTTGAAGGAGAGCTTGTAAATACACTTGAAGAACTCAATAGAGTTAGAAGGGAATACAAGCTATTCAAGAATGCTGCTATTGTGGAGCAGAACCGATTAGTCAAATGCCTTGAATAATATAAGAAATGTATCTCAGAGTTGAAGACTCAGGTAGAAGACACCAAGAAATGTAGGTGTGAAGATCTAGCCTCTCAGCTAGAGATAAAAGACAAAAAACTTTAGTGGCTGTTTGGAGAGAACAAAGGCCAGACCTTCCCAGTTAGATATGCTCCTCAAAAGAAGGTTCATCTAATCACAACTGGTGTGGACTTGCAGACAAGGGTGAAGATCAATGCTGCAAAAAGGAAGAATCATGCAAATCCCAAAGGTAAGGGGAAGATGGGAGAAGAAAAATTCACTAGAAGAAGGAAGATGAGGAAGTAGCAAAGGAGACCCTCCACCGGTAGAGGAAAAAAAAATGCTACCACCCACAAGGGGAAGCAAGTGTGGGAGAAGAAAGAGATATTAGATGAAAAAGTGCTCAGAATGGACAACCAAGAATCCATTCTCAAAAAGGAAAAGATGGGGATACAAAACTGACAAGATCTCCTCATGCATGACAAAGTAAATATGTAAGTCATATGTCGTCATTTATCTGTTACTGCTTTACATATAACGATTATGGCCATAAGGTAGGGGAATGTAGAAAGAGATCTACAAAGGATAATGTAGGATCTCATAGAAATCATGCTTATGGGAAAGATGTATCCAGAAGAAGATACATGCATGTCCCTTCTGCCGGTTATGCAAATATTGTTTGCCATAACCACAAAGGATCTGGCCATAGAGAGTTTGAATGCAGAAAATAAAATGGAGGCTGGTACATCAACTATGCTCTGCATAAAAGTGGATATAGAGCATTTGGAAGACAGAGACCTACATGGAACCAAAGGAGAAATGTCCCTGTAGGAGTAGGAGGTCCACCAGTTCCAGTTGCTAGTCAAAGCAACATGACCAGGAGAAGATGTTCAAATCGGTATATCAAGAGATTTCCCAATCATGAAGTTGGGATGGATGTTGTGTGCTACTATAACACTACTTCCGGCTGTAATGAAGAATCAAGAAATGGAAGGACACATCTGCAGAAAAAGGAAAGACATGCTCCTGAGTCTGGAAATGGGAAGAAGGATGAGACCAAGAAGGTATGGAGGAAGAAGACCATGGACTGGCACCGTGAACTCAGTGCACAAGTGATATCTCCTAAGGCCTAAAGGAGATGCAGGATCTTAAGGGGAGTAGCACATTGAATTTATCTTCCACCCCCTCAGTGAAGGAGGCAACATGAAAGAACATGACGTTGTTGGTATAAAGGATGAAAATGTAAAGATAAATGTGTGTAGATGCTGCCTTGAATACACACCTACAGATCAATGATGGATCACCACTACATGTTTCAAAGAGTGAAGGTTAACATTTGGCATCAGATGTTAACCGATATGTGCAGGATGTTACCAGCATGTATGCCAATAGGTACTTGCAGGTTATGTAAGACAATGAGGTTGGAGAGCATTGCATTAGCCTCGATAGCATGGAGTGAAATTATGTCTTAGGAGGTGTTGATGAAGACCTGAAAGACATATGTTGGCCCCAATTGTTGATCATGCAGGCTTGCATGTTTTTGGGCTAACCGGTTTGTCTCTTGGCATGCTGATGTCATTATATGGCATTCGGAAAATTTAGGATCATGTCATAGACTGTGGTGGATACAATGGAGTTGAAGGATCATCAGATGATCACATATGCACAGCTAAACCGGTATATGGAGAAGATTGGAGTTCCGATACTATACCTGACCGAAGATAAGAACTTGAAATGTATGACTCAAGGGGAGTTCAAGTGCTCATGATGAAGAGTTGGCTTGCTTGAACTTGTAAGGATACTGACTGCCCAAACTGCAGGAGAGTGAAATTGCAGGTTGACCAAAAGGTGATTAGTATTTACTGACACATTAACAATTGGTATCAGTCTTTCTACAAATTGAGTTCAAATTGCATCGGACGTGCATGCTCAATTGGTGACAGTTGATGGTTAAGTTCCCCATCTCAAGTGTTGTGACTTGAGAAGATATAACAACCGGTGACAAGATAACAAGTGGTATCAAAGGAAGTGTTACATCCAATGAAGACAAAGGGGGAGAAAGTATTTTGTTAGTATTAGTAAAGACAAGGAGGAATGACATCTTGATAGTGCCCTTTGCCATTGTTGTCAAAGGGGGAGAAGGATTATGTAGTATACTGCATACTACATGTGTGTTAATCCATGGATCATAGTAAGGGGAAGAAAGACTATGTAGTATATCGGATACTACATGTGTTGACATCAATGCCAAAGGGAGAGATTGTTGGCATTGTGTTGTCATTGATGTCAATCGGTATGGGATGACCACCGATAGAAGAGATGACTTGAGGAGTCACCAGTACACAAGTTAGTTCCATACTTGTATGATGAGATAGAGAGGTGTTTGAGTAGTTGTTTGTGATAAAAAGGCATAATGTTATCTAAATCACATCCACACCGAAAGAGAAGATTGAATAGGTCACCGGTAAGTTGTGAGGTTATAGTACAACATGACTCCCATTGGATGAAGATACAGTCATATTGAGAAGCAAAGACCAACAGTGAGTGTGTCCACACTGGATCACATGTGCCTATTTGAAGATATGTTGCACAAACAGGGAACTCACATGAGCAAATGACAAGGTGTTACTCCACCAAGTAAGTGGAGCTTATCTCCTATATGTATTGAGTATATTATAGTCTGGTAAGATAAGAGTAAAGAAATAAAGGCAAGTACTTGAAGGATCACACTAGATCCACCAGTGAATTGAGGGAATGCCTTAAGTGCATGTGATCAGGGTTATAAAATAGACCAAAAGAGAAGGCATGTTGAAGAAGAGTGATGTGTTTGTCATTCAGACAAACCGACTGAGCAAATACAATTAGAGGAGAATGGTCTGACTGATGAAGGAGTCTAGTGAAGGTTGATGACTGGTGTCATCAAGAGTGATAATCGGTATGTAAGCCCACTGGTAATATGAGAAAGGTGTAGATGCAGATGACTCTCCACCTTGGGGAAATGAGCAAATGAGCTTGCTCAAGAAAGACATGTCTGATACCCGGTCAAGGTGTTCCACCTACAGTTCGACAGAATGTAGACATGATGAGGTTACTGGTACATTGTGTGATACCAGCAGGGTTAGCAAACTAGTAGAGTGGTTGGTCAGTGATCCTATCTGGACCAATATGAAGTTTCAAGCTGGCAGTTGGTTCATATGGATGCCAAATGGAGTCAATGTGGTGAACCTATGTTTGGATAAAGATGGAATGTACATCGACAGGGTTGTTGCAGGGTTGGTCGACTTTAATGAAAGTTTACACAAATCACGGGACATGCTACAGAGCTATTGCAGGGGTTTGAGGCTCGAGGTTTGGAAGACACCTTCGAGTCAGCTAAGAGAGATTGAGAAGATCGAGAAGATGGAGGAAATAGAATGACAGATCTTTTGTGTTTGACCAAGAGATCAACTATTAGGGTAAAAAGAAAGTTGCTAGAGATGAAAGGTGTGATCTAGGAGATGCATAAATGGTGGAGTCGTGCAGATTGACAGCCTGAAAGATTAGATTAGAAAAGATCTGATAAGATCTGTTTGGATTTGGTTTGCCTCGAGGATGGTGTGGAAACCCTAAATGCCCAGATTTTGAATTGGGTTTTGGCGGGAAGTCTGGGCTATAAGTATGAAGGCCAAAGAGATTATTTACTGCTTTTAAATAGAAGGATATTGTGCGATTGCGAAGTGAAAGACTTCTACAAGTAAGAGAAAATCAACCAAGTGCTCAACAAGCATCTTGGAAGAGAGTGGGAGTGAGAGAAAACCTGGTTGAAGCATTCAATCAGTTGGAGAGAAGAATCGATATTGTTCATACCGACAGAGCAGAAGTGAAGGAGGCTACAAAGAAGATAAATAGACAACCGACAGAGAGTAGAATCGGTGAAGAGCAGAGTAGTGAGGAGGAGATTTAGTGAGAGCAGTATAGAAGAGAGATAAACTAGTAAGGCTTACTAGCAGTGAAGTAGCAGGTGAAGAGCAACAGAGAAGTGAGTCGGTGAGGTAGAGTAGGTATCTCACCAACAGAGTAAGATATATATATATATATAATGGTTGCAAAATTCACTTGTAACTAGATAACTACTTATGTATTTTATGTTTACATTGTGAACACAAAGTTGTAGCTCGGTTCAGGGATTGTAGCTCCTTGGGTTGGTGCCCTAAAGTCAGGGGTTGGTGATCCTTTGGGTTGTAGTCCATAAATCAGGTAGGGGTTGTAGCTCCTTGGGTTGGTGCCCTAAAATTTGTATCTGTGTTTTATTGTGAGGTTGGATTGGAGCAGTAGACTCCGACAATATTGCTCACCGAGTTTTTTCCCATCTTGGGTTTTCCTTGTATATGATGGTGTTATGTGATGTACCCTTGTGAGTGTGTTTGCATTTGAGTTAGTCTCCTCCATAACCAGTAAGTCTGCATTGAGTTAAATCTATCAACCGTTATGCTCACATAGGATTTCAAAAGGGAAAAAGATTTGAGAACCACTGATTCACCCCCTCCCCCTTTCAGTGGTGCATTGTGTCTAACAATATCTACATTGCCAAGCTCTTCGATATTGTAGTGATTGTATGCTCTAATGTCCTTGTTATGCAACACTCCATATGACATATTGGAAAATGCTCCATTTGGATCATCTTCTATCAATTTGAACGGGTGTTTCTTGAATACTGGCCTTGCCCTATCAATGATTTGTACTACCAACAAAGTTTCTACACCAGATGATGATGTCATTTTAAAATTAGGGTATGAGAAACAACTCGAACATGGATAAATACCTTTTCAATTTCAATCGGATGCTAAGAATCATTGTCAGATCGTTTTAAGCTTTTTTCATTGCTCAATCTCTTTCGCCTCACTCCTTTGCTCTTTCGCTTCATCCACAATGTGAAGAATGAATGATAGAATACCTTTTTATTCACAAAAAACCTAACTTTAAGTTGTAATAAATGCACAACCCTAAGGGTTTCCCAGATACTCTGCTTCTCAGGAATTCATCACTCGATTCAAATATCATCATGAAATCTTTTGGATATTATTCAACATCAATTGCAATGCCACTCATAATATTTTACAACCTTTCGTAGCCGATTACATATCTCAAGAGGGATTTTTTAAGGATTTGCATGAAAATCTTCCAACTAAGGTCAAATGCCTTAGTTATCGGATGAGGTTCCAACACCGGAATTGAGTGTGGATCAGAATCAGGTGTGAATCCATTCTGTGCATTTGAATCTTCCTTCTTAAATTGCATCTTCTTATGTTTCTCTCTGACCTCTTCAACCTTTGGTTTTCCCTTTTCATCTGATTTGTTCTTGTCTACCAGAGCATTCTTCTCACATTCTTTCTTCTACAATATTTTGCAATGTGGCCAGATTTGTTGCATGCATAGCAAATAACATTTCCTTGCATCTGCCTAAAGTTCATCTGATTTGGTCTCATCATGCATAAGTTAGAAATGTGTCCAAACATTCCACAAGCATAGCATCTCTCATTTTGGAAATTATTCATCACTGCTCTGCAAATGCTTGACTTATGACCAAAATTGTTGCATTTGAAACATTTGTCTGGTAAAGGTAGGACCATTATTCATCATCCTATTTCTGCATTGACTTGCCATATGACTGAATTTATTGCAAACAAAACATTTACCATTGAATTTATAAGCATTAGGTTGTCTTACTAGAGGTCTCTTTTTCTTCTGATGATTGCTTTGTCTAGAACCGGAGGATTCTTCTTTCTCATATCCAAGTCCTCGCATGTCTTTTCCACTTCTTTGACTTTCTAGCATCTCATCTAGCCTGTATGAGCTAGCTTTGAATTTTTATTTGTACTCATTAGTAGTGGAAAGTTCATCTCTTAGAATTATAATCTACTTTTCAAGTTCTTGCCCATCATTCTTGCATTGCACCAATTCAAGTCTCAACTGATCATTCTCATAGTTCAATTTGCAACATTCATCAGTTCTATCCTTCAATGATTGAGTTAGATTTTCCTTATTCTTCTTCCTGTCTTCAATCTCCTTTGTCAAATTCATCCCAATAGATTGCATCTCATTCTCCATAATTGCATTATCTCTAGAAATCTTCTCACATTCATCTGTCTTGTCTTTTAGGGCTTGATTGTCAAAGCTTTATTCTTCTTTTTCCTTGAGTTTATCAATTAGTTCCTTTCTCTTCTCTCTGGACGTGTTCACTTGTTCTTTCAGAGATTCAATGAAATTTACAGCAGCATCCAGAATTCTCCTCGGGCTATATTTTTATTTCATCGCTGCATCAAGATCTTCAAGTTGCACAGTAAGTTGCTTTTGCAAATCGAAGTCCATTGATTCAATCTTTCAGATCTTCCTCAAGCTGTTAGGCTTCTTTCAAGGAATGAAGCTCTAATACCAATTGTTAGAATCAATGAACACTAAGAGGGGGGGTGAATCAATATTCTGCAATTCACAATTTATTAAACTGATTAATAAACCACCAGATGCATAAGAATGAAAGTAAAGTGCAGAAACATAAACCAATTAACCACAAAACCATAACACCAAAATTTTTATGTGGAAACCCGAAAAGGGAAAAACCACGGTGGGATTGAGACCCACAATATTATTATACTTTGATCAGGAGTATGATAATATTACAAAAAAGGGAATGCACTTGCATTCAGGCACACTACCTAGAGTTCACTGCTCAAATACAAAAGAGGGCTACAACCTCGGAGGACTCACTGTCCTACAAATAGTTACAAATTATTACAATAGTGTCTGAAGTGAAGAATAGCATCTACTAATGCCAAATAGTAGTTTCAATTAAGCTCAAAAGTTCTTCTACCATTGTCTAGTATCTCTACTTTGTTCTGCTACTCTGTCATATACCAGAGCACTAAAACCTTCAATCACATTCACAAAACTTCACCCATTTGCTCATATAGTGTTTTCACACTCATACCATCATTCAAAATGCTCAAATGAATCGTTCTAATATATCTACATCATCAAAATAAATTAAATCCCATGTCGACTTCCAAAAACCACATAACACAAAACATGAAACGCGTAACCATAAGTCGGCTCAATCTGATTGTTAATCCATATGCAGACCCAAAAAAATTGATAACAAGCTTCATACATGTCGGCTCAATCTCCTTGAGCTCAAAACCAATCACTGAAATCATCCCAAAGATTCTGGATCACACATTACATCACTTAACATCAAAATGACTTTGGTCTTCCTGAATTACCGAATACTGGACCTTCAATCTCGCTCATGAATCAATATCAGATATGAGGATTGCAAAATAAGCTACCTCGAACCTTGAATCATTTTCTTCTATTACCACAACCAAAGTTATGCAACCAAAATCAAAATCTGCACAATGTACTCATACTCTATCGGATATTGTATTCCACCTTCCAGACTTATGCCTGATAGATAATACAAATTTCGGTAAATCAAATCTACGTATACTGGATATGATTTCTAGAATGAGTTGCCATGAATGACAACTCCTAAACATCTCTCATGCATCAATATTCACCGGAACAGTGTCTCTTGTTAACACTCTCAAATCACTCTCCTCTCACATTCAATCCCTAGCCTTCCATTTCCTTCAACCCTGACCATCCATTTTGGGTCCCTCCAATCTATAAATTGGATTTTCCTCCCTTCACAATCCAATCTATCATTTTGATATTGTCATGTTGTCCATTTGACCCAAGAAATCATCCATAGCATCCTTATCATGCCCAAATCTTGCAACATATAATCACTCAAATCCCTATCATTTTTATTGTGTTTCTAAGAGCAATCCACATCATTCACATCAAATGAGAAAATCAAGTGGAAACAAAGGGTGCATTCTACTTCGCGCTCAATCAGAGGAGGTGAAGAAAGAAGGTATAAAATTAGTTCATGTTTGAACATACAATAATCATGAATCATTTAACTAACATAAATGATATTTTGAGACATCACCCAAAGAACACAAAATCAAAGATGATAATAAGAAATCAATCCATTTTCCAACATAAATTGGATTGTGCTCTATTTAGATAGGTGTGACAAAGATGGGTTGATTAGAAAGTAAAAGAAGTGATTAACATTCTCATAATAAAATGTGTTTACAATCTAATCATTTTGACCATTTAATAAGGGGTTAAGCTCCATTGTCAAAGGTAAATTGTATGATATAATAATAGACCACTTATTATGTTTGCAATAATGATGACACATTTAACAAAATAATTAATGACATCATTGTATGATAAGTACTAATTCATGTTTCAACATGCAATAATAATAATAATCAGTTAATTAACTAATATAAACAATATTTTCAGACATTACACAAAGAACACAAAATCAAAGACGATAGTAAGGAATCGCTATTTTTTCCAACACAAATTCAACTGTGCTCTATTTAGATAGGTGTGGTGAAGATGAGTTGATTATTAAGTAAACAAAATGAATAACATTCTCATAATAATATTTATTGACTATTTGATAAAAAGTTAAGTTCAATTGTCAATGGTAAAATTTGACCAATAAAATTATAGAACGAGGTATAAATTTATTATTGAATGTTTGACCATTGAAGTGTTTAAAACACGGGTAGACCACTTCTCTTCATCCTATATATCTAGACATCAATCTTTTCATAGCATATAGACTTTTAAATTATCTATGCTCTAATATAGCATTAGTTTTACTCTTGTTCCATTGGAATGTAATCTTACTAGCTGTAAAGATTAATGCTTGCTAGCACTTGGTGATTTGGCCATTTTGACGATACTCTTTGAAAGAGAGAAAAACATTGCAAATTTTTTCCCGTTCCTTAGATTTATCTCAAGTTCGAGAGTAAACCCTAATTTCCTTTTCCAGGCACATACAAAATCAAACACGAGGAAAGGAAAATCACACACTTTCTATTCCTCGTCTTTATCAATAAAAGAAAATTTATTTCTGGTCTTCGCCAGCAGATTTAAGTTTTTGTCCGTTGGCAATTATATGCTGTCGACCACCGGTTTTTCTTAAATGCGAGTCGGCTAAAGTTGTATTTTTATAACGTTCAGCTAAAATTTGGTCTGTGATCTGTGAGGCGAAAGAAGAAAGAAAAAAATTTCTGCTTCAGAATAATACAATGGAAATATTTTGGCTGAGCGCAATAGCAATTTTTACAGTGGGATTCTTGCTGATGAAGAAGAAGAGAAAAAATGGTTGTGACCTGCTACCGCCTGGAAATCTCGGGCAGCCTCTGGTGGGTGAAACAATTCGGTTTCTTCAAGCTTTCAAGAGAAATAAAATTGATGAGTTTCTTCGTCAAAGGGTAATGGCGTATGGACCAGTTTTTAAAACATGTTTGTTCGGGCAGCCCACTGTAGTGATGACGGGTCCAGCAGGTAATCGCTTCTGGCTGGTTAATGACGGAAAACTTTTTCACGGCAACGCCCGTGGCCCTCACAGAGCCATTATCGGCCGTAATTCATTGCTTGACAAGAATGGAGAAGAACACCGGCTTGTCCGTGCCGCTTTGATGACTTTCTTTTCTCCCGATTCGCTCAAGAAACTGGTCGGAAAAATGGATTCTGCCATTCGACGGCACCTTGATGAGTATTGGGACGGAAAAGAGACGGTCCATGCTGTTCATTTGATGAAATTCACGGCGTTTTCCGTCACCTGTGACGTGCTTTTCAATGTGCAGGATAAGTTTCAGGTGGAGGAGCTTTGCGAGCTTTTTAAGGTGGCTACCGATGGAATCTATAGTTTTCCGGTTCGTTTTCCGGGAAGTCGTTTGAATCGTGCTCTGAAAGCGAGGTCTCAAATCGATCGCATTTTGTCTGAGATGATAATGCGGCGGAAGAATGATTTGAAATCCGGCGGCCCTTCTGCTCGCCAAGATTTGATTTCGGCGCTGCTCAGCCTCACCAAGAAAGATGGGAAGGTGCTTAGCGATCAAGAATTGAAAGATAATATTGTGCTTCTTGTTATTGCTGGCCATGAGACTACGGCGATGACGCTTGCTCTCATGTGCAAGCTCCTTGCTGAAAATCCTCTTTGCTTCGATCGAATAGACAAAGGTATGATACTGAATCTTTCTGTTGGTTTCTGATTGAAGAACTCAATACCCAGAAGTACGAATAATTATTTGTTTTTCACTGTTTCATGCTCTGCAGAAGCTGCAGACATTGGTGTGGGAGAGCAACTTACATGGGAGGATGTTCAGCGCATGAAGTATCTGTGGAGTGTTGCTCAGGAAACGCTTCGTTTCATTCCTCCTATATCAGGCATTTTCAGAAGGGCCACGGCAGACATTCAATATGGCAGATACACCATTCCAAAAGGATGGGCGGTGAGTTTCGAAATATTGATACAGAATAATTCATTTAGAATTTAATTAAGAAATTTTTGTATTTGTTTGTTATTCTGTTGGATTCGATCTTGTAGATTTGGCAATGTAAAAATCTACATCATTGAATCCAAAGAAATTAACAAAGAAATTACTATAGACTGAAGAAACTTCATGAATTCAAATTTTTCTGTTCTTTCTTGTTCTTGTTCTTGTTTTTTATTTTTAATCAGGTGTACTTTTCTCTTAAAGATGTCAGACTTTCATAGTCTATAATAATTAGCACAAATAGTTTCTAGATTCAATTGTGTGGGATTTCTTTTGCATCAACATTTTGGATCACACTCCATAATCTATCATCAAAATAATATAAAACTAAATCATCCATATTTCAGATCACATTCTATAATCTATTATAAAACTAAAAGAAAAATACTTAAACAATTAAATCCAAGGATGGACAGTGAGTTTAATCTATGATAAATCATAGAATGTGATTCGAAATATTGATACAGAATAATTCATTTAGAATTTAATTAAGAAATTTGTGTGTTTGTTTGTTATTCTTTTGGATTCGATCTTGTAGATTTGGCAACTTAAAAATCTACACCATCAAATCTAAAGAGAATAAGAAAGAGATTATTATAGACTGTGGAAACTTCATGAATTCAAATTTTTGTGCTCTTTCTTGTTCTTGTTCTTGTTTCTGTTTTTTATCAAGAATACTTTTCTCTTAAAGATGTCAGACTTTCATAGTCCATAATAATTAGCACAAATAATTTCTAGATTCAATTGTGTGGGATTTGTTTTGCATCAGTTTTAGATCACACTCTATGATCTATCATCAGAGTAATATGAAACTAAATCATCCATATTTCAGATTACATTCTATAATCTATAATAAAACTAAAAGAAAAATAGTTAAACAATTAAATCCAAAGATTAGATTAGATTTTTTTTTTTAATAAATCCTCTTTCAGAAAAAAGTAATCATGTGGTGTTTCTTGTTCTTGTTCTTGTTCTTGTTTTTCATCAGATGTACTGGTCCAACTACTCAACAGTATATCGTGAGGATTTGTTTCCAGAGGCACACAAGTTCGACCCCTCGCGCTTCCAAGGCTCGGGTGGCATACGTCCTTACAGCTTCTTACCATTTGGAGGAGGGCTGCGGATGTGTCCAGGAAATGAGTATGCAAAACTGGAGATAGTGATAACAATGCATCATCTGGTGAAAAGGTACAGGTGGTCTGCTCAGATTCCAGATGAACCCATCATTCGGAATCCTCTCTGTGTTCCTGCCATGGGACTGCCTCTCAAGCTTACTCCCGTTTTAAACAACTGAAGCTTTACGCTTCCATGAAATGGGCAGACAGTACGATTTTCATGAATATGTTTGTGAGATGGTGTTTAAGTTTAATTTACAAAGACAATAGATTCACAAGGGCGGCGGAGATCCAATCTCTTGTCAGTCCTTTTCTCATAGATTTGATTAGATACATTGAGTTACACCTCTTTTGACCAAAAGATCCAAAGATTTCATCATTAGAGTCCATGCTTATCAAGATTTGAGCAAAGATATTCATAATAAAATACGGAAGTCAATAAACAGTGAAGCGCTGGTTCAACACAAAATAGTATTTCGAAGAAATATCCCTCCTGAGAGTTGAACCCGTGACCTACTCGTAGGCTTTTTCACTACCATCTAGTTATGAAGCATAGAGCAGTGCAAACAAAACTGATCGCCATGTTTTGACGAGCTCGTTTTTAGTGTTTTTTTTCTTTCTAAAGAATAATAGTGTTTTTTATATTTTATTATTTTTATAATATTTTGTTGATTTTTTGTCAAATATATCTTGGTATTTTATGTTTTGGTGATATTTTATATTGTTTTGTTGATTTTAACGACAATGGGATTACACATGCTTATGACTGCATTTTGCTGTACGACAAATTTATAAAATTTATTAATAGAATATAATAAAACGTTAAATGCTGGAAGAGATTTGATTTTTTGTTTGGTATTTTTTAAAGGAGAGAATTTCGGATAGACATGCTTGTAAAGTTTTTCGAAGGTACATGTGTTTGTAGGTGTTTGTAAGGTCTTAATCAAAAGGTTTTATTATTAATATTATTAATATCATTGTAATAAAAAAGTTTTAAATTTATTAGATTTGACATTTGAAGGGTGAAATTTGTATGGCATTTCTTGTTTCATTTTGGATTCAATTTGATTAGAGTGATTTTATTTATTGTCATATTAATTAATATTGTATTTTTTTGTGCAAAGTCAAAATTCTTTTCATTTTTCATTTATGTATATCTATAAGAGAGAAACATTATATATATATATATATATATATGGCTTTTGTTTTGTATGTGAGGTCACTTAATGATGTAAGTTCCACCACATGGTTATAGACTAGACCTTTTATTCAATAGTTTAAATTCAAATTTATTGAATCTTATACCCTTTCCTACTAGGGTCAACTAGACACAAATTTGCATGATATGTAACTATGTCCTTATATTCAAGGCATTTAATGCATTCATTGTACATTATGTAAAATTAGTAAATGCTCTCTAATTTGTAAGGGTATGAACACACATATTTGGTGTACAAAAATGAGTCTATATCTTCACATTCATTCGAGGAACATATACATCAACTAAATTTTTTTGTGTTCAATATTGTACATATATTAAAAGAGTTTGACAAAATGGAGGCGTGTATGTTGCAAGCTATTCACACCAAAAAATTAACCAAAAGAAGAATACTTTTGAATGAATAACATAAAAATGACTTCAAAAAATATGACAAGTATATTGTGATGACATGTTCCTAGCCTTAGTTCCACAAAACACAAGGATAATGAAATGAACCTACCTAACATCCCATTGATATCACAATTGAACATTTCCTAGTACATTAAGTTCATTTTATGCCCAAATCAAAGGTTCTCTAAACTCATTTTCCCAACATATCAAGAATGATTAAAAGCATAAGAAATTGAATGCACATTTGACACCAAAGTTGAGATTCTATATTCTAGTAATGATAAACCCATTACTAATTTTGTGAGAAAATCATAATCAAACCAATAGGGGGTTCCAAAATAATGTATACTATATTAGGGTTAAAATCATCATAATTAATCAGATTATAAAAGCGAATCATAAACTCTAATCTAATTAGACTTAATCCTAATAACAATCGAATAATGTAAAATCAATTGAATTGAGCAAATAAATCTAATTAAGACTCCCTCAATTGATTTGACAAAGCTTCCATTGCTCTTCTCCTTAGTTCTTGTTGAATTGGTTCTCAGGTATTGCACATATTTCCTACATAGATTAGAAACTATTTCGAAGACTATGATTCTAGTTTGAAATGAGAAATTGAGCTGGTTTATATAGATTTTCAGCCAAAATTGGGTGACAAAAAGAACTGAAGTCTGATGCATAGTGAACTGATTTTGATTGATCAATGAATTGAGATTGATTGTCTTGTTAACAAAATAGATTGAATAGTTAACTCGTATTGACTAGGCAGTTGACTCAATTGATTGATCAGTGAACTGAATAGATGAGTGAGATGACTGAATAAATTGGAGAGAGAAGTGAATTGATGGATCAGTTGGAAAAAGGTGATTGAGAGTTAAAAGGGGGACTGCTTATTTAACTGAGTTAACTGATTTGATTGCCCAGTCAATATTTTCATGATTTTGAAATTGAATTTGACATTCATTTTCAAATTGAATTTGAATTTGGATTTTCGAATGATGAAATGCAAATTAAATTTGTTGAAATTAAATAAAATTCGCATTTGGGGAATTTGAATTTGAAAATATGAAATTAAATGAAATTAATTAGAAATTAGAATTTGGGGATTTGGAAGAATTAAATTAATTAATTAAATAATTCAAAAGATATTATTTAATCATAGAAAATTGAATTAATTAAATAATAAAGATTATTTAACTAAGGAAAATGTCGCAATTAATTAAATAGTTAATATTTGAGATAGGGTTAATTGATTAAAATGATTTAGAAGGTGAAATTGGGCAATTAATAATGATTTGAATTAATTAGAAGAATAAATTAGCTTAATTATTTAATTAATAAAAAGATCAACTAGTATGTGATGAAAAGGACATTTTTCAGTGTCTACATTTGTCCCTCTTTGAGACAATGTTCGAGGTGACATTGTTTCAAAGAAAAAAATATTTTTTTTTCCCTAGAATGCCCCAATGACACTTAGGGTGTAAATATGCCCCCTCAGAAAAAGTGGTCGAAAAATTGTGAAATTAAGACCATTTCTTCGAAAATATGCTAGTAATTGATCATGTGAAGTTTGGTGAGGTTTCGATCTCATTTGATATGTCTACAATTACGTTGAAGTTGGAGGGGGCCATGACCGTTAGGTTGGCAAAAACCCTAATTTTGAGCTATAAATTGAAAATTGGTTTTGATTTCAGCTCATTTGCACTCATTTGCTTTGTAGGAGTTCCTTTGAGATTTTAGTGCTTTCGACGTCCTTGGAGCGAGATGGTGGGTCACAGAGCAAGGTTGCACTTGTCTGAGTGAGTGGGATCATATTAGAGACCTTCTGACATTGGCGACATGATGAGTCTTTGAAAATTTTTGCACGTTTTTGTCTATTTTTTTCTAATTTTTCATCGATGCCTGTCAAAGAAAAAAATTACTAGTCCGCAATTAACATTTGGATTGGTCACAATTGATAATATAAATGCGCAATTGATTTTCATTGTTCACAATTGAATTTATGTATCACTCCTAGAAACTTTTTGGCTGATTATTTGCCCTTTCTGGCTCCTAGAAACTTTTTGTTTGTTGTGAATGGATTCTCTTGGGTTGTCCCACATTTATTTGCAAAACTACCCTATTAGGATATATTCATGATCCTTTTTAAGCACTTCTTGCTTGTAGACACATCGAGATAAGGTGTCACTCTTATGTATGGGTTTTGGTGATTTTGTACATTCTTTTGTGTCTTATTTTGTATATGCATTGTATTATAAAGTGTCATGGGGGGTTGTGTAGTGTCTTTTGTTTTTCCATCACACCTTTGTCCAGTGAGTGTCCCTCCATGAAAACATTGAACCCTAGTGATTTTTGTCCCATGCATGTATGCATCTGTTGCATACCCCTTTTCAGTTGCAAATAATTTCTTGAGCACATTCAAATTCTCCTTTGTCTACTTCATGGTGACACACATTTTTAGTGGATTTGTCACACCTCTCCCTTCTTAGCATTATGGGGGGGTTCTAGAATTGGTGCTAATGCTTCCTTGATTTCACATTCTAATTTGGTGGAAGAAACCTTCCATCCTCAATTGATCAGTGTTATTTTGACTATTGGCACTTGTATTTTTTACTTGCAATTTTTGCTTGCATGGTTGAGTCTAGTGTCATTCGGGTCAGTCGTGTAGATTCATGTTCGATTTGTATCTTCTAGTGACGGATATTTTTTCTTTGTTTTCCATCTGATTGTTTGAGTAGTGTCTATGGGGGCACTCATGTAGATTATTGTCTTCTTGATCCTAATCATCATCTTGGTTTCAGAGGAGGTTCTTCATTCACCACTATCGTATTATCATTCAATAGTTGTCTGTAGCTTCTTTATGCTTCGAGGATGTTCTTCATGTTCCTATTATTTTGGGATATTTTCTTGGAGGCTTCTTAGTCCTTCATTCCTTTTTTAGCAGTTCATATTTTTTCATGTATTTCATCTCTCGCTTTTGGAGAGGATTTTTTCCCCATGCGGTTTTCCTCCTTTTCTCCTCTTAGAGAGACTTCATTGGTTTGTAAATGCATATCTAATTAGGCCTTTTGTTGCCAAGACCCATTTATTCATTTATGTATTTGGATTATTTTTACTCACCCTAAGTTTCACTTTAGGGGGGTTGTTAGAGCATATTTAGCTATTACTTTATTTTAGTTATGTTTTTTGCTTAAGTTTACTTAAGAGTGCTTATTTTAGTTGTGTGCCTAGTTTAGCTTTTATGCATCTAGTTTTGCTAGAGTTGAGATTTATTTAAATCTCCTCATTCTTGCACTCCTAAATTTAGCTCTCTTCTTTATTTATAAGCACCCCATTGTACAATTGTAATTCATCTTGTAATTATATATATTTTTCTTTTGAGTAATATAATATCCATTTGTGCAACTATTATTTGTGGAAGATGTTCTTGTTTGTCATTTGATTTTTTAGGTGCTTGTGTTGAAATCTTTTTTGTTGCAAAATTCAACAATGTAAGAGATTTGAAACTTCAACATGGTATCAAAGCTTTGAAATTTCAACACAACCATGGGTTTTTTTCCAATAGATCAATCCCCACTTGGTGTTATATCCCTAGTGGCCTCCACAAGTTACTCAAGAACCTTGATAAATTCTATGATAAATTCATTTATGGTGAAATAAAAATTGTAGAAGAGCATATCCAATAATTTAAAGATGCATGTGTTAGAGAAAATATCAAACATCAATATATTATGTGCATTACATTCCCACTATTATAAGTATATTTTACATAGAATTGGTACATAAGCCTTCAAATGTAGTCACTTATTAGTTGGTATAACTTGAAGGATTAACTAATCAACCAATTCAAGATTTACTTTGTTTCTCCCCTATTGTACCAATAATAAATCATGTGTAAGAAAGAACCAACTAAGCATATTAGCAAGTTTATTAATAAATTCTAGAAATTATATAAGAAGTTAGCCACTCCTTACATAGTCAACAAAAACACTATGTCAAATATAGTTCAAAGCCTTTGATACATTTTCTTGTTTACTTTTGAGAATAATTTTGGATATTGATAGTTTATTTGATGCTTATAATGCTAAAATAAATCTCCAAAGGGAGATTGATCCTAATTCTAAATAAAGTAATGGACCTTTACCAACATCACATTATCTAGGAATGCATAACCATATACCTACAATTAACTAATTTTAGAAAATGACACTCCATTATTAAACCTAATACCTATAATCTCTAACCATGGGACTGTACTGACTTTAAACAAGAAGTTACCAATTTTATTTCAAACATAAATATTTAAACCACAACTCAAGGTAGATAAGTCAATAGTTATCACTTGGTTCTAGATCAAACTATCCACCTTACATTATAAATTGAAGCATTTAAGTGTTGGATATTGCTAGTGCTAGGATATGTTGTTGTCATTGATGTCAACATATTCCTATATTCTTGTGTTTTGGTGATTGCAGAGAGTTGGTCCGGTTGGTATGTTACATATGTATTTGTGTGGATTTGTGATTTCAATAATGAAGTTTCTATACTTGATTCAATGATGATTTCATGATGCAATGTGGTGATTTGATCGAGTTATGGATTTTGATATGAGGATTAGTTTTTCAGTGTTCAGTGTTGTAGTGTTTTGGTATTTGATTTGTTGTACTCTAGAATGATTATATCTTGAGTTAAAAATTAGGGAGAGTGTTTGGGATGTTCATGTGTGTCTTCAATTCATATGGTTAAGGGGAAAACCATGGTGGGAACCTACTGACAATAAGATGATACTCTATAATAGTATGCATAAATATTACAATGGGGAATGCACCATGCATTCAAGAACACTGGACAAAGATCACTACTCAAATTACAATGAACCAGAAGGATCCAACCCTTGAGGAAGGTTCACTACCTTATAAAAAGATTCAAACTAAAATCTAAAAAGAATGAACTGCAAAAATAGCATTTGCTAATGCTTGATGATAGTTCCGGTTGAGCTCAAATGTCTAACCTTCTCCAATCTCTGCTCAACACACCATACCGAAAGATGAATTCACTCATTCACACATACACCACTCTCTGATAATGCATACTCATGAACACCTATGACACCAAATTACATGAATATTGGACCCATTTATATAGATCATCAAACTTGACTATAAGGTCGGCCAAACTCATAACACCTAATTACAAAATTACATCACATGATACATAAATAAACCACGAGACCAATAAAATTCCATAGACAACATAACATGGACCTAAATAAACTTCTCAAACACGCGTGCCACCACTAGAAATCTCACCATGAGAAACTGCAACACATTACACCACCAAGAATATTGCATAACATGATATCACCAAACCATGAAGATAATCAAGAACTTGCACAATAATCAATGAAAACCACCAAGAAAAATAGTACATGATTAGGAAACACCAACAAGCACATTATAACCATCTACAACAGCTGCACCAACACCACTTATGCAAATCTTCATCGATAAACATGCTAACATTCAAGAAAACTTAACAACAACAACTCTGATAAGAAAGATAGCTTTTGGAGCACCAAACCACGAACCACTTGAAATTAAGATACACACAAACATCCAAAACATTCTCCCAAGATATGATCATACTAGCGCTCACCGGATCAAAAACCAAACTCTGCCAATCATTGAACATAAAGACCAAAACCTCAAATGCAATCACCAGATCACCAAAACAATTCTCTGCAATACCAAAACATAGGAATATGTTGACATCAATGACAACAACTAATAGAGGAAAAATATCAAGAATCATTTGAGGCTAATGAGGAACATAAAGAGGAATATTAACAATTCATGGTTAACAAAAATAAGAAAAAGTAATAGCCAAGATCCTTAAAAAATTTACAAGGGCATATTGTCATGGTAAGATTAGAGACATAAATAATCTATTGAATAAAGTTATGGGTAAACCATAATAAAATTTAACATATAATACATATATGTACTAGTTCATTTACATGAACCTCAAATATACAAAATACATTGACTTGACCCAACTAGTAAGTGGCAACTAACATAAGAGATTTATTATTAAAGATACCAAATCTTTCAAAGCAAGACAAGTTTATAGGATTGACTATAGAAGTCCAATATTAGGAGAAGTGGTTAGACAACAATATGTTTGGGAGTACTACACCTAGTTGGTATTCAAGGAATGCTAGAAACATATTAAAAGGGTAAATGACACATTTGTCTACCCTATTGTTAATAAGCTGTCTAGGGATGACATGATAATTGAAAAGACTAAACAATTAGTGTTTCAGTGAGATCAATAGATTATCCAAATTTTTTAAATCAACATATATATCAAAATCTCATGTAGTTTTAGAGCACTATTCTTGATCCCAAGGTTTTATAGAAAAAGGTTATCTTTCTTGAGTTATCTATGTATATTTTAGAGATAAATTTTTTTATTGAGAAACAAAAAACTACATGTAAAGTTTCCTTTCATCTTTTGATATTATTATTACCCTAATTTAGTATGTTCTAGAGCCTCTAAGGAGGAATTGTCTTTCCTTAATCTAAAGTTAAAAAAAATCATAGGTATACTATGATCCAAATGGAAAGGTTAAAGAAGTTTTGGGCTTGATTATAAGAATAAAGCAACCATGAAGGACTTCTAGGTAGATTATGACAATGATTATGATGTTAGAAAAATTATTCATATAGATTGTAACTCTAGCAAATGAAAGATATGAATATCAATTAAGACCCAAATGAATTATTAGATGATGGGAACATTTTTTACCTAACAAATAATTTTTAATATTTGGATTGTATGAATGCTCCAATGATTAGTTAGATGAAAGCAAAATACTATGATATGAAGCTAATTGTTTGGAAGGTAGAAATCAAAGTTTTGGTTGGTTGGAGGATATGAAGGTCAATATAAGAAAGCTTTAAAAAAAAGAAAAAGAATACGAATGATCCAACCACTATCTACAAGAGAGCCAATACTAAAAGACTAGCGAATATTAAGAAAGAAGTGAAAAATTACTATGATAAGACTACAATATTTCATCAAATTTGGATATAAGATGGCCATCAACATGAAGGATGAAGTCACAAAAATAAGATGAAATCTTTAAACACATTACAAAACTTAAATTCAATCTTGGAATTTTCAAGACTAAACCCAAAGCCTTATTAAGGAAAAAAAGGAGGGAACAACATTTTTCTAGAAATAAGGGATATATGTTTTCAAATAATAGATACATGTTACTAAATAATGGATGTTCATTATTTAGAAGTACATTTCATCCATTACAAAATAGAAATGTGTTTTAAAAAAATAAACATCTATTTAAATTCCAAACAAATTGGGAACTAAAAAATGGATATCCATTTTTGTTTGTTATTACTAAACTAGAATAAACTTTTTATTTGACCCATACAAATAGTGAAATATCCATTTTAGGATTTTGGCTAAGTAAAGATGTGTATTTTTTTTCTATTGCTACTATTTGACTAATGATGGTCTTGCACTCACTCTAATAGAACTAAAAAGGTATTGTATTGGAATTAGTAAAACTATTAATGAAAAAGTGTGTTTCTAGATATTGAATTATGTAATTTAGCATGATAATATCGAATTTTCTTTTAAATAATACAACATCAACATTGATTATCACTAAAAATGATTTATATTGTAGGTTGAAGCTTGCTAGTCAAGATGTGATATTGTTTTTGATTGAGATAAATGGGTTTTATAGGGACCCAAAACCCAAATCCAACAAAAATAGAACTAGAAGCATACCAAAGTCTAAACAACTGCTAAACAGTAACAAAAGCATGGGAAGCTCCCACCCGGACCAAACAAAAAGATACCAACTTACAACACACAAAAAAGACATAAACCACTAACTAAGATCTTTCATGAGCTTAGCATTCTTCTGAATCATACTATTGTTAATCTCTTCGAGCTCCTCCATAATAAATCTTGAGTTGCCTTTTTCATTTTTTTTACTTCTAGTCTTGGTAGAGGGCCTCATGGAAGATGTGATATTGTTGTACTCCATGTCATGTCATTATTTCATAAAACTATCAAAATAATTCCTAGCACTATGTTTCTAAGATCAAATTGACGAGGTTTTAAATGTCTACTAAAACCCTAGTTTTTCCTTCCATTAGGATATTTTCTCAGTGTTTAAGAAAATACTTAAATATTGAATTTTGTGTGTAATCCTTCTATAAATTTATTGGATGCATTTGGATAGGTGTGAAAGTAAATATTTAAGCTATGAAACCAATAATCCAATACTAAGGTTAATTTGTAGGAAATATATATGAATTAATCAATAGTATAGAAGTTGAAATATTATGCAAGCAAAACCTTATGCTAGAATGCACTTCTATATTTGATAAGCATGTAATACTTTGAAAGGAAAATATTATATTAGAGAAGATATATAGAATGAAATGAGTGGAACATAGATGTTGGTAGGTTCCACTTTACATATACTTTGTATAGCACACTTATATTTATACAAATCCATAGGATATCGTAGTATGTTGATAGGTTTCATATGTGTGATGCATTCTCTATCCCATAGACAGGTTAATGAAATATGTCAAACTCATATGATGCCAATTGTTTGGCATGAACATGTGATGTGGGCACGACCACAAATTGAGCACATATGTGGAAATGTCATGTGAATATAAATACCTTTTCACATGTATATGATCTTGGAGAATGTGAACATGTATAACCATGTGCAACACTATAATATACACAAAAGAAATGTTGCATGCGACATATGAAAACTATGTACAAATTTGCAAGGTCAATCTTACACATAAATGCATGGGTGTTACATGATGTGCATTGAATGAAGTTGAATGTATAGAAGAGACTACTATAAACAATAGAACATATTGAAGCTTAAAAAATATTAAAGACTAAGCCTACTCACCATACCATATTCAAATCATCAATTATTTGCCCACCAAGATCAACTAATATGAGCATCACAACAATTCTTTGAACTCTTTAAATACATTAATTATTTTTGGGAGTAAGACTTGCATCAATCAACCTCATTACACTCATCAAATATGATTGATTAGTTGTTTTATTTTTTAAGCATTTATTATAAATCAATGTAATTTTGAAACCTCAATTATACTATGCAATCATTGGATAAACTATCAATAAGCTCCATAATATTTGTATGATCTAACATGCATAACACATACCATTGCATCAATAAAATACGAACACTCTATACTAAACATATGATACATAATGAAGTACCACCAATGGGATCTAGGCAGAAGCTAAACTGGCTCCAAAACAACAAAATTGTACATCGTGTTATTGACCGCTTGGAAAATCACAGCCATAGCTTGCAAAATCAATAGTGTATAACATGCAACTAACTTTCGTGTTATGCACTTTATGTGCAAACATACTATATTTTTGGAACTAAAATAGATGCATCCTGAAATCTACTGATTCTAGAACGAGTCTCATAAATGTGAGTCACTAAATTGAAAGCATTATAATGTATTCAGCATACTTAATAAATATGTATACTAAATAACATACAAGTCAGCTGTGAAATAATTGCATGTTGAAAAATGCTCTATATTTTTTAACAAAAACATATTCTTAATATAGACACATGTCAGGGACTAGAACCACAGTTCCGTGAAGATTTTGCTTTACTTAAAAGACGTTAGACTCAAACGTCACATTATAAATGATAGAGCAAAAGCTTCTCTTGCAGTGACAGAAGTACCTGCTTTAGACTCTTTCTATGGTGCCTGTTCTCCCACATGCACATACAATCATACACTAATTTCCACTTTCAGGATTTCGTTTTCATGACCACACTTTATAGATGAGCTACCATAGCCATTAAAAGTATGTACGAGAACTCAGGAGTAGCCATTTGTCCAAGCCGCCAAATGTTTTTGACTGAAATGGTCATGAAATGAGAAGTAATGTGCAACTCAACAACCACAAATCCGCTGAATATGTATTTTGCAGCGTGCCCACACGTGGACATTATTTGTTTCTGAACCATAGCAAGTCAAGACATAAAGTGCCACGTCAACAATGCACAATAGAAAAGAATAGCCATGGAAGTAAACAACCAGTAGCTAATTTCCAACAGCCATTTTCAATCAATAGTGTAATAGTGAAATATGTGGATTATATAGATGTCAGTATCTTTGTCTTTGTGTAATTTATTGTAATAATTTAAGTAATCATATATTAAAATTAAAAAATTGTATTTTGGTTAAGCAACCACATGTAGAGGAATCCTTTCTATCAAAAGTCATTGAAGTATTGAAACTGACCCTTTTCAACTTAAGTAAGCATACATTGAAACCTAATTTGTCTTTTAACTCTGGAGTCACTCATACGGGACCCTCTCTATCAAAGTCACAGAGGTGTTGAACCTGACCCACATGTGCTTGAAGGAGTTTGAACATTAGTGAATGGCCTTTTATCACATACCACCATCCTCACAAATTGTGTTCAACAAACTGAGCTACAACCTTTTGATATTGATTCAAATTTTATGAATAGTAGTTGACAAAAAAATATTTTATCTAACTCTAGGGACGGTCTACATAGCACTCATTGTGTTTAGATGATGTTTTGTTGAGAACCACTAGATGCTGGAGGGAGTGGGGTGCAGGGGAGGGTGAATCAACATACACTAAAACTTAATCAATTAATCCTTTTACCGATCATTCATTCCATCAAACATAAGCATGAAAGAAAAAAACTGAAATAAAAAAAAACCATTCACTCATGAACACCCAAATTTTTACATGGAAAATCCAAATTGGGAAAAACTACGGTGAGACACTCACAATATATATGAAATTGTTTACAAAGTTTAGGCCGAGGGCCAAGGAGCTCATTAATCTGTGAATGACTTGCAGGCTAAGGCGCACAACCTTAGGGAAAGATATAGTTGTTGGAATCAAGGACCACTGAGGGGGGGGGGGGGGGGGGGGGGCGAGGAGTGGGAGTGGTGGTGAATCAATGTTATGCAATCTTTAACATTATTAATCTGATTCTTCAACCACCTAATGCAAATTAACAAAAGAAAGATGCAAACACATAAAGAAAATATTCACAACACCACAACACTAGATTTATACGTGGAAAGCCCAGTTAAGGGTAAAACCACGGTGGGAACCTACCCACAATGAGATGATACCCTATTAGGAGTAAGTGAAATATTACAATGGGGAATGCACATGCATTCAGGCACATTGCCTAGAGCTCACTACTCAAATTAAAATAAGGGCTACAACCCCAAAAGACTCACTGCCTTACAAAATGATAATAAAAGATCATAGGAATGAAATGAACTAGTGAATAGCATCTATCAATGCTTGATTATAGCTCTAGTGAACCACAAAACTCTTAAACACATACTGCTCTACCACACTGCTCTGCTCTGTTGTTCTTCAATATTTTAAAGCATAAATCTTTTAATTGCACATGTGAAACTACACACAACCGATCACAACCACTTTCCACACTACCACCGATACCAAAAATGAAAATATCAATCACTCTTATATATCTGCAACATCAAATTAGGTCTTCTACAAGTCGGCCCAAAAACACATAACACACAAATGAAATGTGTATACCAAGTCGGCTTAATTTGAACCAAAACAATCATGTGGACCAAAAAGAATTGTCCACACACTACCAAAATTGTCTAACAACATGTCACGATCATGATCTGAGCACCAAAACCAATCCACATAATCCACACAATGGTTATCCACATGAGACTTCTGAAGAACACCATTCTATCCAAAAACCTATATAGTGGATCTTCTAACTCACTCCAAAATCAACATTAGAGGCCACAAACCTGGAATATGGTAGATAACATACCCACAATGATTCCCTAAGATCCAAAAAACAAAATATTCAACTAAAGTGAAGTATCAACCAAAATGCTAACCTCTGCTGGATGCCCTGTTCTAGCTCACTAGTCTTAACCAAATCTTCATTTTGTCTTCCGGTAGGATCAGATCACACACTACAGATAGAATTTCTGACTTGGGTTGCCATCAACGACAACATCTAACACCTAGTAAAGTGTCTCTTGCCAACAATCTCCCCCTTTGGCATTGATGGCAACACTAAGTAAAAAATGACTAAGTGTCAGAATCAGTACCAATATATGTACACTGCAGAACTCAAAATCTCAAAATTACAAAATTCTGAAACTCCCCTTAAGATGAATACAACATTTTTCACTTCCCTTCACTCCCCTTTTGACATCAATGGCAAAGGTAGGGATCCAGATGCCAAAATTCAATATATAGAAGCATGTATACACACAAACCTTACTATCTTACAAAAAACTTGAAGATATATGAGAAAGTGTTTTTCAATGAATTTAGATAACTGTCCCATCCCTTCTTGAGGCATTCCAACACATATATGAGACCACTAAAGAGATATGCTTGATTTTATGCTGACCTGAGATCGGAGGGGTCTTTTGAGCCTAAGGCATCTTGTGCCTCCTTCAAAGCAATGCACATTGTGTCCAGCTTGGGAGTGATTAAACCCCAAAGTTCACCAACTCTGCCAATAACTTTTTCTTTATCATGGCGTAAACTATTGACCTTGTCAATTAATGATATCACCTGATCTTCATGGCTCACCACAGAGACTGACAAATGATCAAAAGACTATGGTATACCTGCCAGTGTTTTCTCATTCTCCACAATTTGTTTTTCAATGTCTGCAAGAAACTTAGAATGTGACAGACAAGACTTGTAGATATTTCCTCCTTTTGATAGGGCATCTTGGATGCTTTTAACACATGTGTCTAACAAGCCTCTATCATTAATAATCATTTTCTTCAATGTCCTAAATCTTTTAGCTTCAAATTCATTTTTAGCTTTGATCTCAGCAGACTTTTCTAACGATTCAAAATGGGTACTCACCGAATTGATCAAACTCTTCAGCTAGTCGGAAGAGGAATCTGATGTATCCTTTTGAAAGCTAGGCATTAATTTTTCAAGGATTTTGGATGCAAGACTCAGTAGCTCACTATCCTCCATATGAGATTTCAACATTTCCTTTTTGGCAAGTGTTGCTTATTAGTTTCTGGTTAGGAGAGAGGGTTGCTAGATGGATGGAGTTTTGTGACATTGCCAAATCATCAAAAATATGCTTGTCCTTCTCAAGAAATTTAGGTTTACATCCTCGACAGTCTCTCTTGGCTCAGCCTTTGCGTCAATTTCTCCCTTGCCCTCTTTTAGACTGTAACATAAACCACTAGATCTTGAGTTTCCATGGGCTGATCTAGAGGATTCTGTGTATCCTCGTCCACATTATCATCACCCTGCTTATCATTAACATCATCTTCCTTCATCAGAGCACTTCCATCAACATGATCATCTTTGGGTTGTTCTTCTTGTGATACCAGAGAAAATGAGACAACATCATACTGATTTTTCTGTAAAATTGTCTTAATGATTTTCTCTGTATCCTTTACTACTTCATCAGTTAGACCAATCATAAGCTTATTGACTCTAGTTTTTCTTCTAAAGTGTGGCTTAGATTCTTTGAGTATTATGTTCATTTCTGAAATTGCTATTACCGGACATAAATTTACAATTACATACTCTCTTAACCTTTTATCTTCCTTATTGCAGTCTGTCTCCTCGTTTCTAGAATATCATACAAACCTTTTGGTATCTCGGACATTATTTCTATTAAAGATTTACTATATATATTTAAATATTTAATATTAGCTTCCTCTAATGCCCTTTTTTTTGATTATCATCAAAATTGTCATACCATTCAGACATTGGCTTCAAATTTCATCTAAAGACATAGGAGGTTTAATCATAAATTTTGCTTACTTAATTACCTCATCTATTCCGGAGGTTTTTTCTTTCTTACCAGGTGGCTTCTCCTTAGCAACTTTAGACACCTTAGTTGCTTTTTTCTTTACTTCCTTCATAGCTTCATCAGACTTTGTTTCTTCCTCGACCTCCACAATAACAAATTCCTTTTATGTCCTTCTCCTTCTTCCTCTTTTCTCCTTTGATGGATGGCTTGGCAGAACTAAATGAGGGTGCAGTGCTCCTTGATAGTTTGGGCTTGGTAGAATAAACTTTCGGTTTGGCCTTCTTCTCTTTTAGTGTATGTTCTTCAGATAGAATGTTTATTTTCCTCGCCTCTCAGACCACCTCCTTAGAAATCCCAATGCTTTCAACATATGCCTCAACCTCCCTCCTCACTTTCTTTTGGATCTTAGGCTTCTTGAACTCCTTGTGCAATTTCAAATCTTTCTCAGTGAAGGTGCCAAACCTCTCCTCTGATGGATCTATCGGTTTGCTCAGGAGGTGTTGTGCATAAAGCTCAAGAATTTCTTCATCCACCTCATACCCCATGGGAATGATATCCATGAAGTTCTTGGTTCCACTACTTCCATAAAACATTGGTCTATGTCCACTATGAAACAAATTGTGTTATGATACTTCTCAACTATGCACTTAGGAATTCTCTCCCTTTCCTTCATTGCACTTTAGAAATTCTTAAAATAACCCCAAAGAGTGGCTTTTTTGGGTCTTGATGTCTCCAATGCTGTGAGGAAAATCTCTGATTTGGATGGCTACTAGTCTATCACATGCCCACTGCACTTGACCTATTCCCAAAACTTCATTCATGAAGAAAAAGTACAAACATAGAATTAAGGTTCCATACTTGAATGGATGCTTCTTGTCTTGATTAATCTTTTGCAAGTTCTTCATCAACTCACTCTAGATAAATTCACATATATCATATTGCTTGTCTTCCTGGAGCATCTCATACAAAGCATATGAGAGCTTCCTAAGTCTTTGATGGGGCAATGTGTATAAACCCTAATATCTTTGATATATAAAACACCATAGGGAACTGACAAAAACACGTTTTTCAGATCATTTTCAACCGAAATAAATGGATTTTTCTTGAAGTTGGGTTGAGCTATATCAGTTACATCAACAACTAGAGGGGTTGCAATTCTAGAGGCAGCCATTTCAGAAAATTCAAACTTGAAAAGTTTCACCGATAAATACTTTTTTCACCAGATTAGGTTTTCGCACAGAAAATCTCCTTGCGGCTTCAATCTCTTGGATATTTTTCTTGTAGAGCTATCTTCTCTTCAGATGTAAAGTGAAAAATGAAAGAACAAAATTGCCTTATATCATTCACAAACCTAACTTTTCAATGTAATAATACACTTTTCCCTAGTCTTTCGGATACTCAGCTTTTCCAAAATACTTCACTGAATTCAATTGTGGATCTTCATGGGAGCTCAAACTCTTCCGAAAATCCTATAATCATTAAATTAAACTTCTACAACTTGTCAAAATCAAGCACAAATCTCAAATAGGGGGTTTATTATATTTTCATGAAAACTTCCCTAAGGCCAGATGCCTTAGCTTAGTTATCAGATTAAGTCCCAACGCTGAAATTAGGTGCAGACCCACTTCCTGCATAATTATCGCTCTTCTTAGCCCATGTCTTCTTCATCTGATCTCTAATCTCAACTTTTTCTTTGCCCTTATCATTTTCCTTCACATTATTTTTCTTGTCTACCAGACCTCTCCTATTCACATTTATGCTTCAGCAATATCTTGCAATGTGATTGGATTTGTTACAAGCATAGCAAACAACATTTCCTTGTCTAGGGCTGAAGTTCATCTGATTTTCTCTTGATCTGCATTTATTAGCAATATGTCCAAACCTACCACATGCAAGCATCTAACATTCCTTCTATTTTGAAAATTGTTCATCACACTTCTGCATTCATTTTACTTATGTCCATACTTGTTGCATTTAAAACATTGACCGAAGAAATATAGACCATTATTATTCATCCTATTTCTGCATTGAATAGCCATATGATCAAATTTATTACAAACAAAATAGTTACCATTGAACTTATGAGCATTAGGTTGCCTTACTGGAGGCCTTCTAAAATTGTTTTTTTGATGTGCTGATTTGGAGCTTTCACCTTTCTCAAATCCAAGACCTCTTAGGTCATTAGCATTCTTTTGGATTTGAAGCATCCCATTAAGATTGGGTGAATTGATTATGAACTTCTCCTTGTACTCATTTGTAGCTTCAAGATCATATTTAAGAAGAAGTATCTGCTTTCCAAGCTCTTCCTCACGTTCTCTAGATTCTTGCAAGTCAAGCTTCAATTGGCCATTCTCACAATCAAGTCTGTAACATTCTTCAGATTTATCTTTCAGGGACTGAACAAGATTCTCCTCAATCTTCTTCCTCTCCTCAATTTCCTTTGTCAATTTCATCACAATAGTTTCCATTTCATGTTTCAGGATTGCATTCTCTCTAACAAGCTTCTCACACTCTTCTGTCTTTTCCTTCAGGGCTTCATCATCCATGCTTTGACTTTCTTTTTGCTTAAGATGACCAACAAGGTCCTTTATCTTTTCCTTCAACCTATTATGTTGCTCTGTCAATTATTGAATGAAATTTTAAGCATCCTTAAGATTTGTTTTAAATTCCCATACCTTGGATTTAAACTAATCAAGATCATCAAGTGCAACAAGTAGTTGTTGTCTAAGACTACTAGAATCCATTAAAACACCTTCTTGGATCTTCCTCAAGTTGTTAGGCTTCTTTCGAGGAACTTAGCTCTGATACCAATTGTTTGAATCAAAGAAAATTGAGAGAGGGGTGAATTAGTGTTCTGCAATCTTTAACATTATTAATCTTCTAATGCAAATTAATAAAAGAAAGATGCAAACACATAAATCAAATACTCACAACACCACAACACCAGATTTATACCTGGAAAACTTGGTTAAGGAAAAAACCATGGTGGGAACCTACCCACAATGAGATGATACCTTGTTAAGAGTAAGTGAAATATTACAATGGGGAATGCACATGCATTCAGGCACACTATCTAGAGCTCACTACTCAAATTACAATAAGGGCTACAACCTCGAAAGACTCGCTACCTTACAAAATGATTATAAAGATCATAGGAATGAAATGAACTAGTGAAAAGCATAGACCAATGCCTAATTATAGTTCCAGTGAACCACAAGACTCTTAAACACATACTACTTTGCCACACTACTCTGTTATATTGTTCTTCAATAATCTGAAGCAGAAATATTTCAATTGTGCACAACCAATCACAACCACTTTCCACACCACCACCGATACAAAAAAATGATAATATCAATCTCTCTTATATATCCACAACATCAAATTACGTCTTCTACAAGTCTGCTAAAAAATACATAACACACAAATGAAACATGTATACCAAGCCAGCTCAATCCGAACCAAAATAATCATGTAGACCAAAAAGAATTATCCACACACTACCAAAATTGTCTAATAACATGCCATGATCATGATCTGAGCACCAAAACTAATCCACATAATCTGCACAAGGATTATCAACATGAGACTTCTGAAGAATATCATTCTATCAAAAACCCTGTATACCGGATCTTCTAACTCGCTCCAAAATCAACACCAGAGGCCACAAACCTGGAATATGGTAGATAATATATCCACAATTCTTCCTTGAGATCTGCAACATAAAATATTAAATTGAAGTAAAGTATCAAACAAAATGGTAACCTCTATCGGATTCCCTATTCTAGCTCACTGATCTTAACCATATCTTCATTCTGTCTTCAAGTAGGATCAGATAATACACTACAGATAGAATTTTTGAATTGGGTTGCCATTAATGACAACATTTGATTCGTAGTGCTATGTCTCATGCCAACAATAGTAATATCTTGTATACACTAAAGATCAATTCTTCAAGGAAAGATACATTTCATTTGTTACAATAGAATCAATAAGATTAAATTGTAGAGACTACATTTACTAGAATACTAATATCAATTCACAATTTACTATACATCAGAAACTATCTTCATCACTACTTTTCTGAATCTCTAAACCTTTCTATCACCTTATATTCATTTCATATTAATTTCACATGATTCAAACTCATCTACACTCACTCTGATTTACTAGCCTATTCAACTTTGTGTACTACTTCTCTATACTCATTCTTCCTTTTCCATCTTCATCTTATTTCAAATTCACATTTTCAGTCATCTATAAGATTCTTGCCTCAAAATTTTCTATCCATTTCTGTATTACTCTTGTGGAATCAAACCATTGATGACAAAACTTATATATATTTATTACATCATCCACACTTTTCTCAAATGTAGTTATTCAATATTTTAGTTGGTTGTGTGTCTCTGCACACCTGCTCACAAGTTTATCCTATTGGCAACAACAATGAAAGAAAACTAAGAGGGGGGGGGGTGAATTAGTTTTCACTGGATTAAACAATTTAAGCTCAACTTCATATCTAATCAACTGCAATAAGAACAAAGATAAGTATAATAACAACAACACACATAACACCAAGATTTTGACGTGGAAAACTCAGTTAAGGGAAAAACCACGGTGGGAACCTACCCACAATAAGATGATACTCTATAGTAGTATGTGTAAATATTACAATGGGGAATTCATGTGCATTCAGGAACACTATCTACAACTCACTACTCAAAATATAATAACCTGGAAGGCTACAACCCTCAAGGAAGGTTCACTACCTTACAATAACATTCAGACAACAATCCAATTTATGTGACCTGAAAGAATAGAATCTCCAAATTCCTAATGACAGTTCTAGTTAAGCACATTTGTCTGCTCTGCAACACTCCTTGCTCTACACTTCACACTGAAAGATGAATTCGCTTGTTTTCACATACACCACTCTTTGATAATGCAAACACAACACCTATTAACCATCGATATCCAAATTACATGAATATGACACCTATTTATACAAATCATCCACCATGACTACAAGGTCGGCTCAACTCTTAAGACCTAATTACAAAATTACATCATACGATACATAAATCAACTACCAGAGCAATACAATGCCATGACGACATAGCATGGACCCAAATCAAATTCTTGAACACGCAACACCACCATAATTCTCACCAAGATCATCCACAACATGCTACACCACCGAAGCATAACACGAAGAACATCACTGGACTCATAAGATCCTCAATAACGTACACAATGGTCAATACAAACCAGCAAAACAAATAGGACATGATTATGAAACACCAACAAGAAAATTAGAACCATCTACAATAGCTGCACCAACACCACTTAATCAAATCTCCATTGGTTAACACACTAATACTTAAGAACACTCAACAACAACAATTGGGACTAGAAAGATAACTTGCGGAGCACCAAATCATGAACCATCTGAATCTAAGATACAAATGAACATCCCAAACACTTTCCCAAATCTGCAACTCAAGATATAATCATTTTGAAGCACAACGGATTAAATACTAGAACACTCCAACAATGAACACTGAAAAACCAATCCTCATACTGAAATCCATAACTCGACCAAATCACCACATAGCATCATGAAACCAACAATGAATCAAGTATCTCTAGTTGATTCAGCATATCAAATAGATAAACCAACTAGATCAACTCTTTGCAATCACTCGAACACCAAAATATGGGAATATGTTGACATCAATGGCAACAACATATCCTAGCAGAAGCAATATCCAACAATCTCCCCCTTTGGCATTGATGGCAACATATGAATGTGAAAAATAATCAATACAAAGAAAGAAATCAACACAAGCAATCTCCCACAAATCACAAAGATCAGCTCCCCTTTTTACAAACAATTTAAAATACTTCAGGGTTTTTCACATGCTTCTCTCCACTTTCAAAAACAATGTCAAAGATCATACAAATCATTATTCTATCCCCCTTAGGATAAACTCACAAATCTGAACATCTAAACCATACACTTACTACTCTCCTAGAGCAACAACACTCACTCATCAATCCGGATAAGAAGATAATACTATGAAGTCCACCGGATTGATGCATCTCAATGCATCTAGTTCTCATTAGGAGTGGAAAAGGCCCCTAACTTGTTTCTCAGATATACAAATACATCTGCAAGAAAGGGGTTACTAAAAATATTTGCAATCTAATCCTTTGTAGATACATACTCCAATTTGACTTCTTCCTCACTGACTTTCTCCCTCAAGAAATGATACTTAATTGATATATGCTTTGTTTTAGAATGTAGTACTGGATTCTTGGAAATATTAATAGCACTTGAATTGTCACAATATATAATAGTAGGCTCATCATAAATAACTCTAATATCCTTTAGCAATTTCTTCATCCAAACTACCTAATTACAGTTGCTAGCAACAACAATGTATTCAACTTCTGCAGTAGATAGAGAAATAGCATCTTGCTTCTTACTTGCCCAAGAAACCAACTTCTTTCCTAGAAAGAATGCTCCACTGGTAGTTATCTTTCAGTCATCAACATCACCTACCCAATCAACATTAGTATAAGCATATAACATGAAATCATCATTCTTCAGATACCCCAAACCATAGTGAATTGTCCCCTTCAAGTATCTAAAAATCCTCTTCATAGTAGTAACATGAATTTCTGTAGGATCAACTTGAAATCTTGCATAAAGACAAACAACATGCATAATATCTGGTCTTTTCTGAGTCAAGTATAGCATTTCACCAACCATAGATCTATACAAGGTTTGATTAACTTTCAAAGATTCGTCACACTTAGACAACTTGCATCCAGTCACCAGAGGAGTTCCAACAGGTTTGGAATCAGCTAACCCAAACTTCAATAATTCCTTCACATATTTAGATTGAGAAATGAAAATGCCTTTATGAGTTTGTGTAATCTGCAATCCTAAGAAGAATTTTATCTCACCTATCATAGACATCTCAAACTCTTTTTGCATGTCATCAACAAATTTCTTACTCAAATCATCATCTCCTCCAAAAATAATATCATCAACAAAAACTTCAACAATCAAAATGTTATCATTATCAACCTTATAGTATAAATTACTATCAATAGTACCTTTACAGAATCCCAACTTCATAAAATACATGTCCAATCTATCATACCAAGCTCGAGGGGATTGTTTGTCCATACAATTCTTTCTTCAATCTGCATACCATGTCTCCTTCATTTGATAATGAAAACCCATCTAGTTGCTCAATATAGACTTCCTCTTCCAAATCACCATTCAAAAAGATGGACTCCTATGAAGGAGTACATGATGTGATATCTTGGATATCATCTTGTGTTGCAGAACACCAATAAGGTAAGGAAGATGACCTTAGGAGTCACCTCCACACAAGTTAATGCCTAACTTGTGTGATGAGATAGAGAGGTGTTTGAGCGGTTGTTTATGATGAAGAGGCAAAATGTTATCTGAATCACATCCACACTGGAAGAGAAGATTGAATAAGTCACTGGTATGTTGTGACATTACAGAACAACAAGACTCCCACCGGATGAAGATGTAGTAATCATGAAAAGCAATGACTGACAGTGTATGTGCTCACACCGGTTCACATATGCTTGTTTAAAGATATGTTACACAAACAGGGAACTCACATGAGAAGATGACAAAGTGTTCCTCCACCAAGTAAGTGCTGCTTATCTCCTATATGCATTAAGTGTATTATAGTTTGGTGGGATAAGAGTAAATAGGTAAAGGCAAGAACTTGAAGGATCACTCTAGATCCACCAGTAAATTGAGGGAATTCGTTAAGTGCATGAGATCAGGGTTATGCATTGGACTAACAGAGAAGGAATGCTGATACAATAGAAGAGTCATGTGTTTGTCATTCAGACAAATCGGTTGAGCAGATACAGTTAGAGGAGAATGGTCTAACTAATGAAGGAGTCTAGTGAAGGATGATGGCTGGCATCATCAAGAGTGATAAGCGGTATGTAGAGCTCACCATTAATATGAGCAAGGTGCAGAATGCAGATATGATAAGGTTACTGGTACAGTGTGTGATATCCGCGAGGTTAACGAATCGACAGGAAAGAGGAACTAGTTGAGTGGCTGGTCGATGATCCTATTTGGACTAGCATGAAGTGCCAAGCTAGCAGTTAGTCAATATGGATGCCACATGGAGTCAACATGGAAAACATGCGTGTGGATAAAGATGGAATGTACATCGACGGGGTTGCTGCAGGGTTGATCAACTTTATTTAGAAGTCACTCAAATCACAAGACATGTTGTAGAGCTATTGTAGGGGTTTGAGGCTTGAGGTCTGGAAGAAAACTACGAGTCAGCTAAGAGAGATTGAGAAGATCGAGGCGATGGAGGAAAAAACATGACAGTTCTTTTGTGATTGACCAAGGGATCAACTATTAGGGTAAAAAGCAAGTCACTAGAGATGAAAGGCGTGATCTAGGAGATGCGAAAATGGTGGAGTTGTGCAATTGGATGTCAGAAAGATTAGATCGTGCAAGATCTGATTGGATTTGGTTTTCCTCAAGGATGGTGAGGAAACCCTAACCACCTGGATTTTGAATTGGTTTTTGGAGGGAAAACCTGGCTATAAGTGTGGGGGCCGAAGAGAATGTTTGTCACTGCTAAATAGAAGAATATTGTGCTATTGCAAATTGAAAGACTTCTAAAAGTAAGAACAAATTAGCCAAGTTCTCAATGAACATCCATGAAGAGAGAGGGAGTGAGAGAGAACCTGGTTGAAGATTTCAACCGATTGGAAAGAACTGGTAGTGTTCATACTGGCAGAATAGAGGTGAAGGAGATTGCAAAGAAGATAGACAGAGAATTGGTAGAGAGTTGAATTGGTGAAGAGCAGCGCGGTGAGGAGGAGATACAGTGAGAGAAATTTAGAAGAGAGATAAACTAGTAGGGCTTACCAGTAGAGAAGCAGTAGGTGAAGAGAAATAGAGAAGTGAGTTGATGAAATAGATAAGGTATCTCACCGATAGAGTAAGATATGTATAATGGTTACAAGATTCACTTGTAACAAGATAACTACTTATATATTTGATGTTTAGATTGTGAACACTGAGTTGTATCTCAGTGCAGGGGTTGTAGCTCCTTGGGTTGGTGCCCTATGGTCAGGGGTTGGTGCTCCTTTGGGTTGTAGCCCATAAATCAGGTAGGGGTTGGTGCTCCTTGGGTTGGTGCCCTAAAATTTGTAACTATGTTTTATTGTGAGTTTGGATTGGAGCAGTAGACTCTAGCAACATTGCTCACCAAGTTTTTTCCCACCTTAGGTTTTCCTCGTATATGTTGTTGGCATTCTACACTTTTATGAGAATAATTGATGTTGTCATTGATGGCAACCAACTGGAAATCATATGGTAACCCACCGGCGGTCACCAGCACCGGCAATAGACTTCTACATACACTGACAGACACTTCGTCGGGAGTGGCAACAATGCATACCGACACTCAAGCCAACATGGAATAAACTTTTGTTTATTGTTTTATAATGTAATTATCTCTTGAAAAAACTGACATGGCATATTGTAAGAGACTCGTATATGTATGAGATCTTATAGGTTATTTTGATATGTGAGGTAGAAGATAGATGAGAAGCATAAGGCAATTTTGTATAAGGTGATATAGTTGATAGCGAAGGTTTTGGTTATAGACTAAGATTAAACTGGTACTGAACTTGTCATAGTTGATGCTGATTTGAAGCAATACATTGTATTGGATTTTGATAATCCATTTTGTAGTTGAGTAGTGAGCTTCAGGCTGCTAGCCTTCCTGCATGTGCATGCCCCTCATTGTAAGTAATATTTATTAATTGGCCAGTGAGTGAATATTGTGGGTCACAAATCCCATCGAATTTTTTCCCACACTGGGTTTCCTTGTTAAATATCTTGTGTTATGGTGTGTTCTCTATGTTGTCTCTGTTATTCTTATTTGTTGCATTAATTCTTATTTATCGGTACACTATTTTGGGATGCAAAATTCTTAATAAGTATAAATATTCTGCTAACTGATTAGACACTGATTCACCCCCCCCCCCCCTTCTCAGTGTCTTTGGGACTTTCATTAATTCTAACAATTGGTATTAGAGCCTGGTCTTCTATTTTCAAAAGCCTAAAAGCTTGAGGAAGATTCTGACACCGGTATAGATGGAGAACTTAAGAAAACAATTTGAAGGAGCTCTTATAGATTATGATGCAGAGAAATTGAAGAATATCAAACTTGAAGATGATCTAAGGACTACACATGAATTCATTAAAGGACTTCAAGAGAAATTTGCTATAGCACAAAATAAAAGAAAAGAACTTCATGAGAAGATGGAGAAAGATGATGATGAAAAAGAAACTCTTAGAGAACTTGCAAACAAGTTGAGACAAGAAAACAGTAATATGAAGAATGAAATGCAAGATATGACTATGAGGTTATGTAAAGATATTGAAGACTGGAAGAAGAATGAAGAATACTTGACTAGGAGATTCAATGATGCTGGAAATGAAAATCTAAGACTTAGTCATGAAAATGATATGTTGAAGGCAGATCTGATTCGCATGCAAGATGATAAAACTAAGCTTATGAGACAAATGAGAATTGTGGAAAAGGAGTTGGCTACTGCAAATAAACACAAAGAAAAATTTAAGAAAAGTTTAGAGGAGCTTGATGACATGCTGAAAATTCAGAAACCTAATGGAGATACTAATGGACTTGGATATGAAGTTGGAGAAAGTGTCGGTATTGCAAACAATCTAGATCAGAACAAACTGGTAAGACAACCTAATACTTATAAGTTTAATGTCAAATGTTTCAATTACAACAAATATGGTCATAGAGAAAATCAGTGTAGATTTAGAAATAATCAGAATATTAATGCACCCACTGGTCAATGGTTCCAAATGCAACAAAGTTGGTCATAATTCAGAAAATTGTAGAATGAATGTGAAATGCTATGTTTGTGGAAGATATGTACATTTATCTAATCAATGTAGAACACAAACTAGAGTAGGATATGGAAAGGATATTCAGAGGAATATTGTGACTTGTTATGCTTGTAACAAAATTGGACATATTGCAAAATTTTGTAGAAGTAAGACTTCACTAGCAAACAATAAAGGATCTATTTTGAAAGGCAAAGAAAAGGTAGATGAGGTAAAGAAAGAATTTTCAAAACAATGGATTAAGAAGAGAGATAAAAAAGTTGATGAAATTGTCTCTATACCGGTAGAATAGAGTAATCCTCCACCGACAGGAGCTTCTTCATCCAACTGAGAAGTAACCTTTTGGGGGTATTGCAACAAGTTGAAAATCATGCAGATTACCCTTGATTGATGGTGACAAGATACATTTTCTTCTTTACTGATAGATGTGTTAAGTTTTCACTTAACTGGTGAGCATTTAATGCTGTTGGTGGAAGCTATGTCATTATAAATCAGCTTATTTCCCTCATTTTCAACTCACTGAGCATTCAAATTATCAAAGAGTGCGAAACCTGAGCGAAGGCATTCAAGGCGAAGGTGCGAAGGGATTTCTTTAGACATTCAAAATATTTTCAGGTAGTAAAAGGTAATTTTCAATGGCCTCTTCTTATGTTCCCAAATTTATTCCGAACCCTACGATTGTGGAAAATGTGAAATGCCCTAGGCCCGTGTTTAAGATAATTCCCAAAATTGTGAAGCAAGATAACTCTGTAGGGGTATTCTTGAAAATTCCTAAAGGTGTAGCATTTGTAAAAGACCCTAGGATTTATATAAATTGCAATATAGAAGAACTAGGTTCTGAGGAATTAATGAAAATTTTTACTAAGGTCATTTGTGATGAACATGGTGCTGTTAAACCCAAACACAAGATTGTGGAAACTCTAGGTTTTGTGGAGATACTAAATATCCCTCAATTTCTAGAGGAAGTGGTAAGGATTGTATTGAGTAGAGCACATAGATAATTCTTATAGTTGGATTATGTTTGCAAGATAACCTGATAAGCAATTAGGGCAGTTACTGGTTTACCCTCAACCGACAATAGACCTGATAAAACAAAGAAGATTCCCAACAACAAAGTGATAAGCTTAACTGGAGCAACATCTGACAATAGATCACTTAGAGTAAATGATATTAAGGACATCAATGTGAGATTTGTAAGTATGGTGCTAGGTTACAAGGCCACACATACTAATAGACTCAACTCTATTTCTAGTCTCTGTATACATAGTGCTTATGAGATGGTAAACAACAATGCAGTGATAGATGTGTGTGAATGGTTAAAAGATGAGCTTATTGACAATTTGAAAAAAGATTAAGGGAGACAAGAAAGGCACATTCCACTTTGGAAATCTATTGGTATGTTTGATGTTGTACTTTGCTAAAGAGATCCTTAGTACTGGACCCAAAGACTTTGGTTATGATATACTGGTAGGAAAACGACTATAGGAAGCTTTTACTGGCATGGGAACTGCTAGAGACAACAACATAATAGATTACTTAAAAACTTTCCAAGCTAAGATGAGAGCTAGAGAAAGGTTACCACAGAGTATAGTAGATAAATATGACAAAGAAATTTGATTTGTTATCAAAAGAGATGAGACATGGATGGAGGTTGTACTCCCTAGGACTATCTGGGTCACCGAGATGGGATATGAAGTAGATCTTACTATTCTAGAAACATATGCTAAAGCTTTACTGGAAGCACCGAGAGAACCATCATAAAAGGTCTTTGGTAGTGCTGAGACTATTGAGAGTGATGTAAATTTGTTGAAGAAAAGAAAGAAAAGAGAAAAATTCATTAGAGATGCTTCTAAGAAAGTAAAGGAAATCAAAGAAAATGTCATGAACATTAGTGCCATATTGGCTAGTGAGCTTGAAGGACTTCAACCGGAGGTACATATTTCACCGGTTGACACATCTTTTGGAACTGACAATGAGAAGGTAGCAGAATTTAAAAGAGTTGAAAGAAGAGAAAACCTTCACCGGTACCCTCTCCTTTACCTAAGAGAACAAGGACTTTGAGAAAGAAACAACAGGAAGTAAGGGGACCGCCCAAGAAACTAATACCAAAGAAGAAACAACAACTGGTTACGCCTTCTTTGAAAGATTTGTTGAATGAAATAACAGATGATGGCAATTTGGCTAATGTACATAAACTGCATAATACATTTAATGATTCTGATAGGGAAAGCATTGAGAACAGTATTATTTTACATTTAGACATATATAAGAAGGTTCTAATTGAAGTTGTGGATGACTTACCTAAGGAACTTTATAGAAAATTGGAAGCAAAAAGGATAGCAATGATGGAATTAGACAAGAAACTAAAAATTGAAAAACTTCTAGCTGTACATCTTGTTAATTCAAAAGAAGAAATTGATGAATTGATTTATGAGGCTAATCGATCCATTTTTGCTAGTGGGCACCGACAAGTAAGCTTAATGGCAGGAAGAGTGAAAGACATTGCAAATGAGACTGCAGATAATTGGGATATATTTTTTGTGGAAAAGGAAAAACAAGATGAAATGAACCGACCTAAAAAGACATTTAAAGTTTATCAGAAGGACAAGGGCAAAGGAAAAATTGGTGGAGTTCCAAACATCAAGATTACTGACAATCTACCGCCACCTTTGGATAATGCACTAGTACACTCAGAAGATCCACCAGTTATTGACACTGAAGGTATTACACATGATGATACAAATCTTGAATCTAAGATACTCTTTACCATTAATGTGGATACTCAAGAAGTAAATATTGTTGTGGATAATGATAATTCAAAGGTTAAGCCAAACAATATTGAGAGTGGAAACATGTGCAGAGAAACTAGTAGAAACTGTTGAAGTTGAGATCCCAACCCAAATAGAGCAACCGTTAGAAATTGAGAAACCTACTGAAGATAAAGATGATGGCACAAGGCCACTAGAGACAGAGATATCAATGGTTGAACTTTCAAAAAAACAAACTAAGGTAGAGGTACACACTGAGATAGAGAAACTGACAATCACTGAGACATTAAAATAGTCTGAGAAACCTTTGCAGGTTGAGATGCAAACCCAAACTAATCCACCAGAGGAAAATGAAAGCAAAGTGGTTATACTTGATGGAAGCAAAAAGGTAATAAAGGTAATTGGTCAGACATCCAACACATCTACAGGTGAATTCAGACCTACCAATGTTATAGAGGTACTTTTGGATTCAATCAAGAAGATAACAGATTGCAATGCATTGGCCTACAAGGCAATTGATAACACTTTACTAGTTCTTAAATTGATCGCACCAAATTGTAACATAGATCATATTAAAGATTCTTTAGGTAAATTGGACACATTGTCCAAATTTATTGTTGACAATGTAATAACCATTGATAAAGTGAATGATGACACAATTGAGGAGAGAGTTGAAAAAGAGAAAAACAAATTCTTTGAAGACACCATAAAGAAGTGTACAGACCACCTGAATATATTATTACCAGTACTTAACTCTACAATTTTAGAGTACAAAGAGCTATATAAGAAAACATGCAAACCTCACCTTTTGACAACGAACATAGATAAGGAGATCAATAAAACACAGAAAGAAATAGATGACATAGCTGATAATATAATTGGTTCATCCGAACATATATCAGTTTTTTAGTAGGAAATGACAGGTTTTGAGGAGAAATTAGAGAAACTTGAAAAAGAGAAGGCAAGGATAAGGTCAAAAACCCGAGAACTTAAAAATAAACTTGGTCCCAAGTTGGACAATCTTATCTCTCAAAGAATTGAAATATCTAAGGCATTACTACAAGGAGAGCGATCACCGAAAGAACACATGCACTATCTCACTGGAACAATCCAACAGACTGAGGCAACCTTGAATGACAACAAAAGGTTTATGCAGAGTCTTAATCTAGTTTTGGCAGATATTTTTTAGATTGTAACCAACTGGTTACAGACTTTGAGGTGAAATTTTTGCACTTGTTTGACTATTTTTGACAACCTTTGTCATTGATGTCAAAGGGGGAGTAGTGGAGAGAAAAATACATATACAAAGGAGATCATTTTCTCAGGGGGAGCACATCTTTTTGGAAACTTTTTGGACTTTAGTTTTCGGGAATAGCTTTTAGATTTTTCTCATGAGTGTTGCCATCAATGCCAAAGGGGGAGATTGTTGGCATTCTACACTCTTATGAGAATAGTTGATGTTGTCATTGATGGCAACCAACTGGAAATCATTTGGAAACCCACCGACAGTCACCGACACCGGCAATAGACTTCTGCATACACCAACAGACACTTCACTGGCAATGGCAACAATGTATACTAACACTCAAGCAAACATGGAATAAACTTTTGTTTATTGTTTTATAATGTAATTATCTCTTGTAAAATCCAACATCGCATATTGTAAAAGACTCATATATGTATGAGATCTTATAGGTCATTTTGATATGTGAGGTAGAAGATAAATGAGAAGCATAAGGCAATTTTGTATAAGGTGATATAGTTGACAATGAAGGTTTTGGTTATAGACTGAGCTTAAACCAATACTGAACTTGGCATAGTTGATGCTGATTTGAAGCAGTATATTGTATTGGATTTTGATAATCCATTTTGTAAGTCAGTGAGAATTCCATTTTGTAGTTGAAAAGTGAGCTCTAGGCTACTAGCCTTCCTGCATGTGTAGGTGTTGGTATTATGGATGTGTTGCATTGGTTTTGTCATTGATGTCAACACTTGTCAACACTTATCAGTAGTGGAGATCTTTGGTTATGTTCACTGACATGTTCAGTGACTTATGCATAGTCACCGATATTTGGTTCACCGACAGGTTATATTGTTCACTGACACAAAGGATGACTTGTTATCATCTAGAGATCACTTGGCTATGTTGAAGACATGGTTTGGACACTTGGTTTTAATGATTTGGTTATTGTTCTAATCGATTTTGCATATTTGTTGTTACCAGCAAATTGGTCTAGGTTATGGACCAACAAGCATTATCTATTCCAGATCAACACGACATGTTATGGAGATGATTTATTGATTGGTTATTATTGTAAATAAATTGAGCCGACATGATGCATCACATATTGATTCATTTGTAATTGATTTAATTGTAATATTCTTAGTGAGCCGACCTACACATTTGGTCTTTGGTTTTGGTATATATGTAAGATCTCATTTGTGAGATTATGTAGAAGAAAAGAGGAATATAATAAGGTATATGTGAATATAAGCAGAGCTTAACTAGTACTGAATCCAGCATGTGAAGATGCTATTTTGAGAAGTACATTATCATTGGATTTAACCATCCAATTGTAGTTAGTGTGACTCTCATTTTGTGATTGAACAGTGAGCTCTAAGCAGTTGGCCTTTCTACATGTGCAGACCCCATTTGTACACACATACTATCTGTAGTAGTATCATCTGATTGTGGGTAAGGTTTCCCACTGTGGTTTTTCCCCTTACAGGGTTTCCACGTACAAATATATGTGTTATGTGTTGTGGATGTTATTTGTATTTCTGTTTCATGCATTAAACTTTACCGATACTATTATTAACTGTTAAACTGTCAACCAACATTAAGTTTGGTTTACCGGTATTATGCATCAAGTTTGATTAAGTTATCTTTGGGTTTAAATTAATAGACAACTAATTCACCCCTCCCCTCTCAGTTGCCTCTAGCTCCTAACAATTGGTATCAGAGCTAAGTCCTCTTTTTGCAGATCAAGTTTAACAACTTGAGGAGATTCTATGGCAACTAACTATTTCAGGAAGGACAGTCCAAAGCTTGATGGAACTAACTATGGTATATGGAAAATCTGAATGGAGACACATCTGAATTGCATTGGAAGAGGCATATGGGATGTTACAAAGAATGGCTATGTTGGTCCTACACAGATTCAACCTAATCCACCAACCTTGGCTAAAGATCAGGAGAATGATTGCAAAGCAAGAGAAGCACTTTTGAGTGCATTGTCAGATCAACAAATCATGGGATTATCAGACTGATCTACTACTAAAGCTATTTGGGAAAAATTGGAGACATTGAATGAAGGTGATACCACTATCAAAAATGCAAAACTGGAATGCTTCCAGGTTAGGTATGAAAATCTGAAAATGGAAGAAGATGAAAGGATTTCTGCTTTTATGGAAAGAGTCAATGAAATGTTTTTGGGTATACAATGTTGTGGAGGATCCTTAAGTGAAGATGAAATTATTTCTAAAATTCTAAGAGCATTTCCACCAACATACAAAATGAAAGTAACTACTATTAATGAATTGAGAACAATGCCTAATACATCAATATCTAGAGATACCTTGGTTGGAAAACTTTCAACTTTTGAACTTGAGGAATTTGGTCTTGTTACTACAATTAAGACAGATTTAGTCTTCAAAGAATCATCATCTGTAGGATCATCATCATCTAAGAAATCTAATTGGAAAGCACTTTATGCAAGAGAAATTGAAGACATCAGAAGAGAGAATGAATAATTGGAAGAGCTTGAAGCACTATTTGCAAGGAAAATGCCTAAAGGTCCAGTTGGAAGTAAGTATGAAGGTAAAGTACCATTTAAATATTTTAACTACAATAAAATTGGTCATATGGCATCTAGGTGTCTTGATAGACATGCAAGATTGAAAGAAGAAGCTAAAAGAACATATAAGCCTAACCCTGAATATCAAAGATATAGATTTAATAAGAATACAGACAAATCATGTTACTATGCTAATGAAGAAGTTACTGATGATTCTGATGAGGAAGCGACAGATAATGGATGGGCTTTTGTTGCAATAATAGAAGTGATGAATAATGATGAATAGTAAATACCCAACAAATACTAAGAGGGGGGGGTGAATCAATATAGACAAAAACTTCTTTAACAACTTAAACTGCAAAGACTACACTAACAGATAAACAACATCACCGATCTGAATCAAGGCAATACCGGTAAAACACAGTGACTATAAAACAGTCATAAATCAGTAACACTTAGATCTTCACAAAACCTAATATCTTATTTCCACTTCACCCATATGCTTAGAACCTAATATCTCATTTCCACTTCACCCATATGCCTAAACAAGTAATACATCAGAAATATAATGACCATTGAATCAACATGCATTACCGCTTGACAGAAAACACTAAAACATCACATGAAAAAGCATCACACATAACACACTGATTTTTTACATGGAAACACAACTAGGAAAAACCACAATGGGAATGAATACCCACAAGTTGTTCTTGAACTCTTCTAAAGTCCGCTTTGTTAGGAGCCTAGTCCAGTTAAAGACTTTACAATAGGTTCTACTAGGAACTGATCCTGTTAGGGATCACCCAATTAAGGGATGGCTAAATACCCGGTTAAAGGTTAAAACCTTGTTAAAGGTTACCATGCAAGAGGATTTGAAGAACTCAATGATTTTGAGTCACCCTGTTAAAGGATTTACAAAAATCCTGTTAGAACTACCCGGTAAAGGGATTTTCCAATTGTTGAAATGGTTAGAAGTCAACATGTAATACATTGATCTAATAACAACACTTAAAGCCAAGGCAGATCCACTTCAGTTCCTTTATATCTACAATTACACTCTGCAGGTATCTACTCACTTCTCTGGTCTGGCAAGAATCACCTCACATACAACCATTTTCCAACAACTTCAAATGAAAACCATCATCGACCTTATAGACAACAATTAGGTCGGTAGCCAAAACCAAAAACCCTAAGCATCTAGGTTAACAATACAGTCGGTCCAATCTTGACTGTTCAAACATATTACATAGAGTAAAACAATCTTGAAAAAATCTCAAGACATTCTGCATCGTTTGTTCTTTGACGCTTATGGAAGCTGATAACCCATCACGTGTTCTCCACTGTTTACTAAGATTTTGCTCATTCTCGAGGTGGATAGAATCAATCTTCTTCATGCAAGATCCTCAAGGAGATTCTTCATGCGCACAAGGCTGACGTGGCAACACGATCTCATCTTCATTTCAATGCTAACTCATCACAGGATGTCATCGGTCGAATCACATAGACTTGGAATGCATCAACCAGAAACCCTGAAGCTAAGACTACCAACTGATAGTCATATCAAATGAAACCTCGATACAAAATTTGCATATACTGGTTCAAATTCCAACATACCGGTTCACTTTTGTATATACCAGTTCATATCATCATACCAGTTCACTTCATACCATCATACTGGTTCACTTGCCAGTTTGCTTACTTAAATATACCAGCTCATACTTCAGCATATTGACATCAATGACAACATACACCATCATGTCATCAAACTCTGCACATATGCCAACAAGAAGATCAACTGACACCTACTATACAACTGGTAGAGCAAGCCCTGACAACTAAAATTTAAGAAAAGGATGAATGGATCATTGATTCCAGATGTTCACATCATATGATTGGTGATAAAAGTAAATTCTTAACCTTTTAGGAATACAATGGAGGTCTAGTAAGATTTGGGGATGATAAAGCTTGTTTGATTAGAGGGAAAAGGGATTATATCTTTTGATGGTAAGCACAATACTGACAATGTTTATTATGTTGAAGGTTTGAAGAATAATATTTTGAGTGTTGGTCAATTAGTTGAAAAAGGATTTCAGTTACAATTCAAGAATGGTAAATGCAAAATTATGAATAGAATTGGTTTGGAAATTACAACCGGTAATCAGACTAGAGGTAATATCTTTCACTTGAATAACAATGAGAAGACATGCTTGATTGCACATATTGATGAAAGTTCGTAATGGCATAGACAATGGATGGGCTTTTGTTGAAATAATAGAAGATCAAGCAACACCTACTTTACAACCGGTAGAGCGGGCCCTGATAGCTAAAATTGAAGAAAAGGATGAATGGATAATTGATTCTGGATGTTCACATCATATTACTAGTGATAAAAATAAATTCTTAACTTTTCAGGAATACAATGGATGTCTAGTAAGATTTGGAGATGATAAAGCTTGTTTGATCAGAGGAAAAGGAACTATATCTTTTGATAGTAAGCACAATACTAACAATGTTTATTATGTTGAAGGTTTAAAGCATAATCTTTTGAGTGTTGGTCAATTAGTTGAAAAGGGATTTCAGTTACAATGCAAAATCATGAATAGAACTGGTTTAGAAATTGCAACTGGTAATCAGACTAGAGGTAATATCTTTTATTTGAATAACAATGAGAAGACATGCTTTATTGCACATATTGATGAAAGTTGGTTATTGCATAAGAGACTTTGTCATGTGAATTTTGATTGCATTGTAAAGATCAGTACAACTAAGGTAGTAAGGGACTTACCTAAGATTGTAAAACCTCACAATCTGGTATGTAAGGAATGTCAATTTGGAAAGCAAGTTAGAGCAACTTTTAAGAGTATTCTAGAGAAATCCATTAATGTTCTTGATTTAATTCATACTGATTTATGTGGTCTGGCAAGAACTAGAAGTTTACAAGGAGATAGATATTTTATGCTAATCATTGATGATTATTCTAGAATGTGTTGGGTTACTTTTCTTAGGGAGAAATCAAAAGCTTTTGGGAATTTCAAACTATTCAAGGCAATGGTAGAGAATGAAACCGGTAAGAAAATCAAATGTTTAAGATCACATCAAGGAGGTGAATTCACATCTAAGGAATTTAATACATTCTGTGAAGTGAATGGAATCAGAAGATAGTTATCAGCACCTCGGACACCCCAGCAAAATGGATTTGTGGAAAGGAAGAACAAAACTATTTTGTATACAACTAGAAGCATGATATTAGAAGCAAACCTACGTCATGTGTATTGGAGAGAAGAAGTCAATATGGGGGTTTACACATTCAATAGAGTTCACATCAAAGATGAAACCGATAAGACCCCTCATGAACTATGGTCTGGTAATACTCCTACTCTTAAATATTTCAGAATATTTGGAAGCAAATGTTATATTAGGGGAGATGATTATATTGGTAAATTTGATCCTAGAAGTGATGAAGGAATATTTTTTGGTTATTCATCTAAGAGCAAGGCATATACATGTTTTAATAAGAGATTGTAGAAAATCATTGAGAGTGCAAATGTGAAGATTGATGAGCAGTTTAGAGGTAATTCAAGGTCTATGGACTCTGAACCAGCAGTTGAGATAATCACAAATGAACCTACACCAAATACACCAGTACAGAATGTTGATCCAGTCACACCAGCATCATCTAAAAATTCCACAGTGACTGAAGAACATCAACAAGTGAATACACCCAGGTATGTAAGATTGAATCACTCTGAAAGTCAGATAATTGGGAATAAGTATCAAGGTGTAATGACTAGAGGAAGATTGGCAAGTGAAGAGGTATGTCTAATTTCTCAAATTGAACTAGCATCAGTTAATGAGGCATGTGAAGATAAAAATACATTGGATTAAAGCTATGGAAGATGAATTGGAACAAATTGAAAAGAATAACACATGGACATTGGTTCCCCGGCCTAAAAATAAAAATGTAATTGGAACTAAATGGGTATTCAAAAATAAACTTAACTAAGATGGTAAGGTAATTAGAAACAAACAAATATTAGTGTGTAAGGGATATTCATAGAAAGAGGGAATTGATTACAATGAAACCTTTGCACTGGTAGCTAGAATTGAGGCAGTCAGACTATTTCTGGCATTTGCAACACACAAGAACTATAAAGTATATCAAATGGATGTTAAATGTGCATTTCTAAATGGTGATCTTCAAGAGGAAGTTTACATTGAGCAACTTGATGGATTTTCTTTGACAAATGACAAAGATATGGTTTGCAGGTTCAGGAAAGCTTTATATGGATTAAAGCAAGCTCCTAGAGTTTGGTATGCTAGATTGGACAAATATCTTTTGAAGCTTGATTACACTAAAGGTAATGCTGACAACAACTTATATTTCAAAGTGACTAATGATGAAATCTTGGTTATTGAATTTTTTGTTGATGATATAATTTTTGGAGGAGAAGATGGATTGTGTAAAGACTTTTCTAATAAGATACAGGAAGAATTTGAAATGTCTATGATTGGGGATATAAAATTCTTTTTAGGATTGTAGATTTAATAGACTGATAAAGGTATATTCATATGTTAATCTAAGTACTTGAAGGAACTACTAAAGAAATTTGGTATGGAAAACTCTAAACTTGTAAGTACTCCTATGACTACAAATGATAAACTATCATTGAAGGATGAATCAACACCTGTTAATCTGACAAGATATAAATCTATGATTGGAGTTTTACTGTGTTTGACACAAACAAGACTTGATATTATGAATGCAGTATGTATTGTTTCAAGATTTCAGAGTAATCCTAAAGAAAATCATGAATCGGCAGTGAAAAGGATTTTCTGGTATTTACAAGGCACAACAAATCTTGGTTTATGGTATCCTAAAGATGAAAATTTTGATTTATGTGCATACAAAGATGCTAATTGGGCAAGAGATGTAGATGATAGAAAGAGAACCACTTACGAAGCATTATTTCTTGGTAGCAGATTGATTTCATGGTTGAGAAAGAAACAAATTTGTACATCATTATCAACAACAAAATCAGAATATGTTGTAGCAGCAACTAATTGTACTCAGGTATTATGGATTAAGCAAATGTTGAAGGACATAAAGGTAAAATGCAAAGAACCTATAATCATTTATTGTGATAATATGGTAGCAATAGATATATCCAAGAATCCAGTATTTCACTCTAAAACTAAACATGTTTCTATCAAATTCAATTTTTTGAAAGAGAATGTTGAAGCAAACGAAGTGAAATTGGTTTATGTGAATATTAAAGAGAAGATTGTAGATATCTTTACTAAGCCTTTTCCTAAGGAAACTTTTGAATATCTCAGAGAGAAACTTGGGGTAATACCCTAACCGGTAGAGACTTAGATTGTTGGAGCATGGCATCAGACCAACTGGAATTAATAGAGAAATATTTTTCTGGCTTTGATGAAGGAGAGCTACTTCTCAGGTGGGGTAGTTGGTTATAACAACTGGTATTTGTAATTAGTTCTATGAATTGGTTGAATCTGGTTTTTGTATTGCTTTGGCATTTGATGTCAAAGGGGGGGAGATATCTATGGAAAAACACATTATCTTTGGGGCAGAGATTATTCATTGGGGGAGAGATATTATGTATTTTGATTTCTGGTAATTGATGTCTTTAGGAGATTGTTGGTTTTTGGTTTTTGGCATTTCTGAGTTGGCACTTAGATGGTTTTTCCATCTTGTGTTGCCATCAATGCCAAAGGGGGAGATTGTTGGTATTATGGATGTGTTGCATTGGTTTTTTCATTGATGTCAACACTTGTCAACAGTTATCAGCACTGGAGATCCTTGGTTATGTTCACCGACATGTTTAGTGACTTATGTACATTCACCAGTATTTGGTTCACCGGCAAGTTATATTGTTCACTGGCATAGAGGATGACTTGTTATCATCTGGAGATCACTTGGTTATGTTGAAGACATGGTTTGGACACTTCATTCTGATGATTTGGCTATTCGTCTAATTGAGTTTTCATAGTTGTTGTTACCGGTAAATTGGTCTAGGTTATGGTCTGACAAGCATTATCTATTCCAGATCAACATGACGCATTATGGAGATGATTTATTGATTACTTATTATTGTAAATACATTGAGCTGACATGATACATCACATATTGATTCATTTGTAATTGATTTAATTGTAATATTCTTAGTGAGGCGACCTACACATTTGGTCTTAGGTTTTGGTATATATGTAACATCTCATTTGTGAGATTATGTAGAAGAAAAGAGGAATATAATAAGGTATATGCGAATATAAGAAGAGCTACTCACACAGACATCATTTGAAGATTAAAGGAAGGTTATGAAGGAGACAATCAGAGCTTAATCGGTACTGAATCTAGCATATGAAGATTCTATTTTGAGTAGTACATTATCATTGGATTTAACCATCCTATTGTAGTCAGTGTGACTCTCATTTTGTGATTGAGTAGTGAGCTCTACGTAGTTGGCCTTTCTGCATGTGCAAACCCCATTTGTACACACATACTATCTGCAGTAGTATCATTTGATTGTGGGTAAGGTTTCCCACTGTGGTTTTTCTCCTTATAGGGTTTCCACATACAAATATATGTGTTATGTGTTGTGGATGTTATTTGTCTTTCTGTTTCATGCATTAAACTTTACCAGTACTATTATTAACTGTTAAACTATCAACTGACATTAAGTTTGGTTTACAGGTATTATGCATCAAGTTTGATTGAGTTATCTTTGGGTTGAAATTAATAGACAACTGATTCACCCCTCCCCTCTCAGTTGCCTTTGGGTCCTAATAGCAGGCCCCTCATTGTAAGTAATATTTATTCATTGGCTAGTAAGTGAATATTGTGGGTCACAAATCCCACCGAGGTTTTTCCCACATTGGGTTTCCTCGTTAAATATTTTGTGCTATGGTGTGTTCTCTATGTTGTCTCTTTTATTCTTATTTGCTGCATTAATTCTTATTTACCGGTACACTATTTTGGGATGCAAAATTCTTAAATAGAATAAATATTCTGCTAACCAGTTAGACACTAATTCACCCCCCCCATCTCTTAGTGTCTTTGAGACTATCATTGATTCTAACATATGCTAGTGTTATGTGATATCCCTTTGTGAGTGTGTTTGCACTTAAGTTAGTCTCCTCCATAACCGGTAAGTCTGCATTGAGTTAAATCTATCAACCAGTATGCTCACATAGGATTGCAAAAGGGAATGAGATTTGAGAACCACTGATTCACTCCCTCCCCCTCTCAGTGGTACATTGTGTCTAAAAATTGGTATCAGAGCATAGGTTCCCAGTTAGAAGAGTATTCTCCAACTTGGGTAGATTCTGGCTTAAGGACACAATGGTTTGTTTAGTGTTTATCTCTGCTCCAGTATTTGATGGTTCAAACTTTTCTATTTGGAGTTGCAGAATGGAAGTTTTCCTATCCTCTTTAGGGTTTGATGTATGGAAATTAGTGGTTGATGGTCTCCCTAGAAAGGTTAATCTTCCTACTAGATTTGTAGAAGAAAGAAGAAACTAGTGCAATGAAGAAGCCATGAAGGCTATTTTCAGTGGAATCACCGGTGATGTCTCTTCATAGGTGGATAGGTGTAAAACAACAAAGAGCTTATGGGAAAGATTGAAGAAGCTCCATGGAAATGAACCCTCAACTATAGAACCAAAAATTGAAGTAAATATGAGAAATACCTCTCAAATTTATCTGGATGATGAAGATAGATCTGCTAGCAGCCACAATAGTGATGAAGAAGGAGCTCAACTCTTCGTGGCCCAAGAATCCGAAAGTGGTTGGGCAAACAATTCCCCTCAACAAGATGTGTTGAGTAGTGATGATGATGAAGATGAAGACATGGTATATAGATCTAGCCATCAAGACCTTTCTGATGATAAAGAAGTAGCAGAAGTTGACCTTGAAGGAGAGCTTGTAAATTCACTTGAAGATCTCAATAGAGTTAAAAGGGAATACAAGCTATTCAAGAACTCAATAGAGTTAAAAGGGAATACAAGCTATTCAAGAATGATGCTATTGTGGAGCAGAACCAGTTAGTCAAATTCCTTGAAGAATCTGAGAAATGCATCTCAGAGTTGAAGACTCAGGCAAAAGACACCAAGAAATGTCGGTTTGAAGATCCAGCCTCTCAGCTAGAGATAAAAGACAAAAAAATTTAGTGGCTTCTTGGAGAGAACAAAAGCCAGACCTCCCCAGTTAGATATTCTCCTCAAAAGAAGGTTGACCTGACCACAACTAGTGTGGACTTGTAGACAAAAGAGAAGATCAATGTTGTAAAAAGGAATCTTCATACAAATCCCAGAGGTAAGGGGAAGAGGGAAGAAGAAAACTTCACTGGAAGTAGGAAGATGAGGAAGCAACAAAGGAGACCCTCTACTAGCAGAGGACAAAAAAGTGCTACCACCCATAGGGGGAAGCAAGTGTGGGAGAAGAAGAAGAGATCAGATGAAAGAGGTGCTCCAAATGGACAACCAAGGGCCCATTCTCAAAAAGGAAAAGATGGGGATGCAAAACCGGCAAGATCTCCTCATGCATGGAAAAGTAAATATGTAAGTCATATGCCATCATTTACTGGTTACTACTTTACATGTAATGATTATGGCCATATGGTAGGGGAATGTAGAAAGAGATCTAGAAAGGATAATGTAGGATCTCATGGAAATCATGCTTATGGGAAAGATGTATTCAGAAGTAGATACATGCATGTCCCTTCTCCCGGTTATGCAAAGATTGTTTGTCATAACTACAATGGATCTGGCCATAGAGAGTTTGAATGTAGGAAGAGGAACCTATAGTCACATGGGGGCCAACAAAATGGCCATTCTCTAAATAAAAGTGAAAACAAAGCATATGGAAGGCAGAGACCTACATGGAACCAAAGGAGAAATGTCCTTGGAGGAGTAAGAGGTTTACTGGTTCCAGTTGCTCGTCAAAGCAACATGACCAGGAGAAGATGGTCAAACCAGTATGTAAAAAGATATCTGAATCATGAATTTGGGATGGAGGTTGTGTGCTATCATAGAACTACTTCTGACCATAATGAAGAATCTGGAAATGGGAAGAAGGGTGAGACCAAGTAGGTATGGATGACGAAGACCATGAATCGGCACCATGCACTTAACACACAAGTCATATCTCCTAAGGCCTAAAGGAGATGCAGGATCCTAGGGGGAGTAGCATATTGAACTTATCTTCCACCCCCTCAGTGAAGGAGGCAACATGAAAGAACATGATGTTGTTGGTATGAAGGATGAAAATGTAAAGATAAGTCTGTATAGATGCTTCCTTGACTACACACCTATAGATCAATGATGGATCACCACTACATGTTTCAAAGAGTAAAGGTTAACAATTAGCGTCAAATGTTAACCCATATGTGCAGGATGTTACCAGCATGTATGCTAATAGGTACTTGCAAGTTATGTAAGATAATGAGGTGGAGAGTATTGCATCAGCCCTAGTAGCATGGAGTGAAATTATGTCTCAGGAGGTGTTGATGGAGACTTGAAAGACATATGTTGGCCCTAGTTGTTGGTCATGCATGTGTGCATGTCTTTGGGCTAACCGGTTTGTCTCTTGGCATGATGATGTCATTATATGGCATTGGGAAAATTTAGGATCATGTCATAGGCTATGGTGGTTACAATGAAGTTGAAGGATCATCAGATGATCACATATGCATAGTTAAACCGGTATACAGAGAAGATTGAAGTCCTGATACTATACCTGACCGAAGATAAGAACCTAAGATGTATGACTCAGGGGGAGTTCAAGTGCTCATGATGAAGAGCTAGATTGCTTGAAATTGCAAGGATATTGACTACCCAAGCTGTGGGAGATGGAAATTGTAGAGGTGTTGCAGGTTGACCGATGGTTGTTTAGTATTCACTGACACATCAATAATTGGTATCAATCTTTATGCAAATTGAGTTCAAATTGCATCGGATGTGCATGCTCAATTGGTGTCAATTGATGGTTAAGTTCTCCACCTCAAGTACTGTGACTTGAGAATATGTAACAACCAGTGACAAGATGACAAGTGGTATCAAAGGAAGTGTTACATCTAATAAAGACAAAGGGGGAGAAAAGTATTCTATCAGTGACTGATACATACAAGACAAATAATATCCTGACAGTGCCCTTTTCCATTGTTGTCAAAGGGGGAGAAGGATTCTGTAGTATACCACATACTACATGTGTGTAAATCCATGGATCATAGTAAGGGGGAGAAAGACTATGTAGTATGCCAAATACTACATGTGTTGACATTAATGCCAAAGGGGGAGATTGTTGGCATTGTGTTGTTATTGATGTCAACTAGTATGGGATGACCACTGGTAGATGAGTTGTATGTGCAACACTACTATGAAGGAGTCCAGGATGTGATATCTTGGATATCATCTTGTGTTGCAAAACACTGATAAGGTAAGGAAGATGACCTCAAGAGTCACCTGCACACAAGTTAATGTCTGACTTGTGTGATGAGATAGAGAGGTGTTTGAGTGGTTTTTTATGATGAAGAGGTAGAATGTTATCTAAATCACATCCACACCAGAAGTAAAGATTGAATAGGTCAACGATATGCTGTGAGGTTGCAGAACAATAGGACTCCCACTAGATGAAGATGCAGCCATCATGAGAAGAAATGACTAACAATGTATGTGCTCACATCGGTTCACATATGCATGTTTGAATATATGTTGCACAAACAGGGCACTCACATGAGTAGATGACAAGGTGTTCCTTCGCCAAGTAAGTGGAGCTTATCTCCTATATGCATTAAGTGCATTATAGTTTGGTGGGATAAGAGTAAATAGGTAAAGGTAAGAACTTGAAGGATCACTCTAGATCCACCGGTAAATTGAGGGAATGTCTCAAGTGCATGAGATCAGGGTTATGCACTGGACCGACAGAGAAGGCATGTTGAGATGCTGATACAATAGAAGAGTGATGTTTTTGTCATTCAGACAAACCAAGTGAGCATATACAATCAGAGGAAAATGGTCTGACCGATGAAGGAGTCAAGTGAAAGATGATGACTGGTATCATCAAGAGTGATAACTAGTATGTAGAGCTCACCGTTAATATGAGAAAGGTGCAGAATGCAGATATGATAAGGTTACCAGTACAGTGTGTGATACCGGCGAGGTTAATGAATCAACAGGGAAGAGGAACCGGTTGAGTGGCTAGTTGGTGATCCTATTTGGACCAACATGAAGTGCCAAGATGGCAGTTAGTCGATATGGATGCCACATGGAGTCAATGTGGCAAACATGCATGTGGATAAAGATGGAATGTACATCGACAGGGTTGTTGCAGGGTTGGTCGACTTTAATGAGAAGTCACTCAAATCATAGGACATGTTGCAGAGCTATTGTAGGGGTTTGAGGATCAAGGTTTGGAAGACAACTACGAGTCAACTAAGAGTGATTGAGAAGATCGAGGTGATGGAGGAAACAACATGATAGTTCTTTCATGATTGACCAAGGGATCAGCTATTAGGGTAAAAAGAAAGTCACTAGAGATGAAAGGCGTGATCTAGGAGATGTGAAAATGATGGAGTTGTACAATTGGATGCTAGAAAGATCAGATCATGCAAGATCTTATTGGATTTTTTTTTCCTCGAGGATGGTGAGGAAACCCTAACTGCTTGGATTTTGAATTGGTTTTTGGAGGGAAAACCTAGCTATAAGTGTGGGGGTAGAAGAGAATGTTTGTTACTATTGAATAGAAGAATATTGTGCTATTGCGAAGTGAAATACTTCTACAAGTAATAACAAGTTAGCTAAGTGCTCAATGAACATCCATGAAGAGAGAGTGAGTGAGAGAGAGCTTGGTTGAAGCTTTCAATTGGTTGGAAAGAAGAACTAGTAGTGTTCATACCGATGAAATAGAGGTGAAGTAGACTGCAGAGAAGATAGACACAAAACTGACAAAGAGTTGAATCGGTGAAGAGAAGAGAAATGAAGAGGAGATACAGTGAGAGCTATTTAGAAGAGAGATAAACTAGTAGGGCTTACCAGCAAAGAAGCAGTAGGTGAAGAACAACAAAGAAGTGAGTCAGTGAAGACGAGAAGGTAACTCACCAACAGAGTAAGATATGTATAATGGTTGCAAGATTCACTTGTAACAAGATAAATACTTATATATTTGATGTTTATATTGTAAACATTGAGTTGTAGCTTGGTGAAGGGGTTGTATCTCCTTGGGTTGGTGCCCTAAAGTCATGGGTTGGTGCTCCTTTGGGTTGTAGCCCATAAATCAAGTAGGTGTTGGTGCTCCTTGGGTTGGTGCCCTAAAATTTGTAAATATGTTTTATTGTGAGGTTGGATTGAAGCAATAGACTCCAACAACATTACTCACTGAGGTTTTCCCCATGTTGGGTTATCCTCGTATATGTTGGTGTTATGTGATGTCCCCTTGTGATTGTGTTTTCACTTAAGTTAGTCTCCTCCATAACCGCTATGTCTGCACTGAGTTAAATCTATCAACTGGTATGCTCACATAGGATTGAAAAATGGAAAGAGATTTGAGAACCATTGATTCACCCCTCCCCCTCTCAGTGGTGCATTATGTCTAACACTTTACATCCATCTGATATACCTTTAAATTCTTATAAGAAACATATGCAAGAAGTAATCTAACAACTTCAATTATAGCTACTGGAGAAAAAGTCTCCTCATAATCAATTCCTTCCATCTATGAATATCCCTTACATACCAACTCTTTCTTTTCTTCTAACTACTTCATCGACTTCATTCAATTTATTCAGGAACACCTATTTTATACCAATCACATTCTTGTCTTTAGGTCTTGGAACAAGTTCTCATGTATTATTCATCTCAATCTGATTCAACTCTTCTTCCATAGATTTTATCCAATTCTCATCTTTACAAGATTCAACAACATCTTTAGGTTCAATCTTAAAAATCAAACATATTTCTTCAGCATCAATCCTTGTCCTAGTCATCACACCTTTATTTTTGTCACAAATAATCTAATTTTTTGAATATTTAATCTCATATACCTCAGATTCTTCTAATTATTCTGATTCTTAGTTTCTTGAACTTCTTCACTGGTAGCAACAATATCTGGATTAATTATCTCTACTAGATCATTCTTCTTTAGGATCTCAGTATGTACTTTCTTTGAAATAACATCCTGATCATCAAACTCATATTCGCATGCTCCAATCTGCTTCTCATGACATTCATCAACCTTCACATTTGCACTTTCCACTATCTTTCTCAATCTCTTATTGTAACATCGGTAGGCCTTGCTCTTAGTAGAATAACCTAAGAAGATTCCTTCATCACATCTTGCATCAAACTTTCCTATATCCTTCTCTTTTGATATAACATTTTCTTCCAAAAATTATGAAATATCTAACTATAGGAACATGACCAAACCATAACTCATAAGGATTTTTACTGAAATCATCTTTTATATGCACCCGATTGAATGTGTATACAATAGTGCTAACAAATTCTTTCCAAAAGGTCTTCAAAATATTTCCTTCAATCAACATAGTCCTAACAACATCCAAGATAGTTATGTTCTTCCTTTCAACAAATCCATTTTGTTGAGGGTTTCTAGGAGAAGATAACAATCTTCTAATTCTAAGCTTTCCACAAAATGAATCAAACTCACTGGATGTGAATTCTCCTCCCCTATTAGATCTTAGACATTTCAGCTTCAATCCTATCTCTATCTCCACCTTAGCTTTGAATATATTGAATTTCTCCAGTGCTTCTGATTTCTCCCTTAGAAAATTAACCCACATCATTCTAGAGTAGTCATCAATCAACAACATGAAATACCTGTCACCCTGCATACTTCTCATTCTTGTAGGACCACACAAATTAGTATACACAAGATCTAATAATGCATTAGATGTATACAACTTACTCTTGAATGAAATTATTGTTTGTTTTCCCAACTAACATTCTTTACATACCAGATTAGAAGGTTTCACAATCTTAGGCAAATCTCTAACAACTTGAGTAGAACTTATCTTAATCATGTAGTCAAAATTAACATGACACATCCTTCTATACCACAACTAACTTTCATTTATCTGAGCAATCAAACAACTTTTCTCACCAACATTCAAATGAAAGATATTACCTTTAGTCTTAGTTCCTGATCTGCAATCTCTATACCAAAGCATTCAGAATCTTGCATTTACCATTCTTGAATTGCAAATCATATCCCTTATCAACCATCTATCCAAAACTTACAAGATTATGTTTCAAACCTTCAACATATAAGACATCATTAGTATTATACTTACCATCAAGATAAATAGAACCTCTACCATGAATTACACAAGCTTTATCATCTCCAAATATTACTATACCACCATCATACCTCTCCATATTCACAAATTTACCTTTACCACCTATCATATGATGTGAACAACTATTGTCAGTTACCCATTCATATTTCTCTTCAATCTTAGCAGTCAAAGATTTCTCCTCAACAATGCAACTTGTAGAATACATTGGTACCAGATTATCTTCCTTCATAGTAATAAATACAAATTCATCTTATGAATTCCCATTCTCAAACTCTTCATCTATTATACCTTCATCAGTAGCATAATAACATTTCTTCTGATATATAAAATTCTGGTTAGGCTTGTGGGGCTTATCATATTTATCATGCTTCTCATATCTATCATGCTTATCAAATTTATCATGCCTATCATACTTGGACATCCTTTTAGGAAGCCTAGAAGAAAAATGTCATATCTTATTACAAGAGAAACATTTCAAAGGTAACTTCCCATCATACTTACCGACCCCCTTAGGCAATCTCTAAGCAATAAGTGCTCAAGATCATCCAACTCTCTCTCCTATTCTTCCATCTCTCTCATGTCTCTTTCATATCTAGACACCCTAGATGAAATTTTTCTCAAATCACACTTCTGCTTCCTAGATACAGAGGCTTTAAATGCAGTCTTATATTTACCATGTTATTCTCTCACTCAAATAAAAAGTAGCAAGTTTACCAACCAACATGTCTCTTGTCACAGTGGTCATAGTTTGGATCTCATTAATAACACCAACTTTAGATTTGTAAGCAGAAGGAAAGGATCTTAGCACTTTAGCAACAATCTCATCTTCTTCAAGAGTTCCATCGGCACATCTAATGTTCATGACAAGTTCATTCCCTCTAGCCATAAAGGATGATATGTTCTCATCTTCTCCCATCTTCAACATATCATACTTTCCTTCCAAACTCTGAAGCTTAGCAACTTTGACATGTTTATCTCCTTCATACAAAATCTCTATCTTTTCCTAGATCTCATGTGCAGTCTGCAATCCCATGATGATATAATGATAATGAATGATGAATATGATAATGAATGACGATATAAATGATAAATGAATGATGAATTTGAATGTAATGATAAATGAATGATGAAGTTAATAATGATATGAATAATGATATAATGATAATGAATGATGATATTGAATGTAATGATAATGAAAAGATGAATTTGATAATGATAAATGAACGATGAATTTGATAATGAAACGATAATAAAAAGATGAATTATGATAATTAATGATGACGTAATGATAATGAATGATGATATTAAATGTAATAATAATGAAAAGATAAATTTGAATGCAATGATATTTAATCTAAATGATGATTGATAATGATGAAAATATGTAATGATGATATAATGAAATATCCCTAATGCAAATGGTCCTAATGATAATGTGAAATGCATTGTTTTATCCGAGTACTCCGCCATGATTTTTAAGAAGTCCTTCATACTTATCTTCCTCATAGCAACCTATTATGTGCCTATGCATGCTTACAAAATATTTACAATATATGAATGAATAGATGTATGGTCGATATGCAATGGAATGCAATATATACAAATGATACTAAATTGATAATCCATGGCTTATTCATAATGCTTTATTTCTTCATCGAGCATTGTAGTATTGATCTTGGCCAAGGTATCAGAAACCAAGGTTGAGTACTCTATTTGTAAACAAACATCCCAAACAATGAAGGTTCCCATCCATTCTGGTTCATATACGTATGGTCGAGGTATACGATGTAGTCAATAAGACATAGTGATCCATGACTGCACATTTTTGCATTGGATTTCATAGCCTAGGGAACTTCCCATGTAGACACCATTAGTATTTCCCCCAGAACTTCATTGGAACAATCTACAGATAGAAAACAAAGAAAAAAATATCATGAACCTTTGAGGTCACTCTAATCACTTGTGGATATCATGGAGTAGCATAGGAACCTGATATAAAAAGTATCAATCTGACCAAGTTCTTATCAGCCAAACTAATTCTTCTTGTCAAAGAGATATGTCACCATGTCTTGTTTTTGTAAGGAAAGATGTATCCTTTTTTAGTTGTCTTGTTTATCAACTTGATAGTTGGTCATTTTGAAGGTACCTCAAATGTTGTTATGCATCTGACTGGATGTTTATGTATAAGGAACAAGTTAATTGCAATGTTTTTGATTGATTTTGATGTTTTTTTTTATGTTTTTGATTTGTTTTTTTCTTGAGGATATTTTCCAGGTATTTTTGGTCATTTTGAGGTTCTACGAATCTTTTTGGATTATTTTACGACATTTTCCAAATGAGAAACTTAGTGAATCACTAATATTGAGAATCCACTCTATCATTAGGTTTAAAAAAAATTTCTTCTAGATAGGTGTCAGTGTGAAAGCATGATGTGAGACACATGATGCAATAAACCTGATTGCAAATAAATAACAAGCCATGATAGATATGATGTATGAGCAAATGCAATGGATGTGATCACAACAAGTCTGAAAGACAATGGAGCTACTGCCTTTATGAATGGCACCTATTTGGTAGGTTTTCACCACCGTACTTATCCAAGGCGCCACTGAAGTGGTTTCCACCATTTGGATGAATGATTTTTCTTGACTATTTTCTTTCTTTTCTTAGGACCTTTTCTAAATGATTTTGGTATTTTATGAGATTTGATGAGCCTGACGCTTTGCATAGCTTTATGTATGGAACCTTTTGAGATGCATGTTGTTTATTGGATCTACTAGTAATTCTCCTTCTAAAGTTTCTAACTAATATGCCCCATACTTGAAGATGATGGTGATGATGGACCCATCCAATTGGGATTCAAATTGGCCCCAGTGTTCTCTGTTTGGCTGATTGCGAGGATTACCTCTAAGAAAAAGATCTCCTACCTTAAATATGTGAGGTCTGACCTAATGATTATAGCTTATTCTCATGCGCTATTGATACATCTTAAGGTGATTTTAAGCAACCTATCACTTCTCATCAAGCAGTTCCAAGTCCTGAAGATGAGAGACTTGGTACCCTTCTGATGGACTTGAAAAGCACTGAGAGGGGGGGGGGGTGAATTAGTGACACCAGAAACCAAACTACTTTAAACACTAACCGGTAGATGAACTTAACAAAGCTTTTAAACACAATGCATGCAATCCAAAATGATATAACAAAATCCATAAAAAGTAAAGCATCCACCTTAACACAAGTGTTTGTACATGGAAAACCCAAATAGGTAAAAGCCACGGTGAGACGGAACTCACAAGTTAACTATTTGCAGTAATAGATAACTGACTGGTTAAGGTCTACAAAGTGCTCTATTAGGAGTGAATCTTGTTAGAGATCCCAAAGCTTGATTAGAAGCTTATACCCTATTACGAGTAGTACTCTATTAGGAGTAACCTCGGTGGAGGATTTCAGAATCCAAACTAATGGATAACCTTGTTAAAAGATTTATATGTTGAAGCTTGTTAGAGATTACCCAGTTAGGGGATTTGATTCTGCTATAATGGTTAGAAAAGAACAAGAATGGTTGATCTATTCTAAGTAGCACAATACTTGCTTGATCAGATCCTTCTAAGCATATTCAACTCTACTCTTCTGCATATTCTGCAACTTAACTTCTCACAACATAGCACTTTCACTTATCATATATCACACATAAAATAATTCATCATGATGTCAATATATAGACCTTATGAATTCATGTCAGCCTTAAGAAATCATAACATAATTTCCTAGGTGCAATGTATCTGGACAAGTAACCATAACTCATCACAAAAATTGTCGCCAAGCAGTCGGTGCGGGTAACTCATCACAAAAATCAACAAATACCAGTTGGAACAATTAATACCAGTTTAAATAAAACATATGAACCATTGTCCTTCAATCTCCGCTTGATCTCCATCTTGATCTTCATCATGATGCTGACTTAGTATAACCACAGGTTGTCTCTTATGCACATACCGATTAACATAGAGTACTGGTTAGAGATTAACCACTAAGTATACCGGTTGATAGTGTAAACAATTGAAGTTACACCGGTAGTCAAATATAATCTTATGTGTGTGTGAGTGTTTCATCAATGACAACAAATGATGAATCACCATCAAGCCTACAATCTCCCCCTTTGGCATTGATGGAAACACTTGAAAATTTTTATAGTAATACCGCTAAGTGTGCATACACAAAAAATTTACACTTATATTCATGGTCCCCCTTAATGCATACATTATACAAAATTTTCAAAAACACACATATTTCTACTCCCCCTTTAGCAACAATGCTAAATTGAAAAAGTAAAATATATACATATATATAGAAAATTTGTATCAAAGTGTTTAGCATATACAACATTAACTGAAAAGTCCATGCATTAGCTAATCTCATAAAAATAGAATTGTAACTCTTCTTCATCTATGACAAAGCATTTTCCCATGATTCCAGTATGTTCTAAATATACTCAAATGTAGATAGTAGCTATGAATGGAATTCTTCCATTGAGTCCAGTGTGTAGGTTTTAGGGGTTGCAAGAATAGCTTCTACATTGGAGTAGGCTCTCTGAAGTATGTCTACTTGTGGCGTGAGCAAACTTTTGAGGTCTTTAAGAGATCAGAGTCTCTTTGCCTTCTCAGTATCATAGTTGTCCAGTCTGTTATGCAAAACATCTACAAACTTGTTTAAGGCATGTATGGAGTCCTAGAGTGGGACATATGCCTTGCATATCCTTTCCATTTCTTGCTCTGTTTTAGTTTGACTTTTTGAAATGTCAAAATAAAAGAAAGTGACATTTGAGGTAGAAGCAAGATAATTTCCTCCTGTTTCAATAGCTTTACTCAATAGACTTTTATTGTGAGATAGAGCCATTTTGCCACTATCAATATCCTTTGCCAGTTTTTCTCCATATTTATTCTTGTGACTCTTTTTAGCATACAATTGAGCAACATCTTCTAGTGACTTGATTTGATCAGATGCATCTGCAACTATCTAACCAAGTTTGCTAATAGGTGTATATAGATGTGTTATAGATGTTTCTGGTAGTAGACCAGATAAAATATCTACCGCAGTCTGAATTGTCTCTGCTTCAACCTTTTGCTCTTTTAGTCTCTTCTTATGTGCTCTAGATTGCATGACACTTGCAATCTTCATCATTTCTAATGCGCTCAAATTTTTCATATCAATAGGTCCTGAAATACTTAGAGAATAATCATCATCCTCATCAAGTTGCTTTTGCTTTGCTAGTTGAGAGGATACAACCTTAATGATTTCTTTCTCTATTTCCTTTTCAGAGGACTGTGTGACAACATTTTCAGTAGGCTCCTTCTGAATTAATTGAATGACTAGTGGAGATTGGGGTTTCTCCAGTTGTTCTGTTGTCGGTGGATTGCCCACTTTTAGTTGAGTTGCCAGTTTTTCAACTAAGGTAACATGTATATCGGTATTTGTCGGAGGCTCCATATCTGGTGCAGTGTTATCTTCAGATAGGTCAACTATGTTCTGAACATCACCAACAATTTGAATAATGAAATCATCCTTTTTCTTGAGAGGATAGACCTCATCAAGTTGAATAATCTCTTCATCATCCATTTTCGGTCTATTAACATCATCAACTACCTCTTCTTTATCCTTATTCTTAGAAGAATGGATGAGTTCTTCCATCTTTTTGATTCCATAGGCTATCTGATGTGTCTCAATTTCAATAATTTCCCTTTTACCATTAAGAATCTTCAATCTTCTTGGTTTAAAAGAAAAATGTGCTTTGTACTGATCAACTAAAGCACTAATTCCATTTGTAGATAAATTGGGAAAATATTGTACAAATATTTCATCAATAATTTCTTTTTCCAATTTTATAGCTTCCTCCCATTTATCTAAAAGAATATTATACAAAGAGATTGAAATAACCTTTTCCAGATCATGTGGAAGTCTACTGTAATGACACAAATGAGTGATTACCATTGAATCACTTTCTCTTTCTCATCTTCAGTGAAGGAATCAAAATATTCTTTGACATTGTCAAACCTATTCCTCCCTAGTGTCTTCATTGTTCTTTCAAAATGGGTATCCGGTTTGTAAGAAGCTATATCAATAGGTGTAGTTTCCTTTGGCGCTACCTTTACCTTCTTGGATATTCTACCAGATGCTTTTACCTTCTTTGGTTCTTCATCAGAATCCATTCCCTCAGACTTGTTATCACTGATTAAAAATGGGCTTTTCTTTTCCCATGATTGGCTATGGTTTGTTGAATTTTGAATAGGGTGCAGTTTCAAATGCTTCAGCTTTGTTCTAGACCTCAATGGTTTAAGGGTTTTTTATTATAGATCCTCTTGTGTTTGTTTTAAACCCTCTGATTTCTAATCTTTCGTTACTTTATTCACTTAAGTAATGGGTCGTGGGGTCATAGGAAGTGTCCCCCCTTGTTGTTTGCCTAGGCGGTTATGTTAATTAATCAAAAAATTTATGCCTCGTATGTTTTTCTCCTAAAGTTGTCGGGCCCAGTAACCAGTGCGCATCCCAGTAACCAGTGTGCATCTCGTGGATGGATCCATAGCTCGCATTATTTCTCTAGGAAAAGTTGCGCATAGCTTAAAACCAGTGAAGTTGCGAAAACCACATGGCATGCCACATAGACGGTCCAGCTAGTTGTTGACAGCGAGTAAAATGGCGGCATGTGGCACAAGTCACAATAGTCAGTGGGTCAGGATTAAAGGCTAAAAGGCAGGCCCCACAGGTGAGTCAGGTCAGCTCTAAAGGTGACTGGGCACCAGGTGTTCATAGTGAGTCAGCAGGCCCACCCCTCCCAAGAGCCTTTTCAGATGATTAAAAGCCGATCAACTTAAGAGATGATCCGACGGCCCGCACTATTTTGCAAGGGTAAGATGCTCGATCTTTATAGCTCACGAAATAGCGAGAGTGCACGAGAGTTGTCCACGTGTCATGATGGTGGCCCTAGAGGATACAACTATTATGAGTTTGTTGGGGCCCCATGGTTTTTTCTCGGCAAATGAAAATGTGACAAGTCAGCTCCAAAGGTGATTGGACGCCAGGTGTTCACAGTGAGTCAGTGGGCCCACCCCTCTCGAGAGCCTTTTCAGATGATTAAAAGCTGATCAACTTAAGAGATGATCTGACGGCCTGCACTATTTTGCAAGGGTAAGATGCTCATTCTTTATAGCCCGCGAAATAGCGAGAGTGTACGAGAGCCATCCACATGTCCAGTGACACGTGGTCTAAGAAGAAAATTGTGGGCCCACAAAGGTTGAACCAGTAGTATAAAAGAAAGACACATGGCAGTATCCAATGGAATGTGAAGGAAATTTCAAGGCCAATGGTTGGGTGCCACATGGTACCATATAGCCAATAGAGAAGCGGGACCTGGCGTGGAGCCAAAGTTGTTGGTTAATCTAATGCTCGATCAAGTTTCTTTTGATCGGATGGTCAGCACTATTTCGTAGGACTAAGCTGCTTGATAGTTATTCTTTGCGAAGTTGTGAAAAAGCAAAATGAAACACTTGTAGGAACATTGTGACCCGTTGGAGCAAAAAATACGAATTCTCGTATGAATTCAATTTTGAAGGGACGGCCAAAGCATGCGAAATCAATGTTGTAGTTAAGGCCTTGAGTACAAATATTTGATTTCCTATCAACTGGGTGAAGATATCTTTTAAAGGATTTTGCAAAAGAGTAGATGCAAAGTTATTTTCTTCAGGTACAAAGCAAGTCGGTTCAGTTGTAGAGAAAATTCCTTCAAGCGAAGAACAGGTTCTCTCGTATTCTTGTATAGCAATTCATGTGTAGTGTTTTAGATAAGATAATTGATTCATCACAGAATTGTTTAGGAGTGGTATTCATTTCTTATGTTTTAAAAATGGCTCCTAAAAGAGAATTTTCTGGCAAAGTTAACTATTCAGAAAGGAGTGTCTGTGATGATTTTTTAGAATAGTTGACGTTGTCAACTAATCAAGCTTCAAAGGCAAAAGACTTAGTGCCCAAGGCTCCCTGTTTAAAGATAGGAGAAGGATTATATGACAAGTGTAACTGGTTGAGAGACCCAAAGGTTGGATTGTCTGGGTTGGGGTTGTTTAAAGTTGGATTCGGAATGAGAAATTCTCCTGCCCCGCAAAACAATATCTGGGAATTAGCTGTCGGGAAAATAGTTGTCCCAGGGGTATTTATGGACACAGATTTGCTGACCCAAATTGTGCTCAACTATAATCCAGTCACAAGAAGCATTCGGGATGTAAATGGGAAAACCCTTGTTGAGATTAATGCTGAAGAGTTTAGGACAACTTTTGGGCTTAATGAGTTCACCAATTTTCTAGAACCTATAAATTTCACATCATTAGCCCAAATTTACAGTGCACAGAGGAGTCATCTCAAGAATGGGCCTCTCAAGGAATTTTTTGTGAAAATAGGAGGGTTAACAGTTGTAGGACCCAATACACAAGAGCCCTTTTCATTAAGTATGTTCACCCTGAGGGCTAAAGGAATGTATTGGGCACTTTGCCAAGTTTTGGGAGAAGATGCTGAAGCAAATATGCTGAATCATTACTTGTTAATGATTGCTCAGATTTTGAATCCTTCTCTTGCAATTACATTTGATTATGCCTCTTATATTGTTGATGCTATTCATGGAGGGTTAATAGGAATCAAGAATGGAAAGGTTGATAGGCCTTTCGGATGGTACTCACTCTTGATGCATCTTTTTCTCTTCAAAGGTGGTGATTACTTTGCCAGTGGACTGGACCTTGTTAAGGAGAAGGAAGGAGAAAAAATGCCAGTACAATTATGGAGTATTGTGTTGTCATGGGATAGAGAGGATGCCAGTTTTTTGAAGTTTGATAAATATTTTGCATCCAAGATAAGGACTCTCCTCTGCTCTGAGAACCCAGGAATCCCCAAAGTTCTTCTGGAATTCATAAGACCAAAAGAATTCGTAGAGAACATAACAATTGTTCATAACTGGGGTGACATTTATTTGTATCCAATCTCCATAGTTTTTAGAGTGTATGGTTTCAGAGGCACCCCATTTTTGCTACCTTACCAGGTCCCTCTCAAAGTAGGAATCACAGAGATCCTTAGACAAATTGGTGGCTTACAAGAGGCAGAGTTAATAGGCAGGGGTAACGGGACTATTTTCCCTGCAGCTACCATAGCTCACCAATTTGTAATAAGAAAAGGAGGCTGGAATTTCTTTGAGGATTTCCTCAAGCCTTATCATTTGTCCACTGCAATGTCCAGGTGTGCTGATCCAGAAGACTTCTTCAACGGTATGTTTAGGAAGAAGGTAGCATGCAGAGGTAGGCCTCATCAATTCCAATTTCCTGAAGACCTCATCAGAAATGAGTTTGATCTAGATGAGCAGGAACTAAGGAAAGAGAAATGGGTGGCTTATAAGAAAGCCTTAGATTTTGTGCATCAGTTTGATGCTAGCTATGACCCATTGTCTAGCTTTTTCCCACTGGAAGAGAAAATAAAGTTTTTGATTGTTTTCTTTGAAGATGTGATGCAAACACTGAAGGAGAAGAGGGAAGCCGTAATCAAGAGCAACCCTGAGAAGGTAAGAATGATCCTAAGTAGGTCAACTTCCAGCAAGGCAATCCCTCCTGGTGATTACACACTGCATAAGAAATCCGACTATAGTGTGATGATGCCTACAACAGGGGAGCCCTCTACCTCCAAAGCAAAGAGGAAGATACAAGATGTCATTGACATCCAAGAAAGCCCAAAGAAGCAAAGGGTGGGGAAAGAAGTACAATCAGATACACCTTTGTATTCCCCATCCCAATCCCCTATCCATATACGAAATGAGCAAGCAGCAGCTGAGCAACTCCTACAGTTAGGTAGTTTAGGGGAAATTGCATACACTTATGATGAAGTGGAGGAAGGAATGCCAGAAGAACCCATTGCTACTGAAATGGATATCACTACCACTAAACTCAAAGGCCAGGAGTGGGATCCTGAGATAAAATAGGCAAGTAGTGCCTTTTTAGCTAATAACAATTTTGTCACATCAGAAGCATTTATGCAATTTATATGGAAACAACACATAGATAAATATAATGCTAGATGTGAAAGGAGAAAAGCTGAGCAGCCCAATAAAGATCTAGCCTTGGTGGAAGAGGAAATAAAGCAAGAGATGATGGAAGAATTCAAAACCATCACCCCTAAGCAAGGAAGAGATATGGTAGCACAAGCTGGAGTGCTTATCTTACCCGAATGGGATATAGCAGACGCCCTGGTACTAGATGCAGTGAGAAAAGAGACTAAACCCATGGAGGGGATTACTTTCAATAAGGACAATGCTGCACTCACCATGTGGTCTCTCAAGAGAAATGAGAGTAAGAAAAGAAAAGACACCCCAGGGTCAAGTTACCTTGGTGGAATGATGGTGAAGAGAGTGCAAAGTACAGGGGTAGTGGAGGCTGCTAGCACTATGTTAGAGACTGCAAAATTTAGTGTTGCAGTAGCAAAGAAGGAAGCCAAAGAGAAAGAGGCCCTCCAAGTTAAGTTGGAAATAGTTTTGAAGGCCTACAACAATGCCAAGGAGGAGGTAAGAGGCAAGGATAGCATCATTGCCAAGCTGCAGAGCCAGTTGACTGGACAATACCATCAAGGTGAGTCTTCAACACTGATGATTTCCTCTTCTCCTACAAGACCTCCACCTACTAGCCCTATCATTGAGTTTCCACCATCTCCAGCACCCTCCAGCTCTCAAATGGTTGAAATTACTCCTCAAGAATTGGAAAACTTGAAACAGGCTCAGGCCTTATATGCAAAGAAGTATGAGGAGAGAGTAAGAGCTACAATTTCCAATTTTGTAGATACAATAAATGCCTCATTTCTCTATAATAATGTAGGTAAAATTATGGATATATGGAATGAACTCAGGAGAGACAAGGCCATTTTGACACCTATTTTTGATAAATGGAGGCCTAGGGAGCAAGATTTAGAGTTTATGTGTGTATCCTGCAATGAGGCAAGGGCCAATCCCATCATCAAATCCACTTCTGATGTCACTAAAGTCTTAGTACAATTAGCAGCAGAGGTGGATAATGTGGATAGGAAGGTTAATTTGTGCAAGAAGGAGTAGACTGATCAAGTTTTTGAGTTGCTCCCAGGAGTTTTTGCTAGCCCAGATCAATTAAAGGACAAACAAATGTGGCTCAAGGAGATAGAAGCTAAATTGTCAGCAAGAGTTAAAGGAATTATTGATCTTGATGATGCTTATTTCTTTGTTGTAACAATACAAGAGATAGAGAAAATTAAGTCACATTATGGTTTTCTCAATTCAGAAGTCAACAAAATGAGAAATTCTTGGAAAAGGTTGACTAAGACTAAAGATAAAGTGATTAATTTCTCATGGCCTACAGAAGAAGGGTATGGTGAGTGGACAACTAAATATGCCACCCATGATCCGGAACAGTCAGAGAGCGCCCCTGAAAAAGTAGAAGAGGTTACAACTAAACAGCTTGTTGAAGAAACTATAGAGGCCAAAAAGAGCTTGTAACTGTTTTCTGAAAAGCTTGTAACCTCTTTATTTTGAAAGAAATGATTGTAACAAAATCTCCTTGAGAAGTCCGAAGCTTTGTGCATCCATGTTGTTATAAATGGATACCAGGACTAGAGGAAAGGAGATCACAAAAGGATTGTAAGAAAATGCTGCAGAAATTTATCTGAGCTTTTCTAAGTCTAATGGAGGATACTCAAAATTTCTTGTAATATTTATTGAACTAAATATCAATATACAGACCATCGGTTTTGAGTAAAGCTTTGTGTTGTCTTCAAGTGTGTTTACAAATTTGTTTATTGTTTCATTCTAAATAATCCAGGGTTATTCTGTTTGAATGGGATTGCAAAGCAATTTTAGTAGAAGTGTTCATTAGCTTTTCTCTTTAGGAGGGAAATTAAAGATGCGGGGATCACTCATACCAGTAAACTCTTTGGAAGAGACTTTGAATTTTGATGACCATAGCTTAGTTTGGAATGCTTGAATTCTTGTAGGTGTCAGGCATATACAAGGATTAATATAAACCAAGCCAATGGGATGCATAAAGATGTTTTGTTTGAGGAGTATTATCTGAGTTTAGATGACTCTGTGACCTTGGATAAGGCACTGGTATTAATTGAAGTTGTTTATTGCATGTTTTGTTGATCGAAATACTGAATTTAAGTATAATTTCCATTCTTTATTTTTAGTTGATTTCAAGGTGAATAGATCCACTAGTCTTCTAGACTGGTTTGTTGTGGGTTTATGTTTAAAAATGTGAATTCAATTCATAAAGGTATACCCACCTGGGCTCTGAGCAAGTCCGAAGTGTAGGAGGTTCAATCAAACCTTGTCATATGTTGTCTTAAGAATTTCCTTATCTTTGATGTCTCTTTTGCACTGAGTTTAATCATATTATTATAAGGATGTTAAAGGGAACCAAATTTTGAAGACAACAAGACTCTAGTTGCAAAATTAATTTTTTGCCTCTCTTCTTTACCTCCTTCTTAATATATACTTTGGATTTTAGTTCCTTTTTTGTTAGAACACTCTTGGTAACCCTAGTACTCTTTGTTGCTGGAGATGCTTCATCAGACGTTTTATTCTTTCCTCTTGCACTTTTAACAGGTGTAGTACTGGTTTGTGCAGGTGCATCTTGGACTGCCATAATGTCCAATTTTGCCTTCTTTTTGTCTTTAGGTGATGCTAATAGGGTATTAGCATAACCAACCAATAGATCATAGTTTACTTCATAACTCATGTCTTCCATTTCTTCCTCTCTTGGCTCAATTGATTGCATTAGGCAAAAATCAGTGCTAACAGTGAAGATTATATCCTTTTCAAAGTGTTTTACCACTTCTTTTGGTAGTCTCATTCTCATACTTATTTTCTTTTGGAACTCATTGAAATACTTATTCATGGTGGCAAGGAAAGTATTTTTTACAGCCTTGATGTTGTTCTTAATTTGTGTCGAGACCAATGAGTCCTTCAACCACTCAATGTCTCCAATTCCTGGTAGAAAGGTTTGAAAGTAAAAGAATAGACCAACTAATAGCTAACCAAGCTTGAATTTCAGACTCATATCCTTCTTGATAGATTGCAAATTCAAAAAAAATTGTCTCCTGATAGCTTCACAGAGATCATAATTTGCATTATCAACAATCATTCTGTAAGTTGTATGAACTGTTGCAGATGGAACACTATTAAGTCTACTAGAGTAAAATACTCAGTAGCCTATCACCATTGCTGCTAGTTTTACTATAGGGTCTTTAATATTGTTAATGGAAAAAGCACACCCATCAGATGTAGAACCGGTTAAGTTGAAGACAATATCCTTAGAAATTCTCCTTGACTCGGGTACTTCACCAGTTGAGAAATAGCCAGTCACAGCCTGAATGGATTCCTTTGTAATTGTTTGAGTTCTTTCTAAATACATGTTTTCTCCATGAAATCGACTCAAAATGATTCTGATATGTGCTTCTTCGAAATCTTCAAGAAAATAAGATGTATTATGAAAACCCTTTTCATAAACCCTAGCATACTTTGTCTTAATCTTACCATTCTCATCACAAAGTGATTTATACTATGTGTAAATGTATAGAGACCCTAAGTCTTCTATCTTGCAGTCAATATAACTAGACAAATCACCTTTGACCAAAAATCCACTTGAAACTTGCGACAATGCATTATATGACACAATATGATCTGCCTTTAGAGCTTCCATAGGCTCAGAAGTAATCATTAACCTCTCTACAGACTTTGAAGTTGATTCCATTTCAAATGAAAAAGATTCAAGGTAGTATGTTCAAAGAAATACCTTATTTCATGCATGTTGCCCCGTTTACTGGTTGAAATGCCCAAGTGCACACCAGTTTGACCTTCTGCAACCTTCAATTCAACTTAATTTCACAAATCACGAAATAATTCGGCAATTAACAACAAAACAATCTTTCTCAACTCAACAAGTACTCCAAATTTCTTTCTTGAATGCGTTAGGGTAAAAATGACAAAGTAAAACTCACTTTTATCCTTTTACCTACTGCATTAAATGCTCACCCGTTTAGGGTTACAAACCCTAATTTCACCACTTAAAGAAAAAACCGGTTGATAACATATTGACAAAAAGTTACCAAAATTTCATGTTTCAAAATTCTTTTCCCGCTCATTTTTCACAATGGGTCCAAAGGAATTTTAACCATTAAGCTCCCCTTAGCCATATTAAAAGGCTTAAGTCACTGGCTCAAGGTTCTCTTCACTGGGTGAAGGAACAGTTTCTTCTTCAAGTGACTCATCACCTTTCTTCTTCCAAATTTGATTCATTTCCTCTCTGGTTTCTTCAACATTAACTTTCTACTTTCCCTTCCGATCTTTAGAAGAGTTGACCAGTTTGCTATTTTTGGATCTACATAATTTTGCTAAGTGCCTCGATTTGTTACAGTTATAACAGGACATACCAGATGATCTCCAAGGTCTTGCATTTCCTCTTCCCGTTCATCTTCTGTAGTTCATAGCCACATGACCAAAGTTATTACAAATGGTGCAAATAACATTTGTTTCCTTTTCCATCTCAAATGGACTAAAATGGTTGTCATAGGGTTTTTGCCAGTTCAGGTTTACCCAGCTATTGCAGTTCCTCATCTAGTCACCATTTGGTCTTGGATGCATGTGTGGTACATGATTGTTTTCTCCATATCCACACTCAACAAATCTATGTCCATACATTCCACATGTGAAGTAATGAACTTCAAATTCCTTGGACACATACCTAGCATTAGTATTGTAACTTGCATTTATATTAGGTTTGTCTCTACAAACATTTGCAGTGTGACCAGGTTTATGGAAAACAAAACAAATAGGTTTAAAGACCTTCTTACCGGTAGGCTTGTCGATCTTAGGAGAAGATTTGTTCTTAAGATTATTGCTCTTTGTACCAGAGAATTCACCTTTTTTAGGTGTGTGAAAACCAAGTCCAGAGAAATCACCCTTCATTCTTTGTGATTGAATTTGTTCTTTCAGCATGGTAGAACTTCTGTTGAACTTCTCCAATTTCTCATTGGGTTCAGTAAGTTGTTTTGTGAGATCTTCATTATGTTTAGATGGGTTGTCTTTCAGAGATGATGCAAGTTCAAGATCTAGTTGCAGGCTCTCCTTTTCTTCTCTTTCAACAATCAAATGCTCATGCATAGTGGCATTTTCCCACTTGATCTTGACAATCTCTTGATCTCTTTATTTGATAAGATCTTCAGTAGCTCTTCTAGCTTCTAGTTCCTGACTCATGTAGATAGTAAGACCTTCTAGCTCTCTCCTCAGATTCAATTTCTCACCATTTAACTTTTCAATTTCCTCTGCTAAAGCATCAATATTGGCTTCATTTGAAGAACTATTATCAGATATCTCTAATAGTTTGTAAGGCCCTACCCTGACTCATCCTAGCATTTCAATGATTTTCATGTTGAGACTATTATGGATGCTTTATTTTTATGCATTATGGATTTAGAACTTATATGATTCCATGATTTGGATAACACTGATGTATATTGATGCTTCATTTCTATGCATTATAGATATAGAACTCTATATGATTCTAGAATAGGATAACTTTGTGATGATGTATGTCATTATTGGATTTGCAGGACTTTACTATGATGATAGAAATAGGATGCATGTCTTATGTATGGATCAAAATTATGAGGATTATGATAATTATTTATGTGGATTTATTTTGATATAAGAAATATTGATTTTGTTTAATGTCAATTGTATGCAGAGTGTTTGACGTGTATTCGTATTCATGTGTTTAAATATTATATGAGGTTATTTGGAAGTACTAATGTGTAATTGAGATGTGCGGGAAAATTATCCATGTGACCATGGAAATATTATGGAGAACCAAACCTAGGCCTATGTATGTTCGTAAAATCAGGGGTTGTCTATTTGGAGAGACAACACCCCGTATGTATCATATTTTATTTCTGAAAGTAAATGTTGCATGTGTGTTAAATTGAATTATTAATTTGTGTATATCCAACAAGAGACAAATTTCATGTGTAATTTTGTAATGTATTTTATTGTGTCACTTGATACATGTGTTGATTTATGTCTTGATTTTTGACTTGTCTCTTGGAGGGAGTTGTTTCAACCATAGCCTTTTCAAACATTTGAATGTGGTTCTAAATTTTTCTTGGGTAGAGAGTCTTTGGAGTGGTCAACTCAGGTTTGACCCGAAAGTTAACTTCATATGGGTTTCTAAGGGGTCAAATGGACTCCTAGGGGTAGTTTAGAGGTGTTTCCTAAATTCCATAAGGTATACCTATGGTTTAGGAGTATTTTTAGGCATGTGAATACTCCCATGTGACTGTTTGGTCACCTCAAAAAGTGGGTTTCCTAAGGTGAGCGAAAATTCAATTTAGAAGGTGCCATCTAGGTTAGATAACCTTCCCTTTTGATGTGAGATCTTTTTTTCCCGCTTTCTCTTACTTTTTCCTTTTTCAATTTTAGAAACTTGTGAGAACTCTCACTGAGGTCTTTTTAGGCAAGAATGAGAGACTTTGTGGGTAATCACCCACTCTCCATTTTTTGAGATCATGAAATTTTGAAAAGAATAGTTTTGGGATAGAATTTTGGCTAAGTGTAGAAAGAAGAATTGTGGAATTGGGTTGCTCATCCTCAAATTAGTTCTAGCAAACCTTTGGGCAGATTGAAGGTTGGTTCATCTTCTCCCTTTCACGTTGCATGCTTATGTTGGAAAGATTGTTTGTATGTATAAGTTGTTTTCTTGTATTTTCCTTTGTGAAATTATTATGTGACCTATTTGTTATTTCTTTTATGCATTTTCTTGTGATTTGGGAGTAACCAAGGCCTCCTACTCTTGGGAGAGTAGGATGGCCTTGCGGATGGAAGGAGTTTGACAACCCTCGAGTGAGAGGCTCTCTTTATGAGAGTGATCTCAAGGGTTGTATATGTGACCCTTGCTGCATAGCCTTATGTATGCATTTGGGGGTCATAAGGAGAGAAAGTATGGCATGGATGCCTTGGGGGGGGGGGGGGCATAAGGATGTGGGGTTAATCTACTAACTATATAGCTTTGTTTGCCATGAGATGGCTTTGTGATCTACCATTCTTGCAGTCTCCTCAGGGTATTTGGTCCACTTCCACCCATGTAAAAACATCACATTTTGTGATGAAGTGTAGCCTTGGTTGGGAAAGTGTTGTTGTGTGTTTTTCCCTTGCTTGTTGTGTTTGCATGTGTGTAACCTATCTAGGGTTTGGTTCTCCAAGCTCAGGGGTGTCTTCTAGTAAGCCTAGGCTAGGAGGTGAGCTCTCCATGGTCATAGCCTCATGATTTATTTGTAGGTTGCTTGGAAAGAAAAGAAAAAGTCAAGCTAGGAGTTGTTGGTTTTACTTGATTTGCAGAAAAAGATTAAGGAATGAGATATTATATTTTAGTTGCAGCAATATAAAAGAAAAGCTATATGTTGTATTTATTCTGAAAAAGAAATGTATTCATTTTATTTTAAGTCCTCATTAATAGAAATGAGAGACTAGTTGGGTATCTCACCCATTTGTAATGTTGACTATATTGTATTCTAAATATGCATTATTCTAGTAAGTTATTATTGCAATAATGAAATGTTTATTTTTGGATTAAGCTCCTATAGTTGTTGAAATAATATTGTTGCATTCATGTTATTTTTTTTGAAAATAAAGGTTCATTTTATTTCCTTATGCATATTGAAATAATGGAAATGAGAAAAGTGATAAGCTAGCATGTTAGTAAGAGAAAAGTAAGCATTTTATTCCATTTACAAATTTTGGGTTAAATAGATTTAAATTGTCTATCTCTAAGGGTTATTTTAATTGATTTCTAAGCTAATGAAGTTGCTGTTAAAATTCATTACATTCTGTCATTTTCCTTATTGCAGAAAATAAATCTAGACTTAATAGACTATTTCTAAAGTTAGCAACTAGATTTGTCAAAAAAAAAAGAAATACCCTATTTAAATCTATTAGTTTTGAAGACCTGCTTTATGTGATTTTAGGAAAAAGAAATATAAACAGATTGTTTAAAGCAAATAAAATAAATTTTGCCTCTATTTCCATACTATCCATACTTTGTTAATTTTTGAATAATTTTAGAAAGCAAATAAAATAAATTCATATTTAGTTAAATTTGAAACTAAATCTATCCCTAACTTTATATATATATATGTGTGTGTGTGTGTGTGTGTGTGTGTGTGTGTGTGTATATATACATATGTACATATACACATATGTATACATATGTATACATATGTATACATATATATATGTGTATATGTATATATATATACATATACATATGTATATATATGTATATATACATATGTATATATATGTATATATACATATATATACATATACATATGTATATATATGTATATATACATATATATACATATACATATGTATATATATATATACATATATAAATATATATATATATATATATATTTATATATAAAAAAAATAAAAAAAAATAAAAAAATTAAACAATGCATTGGGCGGGCCAGCTATGTTGTGGGTGGCGACCCCCAATAGTGGCTGCAGTCACACTATGGGCTGCAACCAACAGCAGGGAAGGCTTCAGCCCTCCCCTGTGGGTGGCACCCCTCAGTGGCAGTGAAGGCCGCCACTGTGGGCCGCGACCCGCAGGCACGACTGCGGCCATCTCTGCGGGGAGCCCGTGGTAACCTCCGCCTCCCCTCCTTGGCTTCGCCGTAAAACGCCGCCACCTGCAAACAACCCCCCCCCCCCCCCATGTGGCCCCTCTCTTGGCTCCGCCATGTTTTTGACCCATCCTCTCCCTGTGTAAAACATGAAACCGTAACCTGGTTTGGGTTAGGGTATTTTGGAGTTAGAAAAGAAATAGAAAAAGATGTTCGTATTCTTTTTTTATAACTGTTAAATTTTAGGGTTCATGGTTATTTTATAATTTAAGAACTTAAAAACCTTATATCCTTATATATGTGTGTGTGTGTGTATGTGTGTGTGTGTGTGTGTGTGTGTGTGTGTGTGTGTGTGTGTGTGTGTGTGTGTGTGTGTGTGTGTGTGTGTGTGTGTGTGTGTGTGTGTGTGTGTGTGTGTGTGTGTTTGATATATGTATAATTATATATATATATATATATGAACGTATAATCTCTAACTTTAGATTGATTATTTTACGTTCACATTTTATATGTTAATATAAACATTTAAATATGATGTTTTAAATTTTAATTCTTTTGAAGCTTTATATTTTAGGAAATTATAACGATTTCTTTTGTTTGATTTTTGGCCATAGGGGATTAACTTTAGTCCACCTAAATTTAGGCTTGTCGAGAATAAACTTTATAGGGCAAATTTTATTATGGATTTATTTAGCCCTTTAGTCAAATTTAATACACATTATAATTATTGTTAAATTGAAATATAGGTGTTTTAAAAGTCTAAGTGCTAGAGTTAATTTAATTAATTCCTACAATGATTAAAAGATTAATTGAGAGTAATAATATCTCTTGTCAATTAATTTAGGGGTTTTTGCTTAAATGAATTTATTATTTATTAATCGATGAGATAATAATAAATTCTTTGGAGAGTTAATTTTCCGCATGTAATTTAGATTATCCTGCTTACTTAATATAGTTGTTTAAATTAACTTTAGTTGAAGAAGAATTCAAATGTAGTTAAGACAAGACTTGATACTACGTTATTTTAATAAACTTAGCTTCATTAGGTTATGTTTAAAAAAAAAATTATTCCGTTCGTGCCCAAAATTTTGGGCATGACATAGTTGTTCAATTATCTCTCTCCTTTTGACTTGAGAAGCTTTCAGTTTGACCCTTAGGTTTTCAAGCTTATTTCTACTAGCTTCTAGTTCTTTTCCATCTCAAAGTAGCTCATGTCCCCCATGGTGGTTTCAAGGCTCCCTTCTAAGCAATTAGGATTCAAAGAAGTTAGGCTTTGATACCAATTGATGGACTTGAAAATCACTAAGAGGGCGGGGTGAATCAGTGACACCAAAAACCAAAATATATTTTAAACTCTAACTGGTAGATGAACTTAACAAAGCTTTTAAACACAATGCATGTAATCCAAAATGATATAACAACATCCACAAAAAGTAAATCATTCACCATAACACAAGTGTTTGTACCTGGAAAACCCAAATAGGTAAAAACCATGGTGAGATGGAACTCACAAGTTAACTATTTGTAGTAATAGATAACTAACCGGTTTAGGTCTACAAAGTGCTCTGCTAGGAGAGAATCTTGTTAGAGATCCCAAAGCTTGATTAGAAGCTTATACCCTATTAGGAGTAACCTTGGTGGAGGATTTTAGAATCCAAACTAATGGATCACCCTGTTAAAGGATTTATACATTGAATCTTGTTAGAGCTTACCTAGGTAGGTGATTTGATTCTGCTGTAATGGTTAGAAAAAAACAAGAATGGTTGATATATTCTAAGTAACACAATAATTGCTTGATTAGATCCTTCTAAGCATATTCAACACTACTCTTCTGCATATTCTACAACCTAACTTCTCACAACATAACAATTTCACTTATCATATATCACACATAACATAATTCACTATGATGTCAATATATAGACCTTGTGATTTCATGTCGGCCTTAAGAAATCATAACACAATTTCCTAGGTGCAGTGTATCTGGACAAGTAACCATAACTCATCACAAAAATTTCTGCCAAGCAGTCGGTGTGGGTAACTCATCACAAAAATCAAGAAATACCAATTGGAACAATTAATACCATTTTGAATAAAACATATGAACCGTTGTCCTTGAATCTCCACTTGATCTCCATCTTGATCTTCATCATGATGCCGACTTAGTATAACCACATGTTGTCTCTTATGCACATACCAGTTAACACAGAGTACTGGTTAGAGATTAACCGCTAAGTATACCAGTTGACAGTGTAAACAATTGAAGTTACACCAGTAGTCAAATATAATCTTATGTGTGTGTGATTGTTTCATCAATGACAACAAATGATGAATCATCATCAAGCCAACATCTTCATCATTAATTAAATTGCACATGGAGACACATAGAGATGGTAATTCAACCTCAATAAGAAAGAGATCTTTTTCTCCATAAACAAGTGAGTAGGGGGTTGCACCTATAGGGGTTCAAATCCTAGTTTGATATGCCCATAGTGTGGGATTCGGATGAATGTGCCAATCATGACCGACATCATTGACTATCTTATTTAAGATACTTAATATGTTTTTGTTTGAGGCTTCTTATTGACCATTTTCTTGTGGGTAATATGGGGTGGAGAAAAGATATTGGATATGAAACTTCTCACAAAGTTCTCAAACATCCTAAATTTTGAAGGGAAGCCCGTTATCTATGATGATAGACATGAGTATGCCATACCAGCAGATGATGTAATTTAGGATGAATGGGGTGATTTTCTTTTCGGTGACATGGGTGAGTGGAATGACTTCAATCCACTTTGTAAAGTATTCAGTGGTGGTAAGGATGAATTTATGGCCTGCGGATGAAGATGGATTGATTTTACCCACAAGGTCAAGTCCCCACTAGGGCCATGGTGTTGCAATGGGTCGTAGTTCTTACACTGGTGCATGTATCAAATCCCCATGTACTTGGTACTTCTTGCACTTTTTGACATATTAATAAGTCTTTCTCCATTGTAGGCTAATAATATCCCATCCTCATGATCTTTTCAGCCAATGAAGGGCCACTTGAATAAGCCCCATAGATACCTTCATGTACTTCTTCTAAAGTTGTGGTCACCTCAACTTTCTCTAAACATTGGAGGAGAGTACCATTGATACTTTGTTAGTATAGGGTTTTGGAAATGATTATATCGAGCAGATTGGCATATGAAGGTTTTTTGTTGATTGCTCGATTGGTTTGGTGGAAGGATTTGATTGTGTAGGTAAGCATAAAACTCACCATAACATGGGGAATCAAAACCGACGAGTTAACATACCATCATAGATTCTGAAATATCATAAGCAGGGATCCAAAGTTGTTCGAATAAGAACTCATAGCATGTTGAGTTTTGTGGAAGATTAAGAAGAGAGGCTATTGTAGCCATTGCATCTATAGCTCTGTTCTGCTCTTGATGAATCTGATCGAAGGTGTTAGTTGTGAATAATTCCTTGAAACTATCAACCATTTTCTTGTAAGGAATGATCTTATCATCCTTAGTTTGGTAATTATCATTAACTTGCTGGATGACCAATTATGAATCACCATATACTTGTAGCTCCTTCAAGTTCCATTGAATAGCCATTCTTAGTCCTGTGATCAAGGCCTCATATTCTGCTATGTTGTTTGTGCATGGGAATGTGAGCCCGTATGATTTTGGAATGCTATCACCTTAAGGTGTGATAAAAATAATGTCTGCTCCTGAACCATGCCTAGTGTATGATCCATCAAAATATAGCTTCCATTGGTGTGCTGGCATGACTATGAAGATCTCCTAAGACTGGCTTTTCAGCCAACTAATCTACAATGACTTGCCCTTTGATAACTTTTTGGTCCACATACTCTAAGTTAAACTCACTAAGGATCATAAACCATTTGTCCAAGAGGTCTATTAGTGTTTCTTTATTGAGTAAATACTTGAGTGGATCTATCTTGGCAATAAGTTTTATCTTATACATTAGCATATAGTGCCTCAATTTGGTTGTTGCTAAAATTATTGTGAGGCAAGCTTGTTCAATTGGGGTATAATTAAATTCATACCCTATGAGTGTCCTGGAGATGTAGTATACTGCACATTCTTTTCCTTCTACATTATGTTGTGCAAGTAACACCCCTAGGGTTGTAGCCGTAATTGATATGTATAATAAAAAGGGCCTATGTGGAGATGGTGGTGTTAGTAATGGTGGTGTCATCAGGTAGTCCTTAAGCTACTAGAATTCTTCCTGGAAGTTCTCTTCCCACTTGAAGTGGACATTCTTATGTAGAAGATGTGTGAAGGGATGACATTTATCAACCAATTGTGTAATGAATTAATGAATTGATTTTATCCTCCCTTGTAATGTCCTCAACTGGTTGATGTTCTTAGGAGGTGGCATCTCCATGATTGCTGCTACCTTTGTTCAAGACAATGTATCCTAGGACATTCCCACTCCAAAGACACACTTCTTTGAATTGAGGAAGACATTGTACTATTCCAATTTGGTGAAGATTTTGTCCAGCACTACAAGGTGATCCTCTCTAGTTAATTATTTAGCCAGTAAACCATCCACATAGTCTTCCATTGGTGTATGCATCATATTGTGGAAGATGGTAGTCATTGCCCTTTGGTATGTAGCTCCTGCATTTTTTAGACTGAATGGCATCACATTTCAACAATATGTTTCCCATGGGCATATGAAAATAGTTTTATGTTGATCTTGTGGAGCGATCTTAATCTGGTTGTATCTTGAAAATCCATCCACAAGAGATAACATTGCATTTTCTTCTATTAGGTCCACAATCATATTAATGTTGGGTAGAGGGAATTCATCCTTAGGACATTCCTTATTTAGATATCTAAAATCTATACAAATATGGATGCACACAGTTAGTTTTTCCATTGGTACAATGTTGGAGATCCATTTTGTATAGTCAATTGGTCTTATGAAACCAACATCTAACAACTTTTTCAATTCTGCCTTCACTAATAATGCGATCTGAGTATGCATTTTCCTAAGCTTTTGTTTCACTACTTTTTCTCCTTCTTCTATTGTCAAGTGATGCTATGACCAAGCAAAGTTTATTTGTCGCTACTTGAAGAATTACAAAAAGTGAGGATCCTCTATGTGAGTTAAGGATGTTGTTAAATGGATTTTATGAAGGTTCCCCTCTGACCCCAAATTTACTTCCTTGGTTTCCTCTATGAGAATAGAAGATCTCTCCTAATTCATGCTAAAGGGGAGAATGTCAAACCTTTCATCTTTAGGTATCTAGGAGAGTTTTTCACCTTTAGATTTGTCCTTTGTTTTTACTTTTTTGGGATCCAAAAGTGCCATAGTGTAGTTTTCACTTGAAGATCATGTTTTGATTGTAATGTTTTTGCGACTGAAAGGTTTGACATTATCTCCAAAGTAATTTGTACTATCAAGTTAAATATCATACCTAGCCTTGTGATCCCCGCTTGGTATGTTATCCCATAATTTGAGAAAGTCTATTATTGCATCATTATTTTGGAAGGTGTAAAGGTGTGCGGAATTTTGTTGGTCCCAATCAATGAGTTTGAGGTGGATAACTATCATTGCTTCATCAATTAGGTTGAGTTCATAAGATGCATTGGTTATGGTTAGGATGGAGATATGGAGGTCATTGTCAGTACTCTCCTCTTCATGATCACACTCGAGAGGTGACATATCTCTCCTAGAAGCATCCTTAGTATCGAGATCTCAAAAGGTTTTGATCCATGCATCTCCTTTAGCTGTTTTATCTTCAAAGGTATCAAAGAAATCCTCTTCAGATTCATGTGAAGCTAAAGAACACCACTCGTATTCATGTGAATTCATCTCATAATCACTTTGTAGGACTCTATCATTGTATATTATAGGGATTTTTATAGGTGTGAAAGGTTTTTTGACAACTATTATACGTGTTGTATCTAATGGGTTTTTTTATGTTACTTGGGTGCTTGAAGTGATGGGTTTTCATGCAACATAGCTCTTTTTCCTATGTTTTTCATGTGTGGACTTTGATTGAGAAGTGCTTGCATGACTTGGATTTTATAATGTTGCAAGTTTGTCTATAATGGACATTAGCTTGACTCTTGAAGTAATGGACTTAGAAGTTAGTTGTTTTTGTTTGCTTGTAAGCTTGAGCTTAGAAGATCCTCCTGAACTAGAAGTAAAGTTGAGGCATGTTTTATCTATTGGTGTTAACAATGGTTGTAATGGCTCTTGTACACTTTACTTGTGGTATCCCAATGCATTATGGCCATCATAGCCCATCCTTTACATCATGGTAAAACCTTTGCCATACCTCTTTGTAGGGATCCTAATTTGTTGTTTACCCTTGTCTGAGGGGTCCCTCTAAATCCATCCGACCAAGTATTTATCAATAGTTTCTTTCTCTTGTGACCTTCTTGGGGTGAATCCACCAAGTGTACTGGTATTTGCTACAATAGGTGGCTTCAGTGAAATTTGTGGTTTTCCATGAGTCTGAAGTGAGAGAGGTAGTTGACCAACATAGAAAAGTTGGCTAATGTTATATTCTTTTGGGCCTTAATCTTTTACCTTCATCTTCACCTTGTCCTATTTGGGCGTAGGGATTAGTGTACTGGTGAGATAATTTGGGTGGATTTATGATGATGAGGTGGTGGCTTCTTTGTTGTTGGGTACAATAGTATTAGGTTGATGTTCAATATTGTTGCAAAAGGAAAATTGGTTAGCATCACCAAAGATAGTTATCTCCACTTCGTTACATATAAATTTGATGCACTAATTGTAGGTGGATGGGAGTACTTGCATACCATGAATCCATGGCTGACCCAGTAGGAGATTGTATGGAAGAGGGAGGTCTAGAACTTGAAAAACTACTTCCTTCACCACAAGTCCTACCCTTATTAGTAGAGTAAGGCACCCTTTAGAGGAGCATTCTACATCATCATAAGCCTCGATGGTGATCCTATTCCTGACATCAACTACTTCTTTTGCATATCCCAATGTTGTGATTAATTGCAATGTGTAAATGTTAAGGCCAACTCTATTTTCAATCAAGACTCACTTGAGTCTATGTTTATGTATGAATCCTTCAATGTGAAGAGGGGCGTTATGAGGCTGTTGAGTGGATGCATCATCAATCTCAACAAAAGTGAGACATGGTGATGATTTGAGACTTCCAACCATGGCCTGAAATTGGTCTGTGTTTAGCTTGGATGGAATTGATGCTTCTTGAAGAGGGGCGTTATGATGTTATTGAATTGTTGGTATTAATCAGTGACTAAGAGGGGGTGTGAATTAGTAAAAACAATTTATAAACAATAATATTCCAAACTGATTGGTCTACAACTACCCTTTTTAAATTAACTTAAAACATTGCATTAATCATGAAGGTAAGAACATTGAAGGAAAGATATTTGCATGCATCAAATAAAAATCACATAAAACCAACAATTATATGTGGAAACCCTCAGTTAGCGGGAGAAAACCATGGTGGGGATAACCCACAATCTCTTTTACTATAGTAAAAAGAGTGCCCGGTTAAGAGCTTACAATCATGTTCCTTCTGAGAACATCACCCTATTAAAGATGACTGGTATCCTGTTAAGAATACCTTAGAATCTATTAGGATTCACCTTGCAAAAGGATTTTACACTTACTTCATGGAGCGACCCTGTTAGGGGATTTTACAAATAGAACTAGTTAAGGTTCACCCTGTTAAGGGATTTAATCTACTGCAATGATTAGAGAGCAACAAATCATTGATCTAATGATGACACTTTTCTATCAAATAGATACAGTTTGTATCCTCTTCAATCTCTGCTCAATGATGACCACCAATTCATTAAGGAACCCTTTTTCCCTTAGCTCATTCTCCACCTTACTCTGATTTTGAATCTCTGCTCACTTAGAACTCCCATGACACACAAAAAAAAATCAAGATGAAAAACATGTATATAGATGTATTCAATCTTGGCACTAACTTTCCCTCCAAAATTCAAACTCAAAAATCATTTTATGTGCCAATTTGTTAGTTCCACAAATCTCGCCGATTGTATCGGTGAGACTATTCGTTCATGCCACAAATCTCATCGGTTCTCTAGAAAGCACTCTGGCTTCAACTAGCTCTTTCTAAATTTGTTGGATCCACATGTTAGCAAGCCAAACATGTTGATGACTATGCATTCTTATCCTTTTCACTTTGCATGCTTATCAATCACCATTATGATCTGCTACCGGTTGCTTCCTTTATATCAGTGAACCTGCTTCACTCAACTCAATTACTAGTTGCTTCGTATAAATTGGTCTCTGCTCACCGGTGGAAGTCTTCAGTCCCTTGTTTCTTACCAATCCACTATAGTCATTTTTCAATCTGTTGTGATGACATTGGAGCCAGTATTTTCCATCAATGACAACCTCTAAGTACCTCAAACTGCATCATCCTCACCATGATGCTAACAATCTACCCCTTTGGCATTGGTGGCAAAACATCTAGCTAGATTGAACTCGAATTCTCCCCCTATTCTAGTTCTCCCCTTTCTCTTTGCCTTATCTACCTCTACCAGTACTACTCTGCCTTCTTTGCCTATACCGGTAGTATTCTAACTATTTACATTCTTTTTCTTTGTATGCATAGTCCTTACTCCTCATATGTACAATCCACATTCATTTATTCTCCCTCTTTTTGCAACAATGACAAAGGATAAAAGAATCAAAGTAGACAAAAGAATTCATAAGGGTGAGATTAGATCAAAAATGTCTTTGAAATTGACCATAGAAGCCTTCAAAGTAGATTTTGATGAAGGCTTCACCTATTTCATAGTTTGGATTTGTCCATGCAGATTTGTGAAAAAATCCTCCATATCATCTACTATCTTATAGTCAGGTGAACTGGTGAGGCTTTCTGCTTCTTTCACATTCCCTTGCATTAAATAAATGATGGGTACAAGGTAACATTGTAGCTCTAATAGTTTGAGAGCTCATTTGTCCTATTCCTCTTTCAAAAAGTTGATTTCATGAGTCAATTGTTTGACTTTTCCATTGAAAGTCGCTACAGAGCTTGTAAGAGGATCAAAAGTAACCATCAGATTTTGAATTTCCTTCTGAGTCTTTACTCTTTTATCTTCAAGATCTTTGATGAAATCAGTGAAGTTTTATAATTTGACCAATAATTGGCCAACTTCCTTTAAGATAGATTTCACCTCTTCAATGCTATTAGAGAGAGCAACTTTGTCAACTGATATTTATTCCATTAATTTGTGACCTCTGCTAGTTTCATATTGCCTACCTGCAACCTTCTCCAGATCAGTTGCCTTTGAACCGATTGCTTTGACAAGAGTACCCAATTGATCAATGATGGATGTATTCTCATTAACAACAATGTCAGGAATGAGATTAGATAGAATTTTCTTTGCAGTATTAAGAATTCTTGCTTTCTTTTTATTTGCTCTAACTTTGGCCTTTTCAGCTTGAATTCTTAGTTTTTCTGAAACTTTCATTAACTGTTAGGGGGTCATCTTCTTGGTATCTATTACTTAGTCTTCCTCTTCTTCCTCCTCTTTTTCTTCTTTTTCTTCTTCAGCCTCTACCTTAGAGTTGCATGACTACTTTAATTTTGTGTTCTTTCTCAATTTATAGGGCAGTTTTCCATCTCCCTTCAATGAGGTTTTGTAGATCTGATGGAATAATTCCATGTAGTTCACTGGGAGTTATGCAGAAATTATGTAAGTTCCAGATAAGTGCATCTTCAATTTTTCTTTTGTCTTCATCATTGCAGAGGGAATACTTTCTCCCAAGACCAACTAAACCTCCATACTCTTTGATCCCATGGACCAATTCATCAACAGTTGGATCTAAATTCCTACCACTTCTTCTAACTTCTTTTACTATAATATCAGATTGGGTGTCAAAGTTATCACCCTCCTTTTCATCCTTCTTGGGATTCTTTTTGGCCTTTGTGTCAACTACCCTTTTATTTCTTACATATGTGACTCCTACCATTCTACCTTTACCTTGGAAAGATGTAGGAGTATTTGAGTCCTTTTATTTCATGTATGCTGCCATTTTGCTGGATGCAGCACCCTTGGGTTTTGTCTTGGACATTTTCTTTTTTCCTCTATTTGTTCTCCATCTTTGCTTGATTTATCCCCTGTTTATTCACTTGTACTGGTGGAAGCAGTGGCACTGGATGTTTCACCTCCATACTTCTTATCTAAGCTGTCAATCATTTTCCTTACTTTCTTTTGTATGATAGGCTCCTTGAGTTCCCTCTTTATTTTGGAGCTTGCCTCCTGATAAGTTCCAAATCTCTTTGCATTTCTGTCTACCGGTTTAGACAACAACATGTTTGCATATAATTTGGCAGTGTCTACCCCAATCTCATAACCCATAGTGGGTACCCAGAAGGTTCTAGGTTGAACCGCTTGAATAATGCAACAATTAGCATCAACAAGAAAACAAATGGTGTCCTTGAACTTTTGGACTATACCAGTTGGAATTCTCTCTCATTGATGCATTCTAGTTTGGAAATATTTAAAATAACCTCACATTGTCTCTCCAAACTTATCACCTAAGTCTCTAATAATTTCACGTATCTGAACTATGATAGGTTTATTTATAGACCACACTACATTACCCTTACTAGGAAATAAATTTTGCACATAGAAGATACATACCAGTATTGAACCATACTTGAATGATTGCCTTTTTTCCTTCTTGATTTAGCCCATGTTGACCAGGAATTGACTTCTTATCATCTTGCAAATGTTGTATGTTGCATCCTCATTGATGATCTGGTAAGCTTCATGGATAGCACCGTTCGATACACTGTTCATGCAACTTGATTGATAAACCCTATAGGCTATCACTATAGATGCAAACCTCACTTCTACATCCTCAATGGGAGTGACTATCATTTCTCTTTTGTCAAATTGGGATTGAGTCAACCGAGTGACATCATCGGATGATATTGCTTCATCTGTTGTGCTGAACCCTATTACTCTTTGGATCACCTCCTTTTTTATTTTGATTGGTGCTTCATTTCCCAACCATAGAAACTAGTCATCCACTCTACTTAGCACATACCTGATCCAATCAACATGGAATTGGTTAGGAATATCAATAGCATATGATAAACGCTTGGTCTTTAGATGAATATGTTATGCCTTCAATAAATCATTGTCACATAACCTTTTGAATTCTCTTGCATGAATTTGACTCCAAGTTCTTCAAGCTTACAATGGATGAAAGAATAGATATCTTCAACTAGTAACACATTAGAGGGCATAGATGATAGGGCACCAGTCATATCGATCTCTCTAGAATCCATAGGATGTAACTTAAACTCGGGTTGTGGTTCCTTAACTACCTCAACCAACACAGGAGTTGATATGGAAGCTTCCACGATGAATTAAAACAAAATTCACAGATTGACTTCTTATACAATTTCTGCTAGGGCTTTCGATCACCAAAACTTCATCGCTTGATCTCCAAACTAACTTTGCACATAATCCACTTATCAGATTTAGAAATCCTTTGATTGCACTAGGAGCTCATGAATGCACAAATGAAAGAAAGGTAAACAAAAAGAGCTTTCATTTCCTTATTTATGTGTTAAGTTGTTCAGTGCACTTTTACAATGGTTAAGTTGTATGACCTCAAATGGTAATATTTTATAATTTACTGGTGTTACTTCCCTACCAGTAAAAATACAACCTTTAACACCTATACTCTTAATAATTCACTGATGAAGAATTACAAATAATATGCCAACTTTTCTGAATCTAAATAAGAGTTACCTCACTTTGGTTTCGAGGAATCAACCATGATTTTCTTTTTTATTTTAAAAGGCTCCCCTTGAGCATCGACATGTTTAGTTTGAATAAGAACTATCATCATTGGTGGATGATGACTTAGTTTTAAAATGATTCTCTCCTTCTTTACTTGATTCCTTCTTAGTTCATGTCTTTTTCATTTATTTCTTCACTTCTTCAATTGTCTTCTTTCCTTTCAAATCATTTGGCCCTTTCTTCTTGCTAAATTGGTTCTTGTCTTCAAACTGGTTATAGGGTCGGTTCCTGCACTCTCTGGCTAAATGATTGATCTTATGGCAAATGAGACATATCATACCAATTGTTTTCCATTGTCTTGAATTGTTTCTTTGATCCATTCTCATCCTACAATTTGCTGCAACATGAGAAAAATTTCCACAAATGGAATAGGTGACATTGAGCTGATTACTCCTTCTATTAGGGCTAACTGGTTTGGGTGGATATCTTGATACATTTGTCTTGAACATGCATTCTTCATCTTTCTATCCATATTTATTGTATGTAAAGAAATATCCATTAAAGCTTCTTCTACTAGACATGCTACTTGATTGAGATTTACACTCATAAGAAGTGTGTCCATACTTGTGATAGTTATAGCAATAACCATCAAAGGTGAATGAATTCTTGTGATTGACCAGTCAATATTTACAAACATCAAACTTATGACCCGGTTTATCACAATAATTGCAAATATATTTAGAAAAATTCACATCTTTAATTCCTGATTTTTCCCTTTTATCATCCTTCGTCTTCTTGGGATTAGATGATTCTCCTATTTCCTATGGACCTAAACTGAAGTGGCCAAGACTAGTTGTCATCTTTGTTCTCCTTTGGGATTTTAATTGTTCATCTATCTTCTTAGAGCTTTCATTAAATTTTTTCAGCTTTTCATTTCTCTCATGTGTAGCTTTCAACTCATTTTTGAGTTGTTCAATCTCCTTCATCATCTTCTCCTTTTCCTCTCCTTGTCATGCAGATGCTCTTGCATGACTGTGTTCTCTTAAGTAAGAACCTATATTTCTCAATCCTTTTCAATAATTATTACATCATTCTCTCTTAGGGATTCTTTAGTAAGCCTTTTGGCTCTTTCAACTTTTGACTATGCTTCTTCTGCATTTCTCTTTCTTTCCTTTGCTATCCTACTGGCTTGTAATATTTCAGTTATTCTCAGGGCCTGACTTTCATGCTCTCTTTTTAGATTTGTGATTTCTTCAATGTTCTTCTTGTTCTTTTCCATCATCTCTTAGACTACCTCTTCTACTTCCTCAGATCCACTCTATTCAGAGAGTTGATCTATTATATACCGACTCTCATTAAGTTGTAGAGAGAGTTCTTTCCTTTTAGCAAGTGATTTTTTTAGTCTATGCTTCAGCTGAGCAATCATCTCATTAGCTTCATCAAGCTACTTCTGAGACTGGTATTCTTCCATGATCTTTTCCTCAAGCTATTAAATTTTTCTTTAGAGGATCTATGCTCTAATACCAATTGTTGGTATTAAACCATGACTGAGAGGGGGGGTGAATCAGTAAAAACAATTTATAAACAATAATATTCCAAACTGACAGGTCTGCAACTACCCTTTTTAAATTAACTTAAAACATTACATTAATCATGAAGGTAAGAACATTTAAGGAAAGATATTTGCATGCATCAAATAAATATCACATAAAACCAGCAATTATACTTGGAAACCCTCGGATAGAAAGAGAAAACCACAGTGGGGATAACCCACAATCTCTTTTACTGTGATAAAAAGAGTACCTGGTTAAGAGCTTACAATCCTATTCCTTCTGAGAACATCACCCTATTAAAGATGACTGGTATCCTATTAATAATACCTTAGAATCTATTAGGATTCACCTTGCAAAAGGATTTTACACTTACTTCATGGAGTGACCCTGTTAGAGGATTTTACAAACAGATCTGATTAAGGCTCACCCTTTTAATGGATTTAATCTGCTGCAATGATTAGAGAGCAACAAATCATTGATCTGATGATGACACTTTTCTGTCGAATAAATCCACTCTGTATCTGCTTCAATCTCTACTCAATGATGAATTCACCAATTCATTAAGGAACCCTTTTACCCTTAGCTTGTTCTTCACCTTACTCTGATTTTCAATCTCTGCTCACTCAGAACTCCCATGACACACAAAACAAAATCAAGATGAAAAACATGTATATAGATGTATTCAATCTTGGTGCTAACTTTCCCTCCAAAATTCAAACTCAAAAATCATTCTATGCGTCGATCTGTTCATTCCACAAATCTCACCAATTGTATCTGTGAGACTATTTGTTCATGCCACAAATCTCATCGGTTCTCTAGCAAGCACTTTGTCTTCAACTATCTCTTTCTGAATTTGTTGGATCCACATGTTAGCAAGCCAAACATGCTAATGACTATGTGTTCTTATCCTTTTCACTTTGCATGCTTATCAATCACCGTTATGATCTACTACCGGTTACTTCCTTTATATTAGTGAACTTGCTTCACTTAGCTCAACTACTGGTTGCTTCCTATAAACTAATCTCTGCTCATCGGTGGAAGTCTTCAGTCCCCTATTTCTTACCAATCCATTATAGCCATTTTCCGATCAGTTGTGATGACATTAGAGCTGATATTTGCCATCAATAACAACCTCTATGTACCTAAAAATTCATCATGCTCACCATGATGCTAAAGAGGAGTGTTCTACATCATCATAGGCCTTGATAGTGATCCTTTTCTTCTTCATACCCCAATGTTGTGATTAATTGTAATGTGTAAATGTTAAGGCCAACTCTATTTTCAATCAAGACTTGCTTGAGTCTATGTTTATGTATGAATCCCTCAATGTGAAGAGGGGAGTTATGAGGTTGTTGAATGGATGCATCATCATTCTCAACAAAAGTGAGACATGGTGATGATTTGAGACTTCCAAGCATGGCTTGAAATTGATCTTTGTTTAGGTTGGATGGAATTGATGCTTCTTGGAGAGCTTGATCCAAGATAGTTTTATGTGAGGGTGATAGGAACAAAATCTCTAGTATGGAAATGAGTGCTGGTGTCTTATCCAATTGGTCCATAAGGTTATACTATTTAGGTACATATGCCGCTCTTGAGGGTTCTCCTTGTACAGTAATCTTGCTATGGTGGGTAACAATGTTGCATGTGGTATCTTTACCTTTGATTGTAATGGTCACAACTTTGTGCAATAGAATCATAAAGGCTATTGCTAGTTTAGGTAAATGGTGCACATGTATAGTATTGGTAACAATGCAGTAAACTGAGAGGGGGGTGAGTCAATTTGCACAAAAAATTATTGCAACTTAAACCACAAAACATATCTGATAATTAAAAGTTAAGGCATGAAACAACACCACATCAATAACACACATAACACGAAGATTTTTAACATGGAAAATCTAGTTAAGGGAAAAAATAGAGTGGGAACCTACCCACAATGAGATAATAACCTGTTAAGAGAAAATGTGAATATTACTGTGGAGGAAGAAAAAATGAGATCGAGTGACTAGGACCTAATCCCACTTTTGCCAACACATTAGGAATACGAAAGAGCCTAGGGAGATAGCTCATTTTGGATACTTCTTGTGAGAAAGAGAGACCCAAGGATTATCTCTTATGGTTTCTATTCCTCTTGTTATATGTGATGAGAATAATTAGGGTTTGATTGATCAACTAGACTAGGAGATAAACACTGAAGCACATATGAACTAAAATTACACAAACTTGCAGATCTAGAATTGGGATAATAAAAGAAGACAAGGGGAAGGAATTTTAATGTGTACTTGATGCTAAAAATTGAGCCAAAATAACCAGGACCAGGGTGCCACGCCACTGTCCTTGATGATCTAACAAAGAGCTGCAATTGAGAAACTATAATTTTTAGATCATGAGCCTGCACCCTGCCGAATTTCACTGATTTTAAGAGGGACCAAGGTGCCACGCCCCTGTCTTGGGTAGGACTAGAGTGCCACACCCCTGTCCTTGATATTTTTGAGCAATTTTGAGAATTCTGGGCAGTGCCTGTGTCTTTTCCTGAGCTGAAAGTCCTCCAGGGTACCTGTTTCTACACCTGCAACTATTAAGAGAGGGATTGGGTGGATATATAAGGTTTTTCCTCAATCAAACCCATTTATTGGTGATTTACTCCTCCACAAATAGTTGATAATGTACTGAAAATGTGTGTGCTATAACCTTGTGTGCATGCAAGACCCTAAATGATAAGAAACTAGAGCTACCCTACGCTTGAGAGAGTAAACCCTAAATGTGAATGTAAATGTAAACATAAATGTAAATGCTCCAAATCAAATGTGCTAAATGATCTAAAGTATGAATTTAAATGTGAAAATAAGTGTAAAGAAGCTCATACAAAGATATGAAAATAACATTAAATTATACCAATCCCCAAGGGAAAGATATTTTCCACTAGATCTCCTATTATTCTTCAATGTGTTCAAGGATCCTAATTGATGATGAATTCTTGATGAAATATTGTTGAATGTTGTTTAATGTTGTTGAATACTCCACATAGGCTTCTCTTTCACTACATAGAAGGCTCCTTGTGCTCCAAAAACCTACTCTTAGATTCTTCGAAAGATCCCTTCAAATGAAGAAAGAGAACTCTTATGTATGAAACCCTAGATCTTAATTTCATCTTAATTTCAGCTTTAGGCCGACCTAGGATTTGAATTTCCTGCCAATATTTTGGGGTTAAGCATTATAATATCATAGAATTATGCTCCTAAAATTTCAGGAAAAAAGTCAAGGACCATGTTGAAAGTGCACATGGTCTGACCAAATTTTCACCAAATTTTCAGGGTCATTAGATATGATGATATTAGAATGAATCCCAAATTTATAGCTGATTTTGAGGTGTTTTGATATGCGAAATCGGGTCTTAAAGGTCAAAATATGACATAATTAGGGTTTATGATTAAATGATTTATTGGAGGAATAAAATAAAAAGGGGCACACTTAGGGTAGAGGGCCCAATTTTATGATGGGGAAGTGATGCAATATGACTTTAGGTTTAATCAAATTAATTAATTAATTGCTTAAAGGGAAATTACAATGCAAGATGCAAACACACTAAGGTGGGTGCTAAACTAAGTGTGGAATTGTACCACCCTAGGAAGGTTGTACAATTTATGATGCTACAATTATAATGGGAATGCACATGCATTCAAACACACTACCTAGAGCTCACTACTTAGATTAGAAATTAAAAAAGGCTACAACCTTTAGGGAAGGCTCACAACCTTACAGGAAGTCTCACTGACATACAAAAACATTTGAACAACAATCCAGATCACATGAACTATGAAAATAGAATCTCCATATGCCCAAGTATAGTTTAGATTAAGAACACAGTCTTCTTTGCAACTTCTCTTCTCTCCTTTACATTTCTGAAAGATCAAATCACTTGTTCGCTCATACAACTCGATCATACACACTCTCAAAGATCTCAGACATTTGTAGACATACATCTTATATGATTATTATATTTATTTATACAAACCCTCAGTACAAATTATAAAATAATAACCTCACATGCTACAACAATACATGTGGACCAAAATGATGTCAACTAAAACATAGTCTGGACCCAAATCAATACCGCAAACACACAACACCTCCAACAATTATGCCTCCATCATCTACAACATGCTACAAATACCAAGAATGTCACATAGCACAAAGAACATCATTGGACTGAGAAAATATTCAATAACGCACATAATAATCAATGTGGACCACCAATACACATAGAACATGATCTAGAGATATTCACAAGAAACATGAATTGCACCATAACAACTACAACAACTTGAATCACAAGAATCATCTTCATCTCTCTACCGGAGCACAAGAACATCAACATAACTGACTATCAACCTGAAAGATTCTCTTGTGGACCTCCAAATCATGAACCACTCTAACTAAGGACAAACATCAATGTCCAAAACATATCCCACACATTCGAAGCTAAATATATATGAATTCCAGAGCAATACAGAGCACAAACCAGAATATCAAATAACATGAACAACTGAATAACATCCTCAATGTCAGATCTCATAACTCAATTAAAACATCATGTGGACCTCTGCAAATGGGATTGAACCATCTACAAACAACATAGCAAAAATGCTTTAAATCACATCAACTCTCCTACAACACATAGACTAAACCAACTCATCCAATCTAAAGTTGCAACATTGAAATAGAAAAGAATATGTTAACAAAACTTTCGAATAGTCTCCCCATAAAAAATATTCCCATATGTTGACATAAATGACAACATATCAACCAATGTCCAACAATATTCCCCTTTGGCATTGATGGAAACATATGAATGTGAAAAATAATCAATGCAAAGAAAGAAAATAATCTCCCTCAAAATCACAAGGATCAGCTCCTTGAACTCAAATATCAAAATTCTCTACTCTCTCATAGAGTTTTTTACATGCTTCTCTTCCCCTTTGACATCAATGACAAAGGTTCAAGAATCACAATTTTCTCCCTCTTTGAATTAACTTCACAAATCTGAACATCTAAACCATCGACACTGACACTGACTACTCCCCTTGAGTAGAAGCCTTACTCATCATTCCAGAGCATTAAATATCTCTATGAAGTTCACTGGACTAATGCAAATACATGCATCTTAGTTCTCATAACAAGGGGCAATTACCCCTAACTTCTCTCTGAGATACTCAAAAGTATCTTTAGGCAAAGGCTTCATAAAGATATATATAATTTGTTCCTTTGTAGATACATACTCCAATCTTTCTTCTTTCACATTCACCTTCTCTCTCAGGAAATTAAACTTAATTGATATATGCTTTGCCTTGGAATGCAACACCAGATTATTTGAGATATTGATAACACTTGAATTATCACAATATATAGCAATAGGCTCATCATAAATAACTCTTATATCCTTCAACATCTACTTCATCCAAATTACCTGAGTACAACTGCACTAGCAACAACAATGTATTCAACTTCTGCAATAGATAAAGAAATAGCATTCTGCTTCCTACTTGCCCAAGAGACCAATTTCTTTCCCAAAAATAATGCACTACCTATAGTACTTTTCTAGTCATCAACATCACCTGCCTAATTAGCATCTCTAAAAACACTCAATGTAAAGTCATCATTCTTAGAATACCACAAACCAAAATCAACTATTCCTTTCAAATATCTAAATATCCTTTTTATAGAAATAACATGAGATTCCTTAGGATTAGCTTGAATCTAGCAACATGACACATAAAATTATCTATATTAGGTCTTGTTTGAGTCAAATAAAATAAACCACCAATCATAGATCTATATCTGGTCTAATTAGCTTTCAAAGAATCATCATCTTTTGTCGGCTTACATCTAGTCATCATAGATGTACCAACAAGTTTAGAATCTTCAAGATAAAATTTATTCAACAATTTCTTCACATACTAAGATGGAGATATGGAAATACCTTTATCTAATTTGGTAATTTGCAATCCCAGAAAGAATTTCATTTCACCAATCATAGACATCTAAAATTCATTTTGCATCTCTTCAGTAAATTTCTTACATAGGCAATCATTTCCTCCAAAGATAATGTCATCAACAAAAACTTCAACAATCAAAATGTTATTTTGGATCAATCTTGAAATAAAAATTACTCTTAGTAGTACCTTTATTGAATCCAAACTTCATCAAATACTTATCCAATCTATCATACCAGGCTCTAGGGGCTTGCTTCAATCCATACGATGCTTTCTTAACCTGAAAAACCATGTTCTTTTCATTTGTCAACTGAAATCCATCTAGTTTCTCAATGTAGATTTCTTTTTCCAATTCACCATTAAGAAAGGCTAATTTTACATCCATTTGATAAACCTTGCAATCTTTGTGAGTAGCATAAGCAATAAATAATCTAATAGCTTCAATTCTAGCAACTGAAGCAAAATTCTCCTCATAGGCAATTCCTTCCATATGTGAACAACTTTTACAAACAATTCTAGCTTTATTTTGAACAACTTCACCATGTTCATTCAACTTATTCCAGAATAACCATTTAGTTCCAATTCCATTTTTATCCTTGGATCTAGGAACAAGAATCCATGTATTATTTTTCTCAATCTGATTCAATTCTTCTTCCATATCTTTATTCCAATTTTCGTCTTTGCATGCTTCATAAACATTCTTAGGTTCAATCTTAGAAATCAAAGAAATTTCTTTAGCAAGTCTTCTCCTAGTCATCACACCTTTATTCTTATCACCAATAATTTGATTTTTTGAATGATTCAATCTTACATACCTGGGATTTTTAGGATTTTCTTGAATAGGTTCATGAACTCTTTCTTTTGCATTAAAATTTGTAACTTCATTCTCAGGCCTCTATAGAGCAATTTGAACTTGACTTTGGGACTGCCCTTGCTTTCCTTTATTTGAACTAGAATCTTGATCATCATAATCATATACACAAGATCTAATATGTCTCACATTACTTTCATCAACCTTCACATTATCACTTTCAACCATCTTTCTCAGTCTTTTATGATAACACCGATAGGCTTTACTTTTAGTATAGTATCCTAGAAAGATTCCTTTATCACATCTAGCATCAAACTTTCCAAGATATTCATCTCTTTTGATATAGAATTTACTACCAAAAAATCTGAAATATCTAATAGTAGGAGCATGACCAAACCATAACTCATAAGGAGTCTTACCACTATCACCTTTGACATTTACCTAGTTAAGAGTGTATACCTGCAGTACTCATAACTTCTCTCCAAAACATATGCAGAACATTTCCTTCAATCATCATGGTTCTTGCAGCTTCTTGAACTATTATATTCTTTCTCTCTACAACACCATTCTATTGTTGTGTCCTAGGAGAAGATAACTATCTCTAAACTCCATGCTCTTTACAATATGCATTAAACTCACCGGAAGTGAATTCTCTACCTCTATCAGATCTCAGAAACTTCAGCTTCAATCTAGCCCTAATTTCAGCTCTAGCCTTGAAAATGTTAAACTTCTCCAATGCTTTAAACTTATCTCTTAAGAAGGTAACCCACATCATCCTTGAATAATCATCAATTAGTAACATGAAATGCCTGTCACCTTGCAAGCTTCTCACTCTAGAAAGACCACACAGATCAATATGCACAATATCCAACAATCCATTTGAATTATACTATTTTCTCTTATAAGTAACTCTTGTCTACTTCCCTAATTGACATTCCTTACATACTGGATTGGAGGGCTTTATTAACTTCAGTAGATCTCTCACTACTTGAGTAGAACTTATCTTAACCATGCAATCAAAATTTACATGACACATCCTTTTATGCCATATCCAAGTTTTATCAATCTGAGCAATCAAACAACTTTTACCACCAGCATTCAAGTGAAATATATTACCTTTAGTCTTTGTACCTCATGCAATCTCAGTTCCAGAACTACTCAAGATCTCACATTTGTCATTCTTGAATTGCAAGTTATATCCCTTATCAACCATATGATCAACAATCAAAATATTATGCTTTAAACCTTCAACATACAACACATCCTTAGTATTGTGCTTGTTGGTATTTTCGTATGGTTTTGTCATTGATGTCAACACCTACTAAATTCACCTACTTTGGAGATCTAGCAACATTCACTGGCAATCAGTAAACTGTTCAAACAGTCACCAGTATATGGTTAACCGATAGGATATAATGTTCACCGGTACCTGTAATGACATGGAAGACACTTGGTAATGTCGAAGACATCATGTGGACACTTTTCTTTGAAGTAATAATCATTGGTATATTCTTATTTGCATATTTGCTTTTACCGGCAAATAGGTCCAGGTTATCTAGGGTTACACCGGCAGGTTTATCTTTTCTAGATCAGCATGGCACGCTATGGAGATGATTTATTATTGTTGTAAATGCATTAAGTTGACATGTTCAATCGGTTATTTTATCGGATATTGTATTATTTGTAAAATGTTTTATTGTAATATCTTGTAGAGCCGACCTACTAAAATTGGTCTTAGGGTATGGTATAAATGTAAGATCTTATTTGTAAGATCAAGTGTGGAATGCGAAAAAATTTTAAGGAAGGATATATGCAAGATCAAGCAGAGATATACACGAAGACATCATTTGAAGGTGAAGTTAGGTTTTTGTAAAAGTATATCAGCATTACATCGGTACTGAATCCAGCATATGAAGATGCTATTTTGTGCAATACAGTCTCATTGGATTTAACCATCCAACTGTAGTCAGTGTGACTCCCATTTGTGTTTGAGCAGTGAGCTCTAGGCTGTTGGCCTTTCTGCATGTGTAGACCCCTCTTTGTAAACTTACTATCTGCAGTAGTATCATCTGATTGTGGGTAAGGTTTCCCACTGTGGTTTTTCCCCTTACAAGGTTTCCACATACAAATATTTGTGTCATGTGTTGTGGATGACTTTGTGCTTATGTTTCATGTATTAATTCTTACCGGTATAGCTTTTTCTGTTAACATTGTTTACCGGCATACTTAACTGTCTTACTGGTATTAAGCATTAAGTTGGTTAATAAGATTTTGGTTTGAATTTATTAGACAATTGATTCACCCCCCCTCTCAGTTGTATCTGGGACCTACAATTGGTATCAGAGCCTAGTCCTCTTTTTCAGAAGTTTAACAACTTGAGGAGATCCAATGTCTACTAATTTATTCAGAAAGGATAGTCCTAAGCTTGATGGAACCAACTATGGAATATGGAAAATCAGAATGGAGACACATCTGAATTGCATTGGTAAAGACATCTAGGAAGTTACTAAGAATGGTTATACTGCTGCTATAGCTGGTTAGACTGCTCCTATTACTTTAGCTAAAGATGAAGAAAATTATTGCAAAGCAAGAGGAGCACTTTTGAGCACATTATCAGATCAACAAATCATGAGATTATCAAATAGATCTACTGCAAAAGCTATTTGGGATCATTTGGAAACACTGAATGAAGGGGATTCCATAGTCAAAATTACAAAACATGAAAGCTTCCGAGTCAGGTATGAACATCTGAAAATGGAAGAAGATGAAAGGATTTCCGCTTTTATGGAAAGAGTAAATGAAATTGTTTTAGGTATCAAATGTTGTGGAGGAACCTTGAGTGAAGATGAGATTGTTTCAAAAATATTAAGAGGTTTTCCATCGACATATAAAATGAAGGTTACTACTATTAATGAGTTGAGAACAATGCCTAATACATCAGTAACTAGGGATACATTGATTGGAAAACTTTCAGCTTTTGAAATTGAGGAATTTGGTCCTGTTGCTACTATAAAAACTGATTTGGCCTTCAAAACATCAACATCATCTACTCCATCTTTTGATAAATCAGAATGGAGAGCCTTTTATGCAAGAGAACTTGAAGAAAACAGGAAGGAGAATGAAGAGCTTGAAGAACTTGAAGCACTATTTGCAAGAAAAATGCCAAAAGGTCCAATTGGAAGTAAGTATGAAGGTAAAGCACCCTTTAAATGTTTCAACTGCAATAAGACTAGTCATATGGCTTCAAGATGCCCTGGTAGACATGCTAGACTAAGAGAAGAAGCTAGAAGGACATACAAACCTAATCCTAAATATCAGAGATACAAATTTAAGAAAAACAAAGATAAATCTTGTTACATTGTTGATGAAGGTGTGACTGATGATTCTGATGAGGATCCAGCAGACAATGGATGGGTCTTTGTTGCTATAACATAAGATCAACTGGTACCTATTGCTCAACCGGTAGAACAAGCCCTAGCATCTAAAGTGGAATCAAAGGATGAATGGATTATTGATTCAGGATGCTCACATCACATGACCGAAGACAAAAGTAAATTCCTGAACTTTCAAGAATACAATGGAGGTTTAGTAAGATTCGGAGATGACAAAGCCTATTCAATCAAAGGTAAGGGTTCAATATCTCTTGATGGTAAACATAACACTGACAATGTTTACTATGTTGAAGGATTAAAACATAATCTTTTAAGTGTTGGTCAGTTAGTTGAGAAAGGTTTTTAGTTACAATTTAAAAATGGAAAATGCAAAATCATGAATAGAACTAGTTTGGAAATTACAACCGGTAATCAGACTAGAGGTAATATCTTTCATTTGAATAACAGTGAAAAGGCATGCTTAATTGCACATATAGATGAAAGTTGGCTATGGCATAAAAGACTATGTCATGTAAATTTTGATTGCATGGTAAAAATCAGTACTTCTAAGGCAGTTAGAGATCTACCTAAAAATATGAAACCTCAGAATACAATTTGCAAGGAATGTCAATTTGGAAAACAAGTTAGAGCTAGTTTCAAAAGTATTCCAGAAAAATCCAATAATGCTCTTGATTTAATTCACATTGATTTATGTGGTCTGGCTACAACTAAAAGCTTACAAGGTGATAGATATTTCATGCTAATTATTGATGATTATTCTAGAATGTGTTGGGTTACTTCTCTCAAGGAAAAATTAGAAGCACTTGGGAAGTTCAAACTATTCAAAGCAATGGTTGAAAATGAAACTGGTAAGAAAATTAAATGTTTAAGATCAGATCAAGGAGGAGAATTCACATCCAGAGATTTTAATACATTCTGTGAAGTAAATGGAATCAAAAGACAATTATCAGCACCTCAGACACCACAACAAAATGGAGTTGTTGAAAGGAAAAATAGAACTATTTTGGATGCAGCAAGAAGTATATTATCTGAAGCAAATCTACCACATGTGTACTGGAGAGAGGCAGTAAGCACTACTGTCTATACATTCAACAAAGTTCACATCATAGGTGAAACTGGTAAGACCCCTCATGAACTATGGTTTGGTAATACTCCTACTCTTAAGTATTTCAGAATTTTTGGAAGTAAATGTTATATTAGAAGAGATGAGTATATTGGCAAGTTTGATCCTAGAAGTGATGAAGGAATATTTCTTGGTTATTCATCTAAGAGTAAAGCTTATAGATGTTTTAATAAAAGATTACATAAAATTGTTGAAAGTACAAATGTAAAGATTGATGAACAATTTAGAGGAACTTGAAGGTATATAGACTTTGAACCGGTAACAAAAATTATGACAAATGAACCAACAGTAAATCCACCAGTACAGAATGATGATCTAGTTACTCTGGTATCATTAGAGGATTCCACAGTAAGTGAAGAACAACAATAGACTAAGATACCCTGGTATGTAAGACTGAATCATTCTGAAGATCAGATAATTGGAAGCAAATTTAAAGGAGTCATGACAAGAGGAAGATTGGCAAATGAAGAGGTATGTCTTATTTCTCAAATTGAACCATTATCTATCAATGAGGCATGTGAAGATAAATTCTTGATTAAAGCTATGGAAGAAGAATTAGGACAAATTGAAAAAAATAATACTTGGACATTAGTTCCCCGACCTGAAAATAAAAATGTAATTGGAACCAAATGGGTATTTAGAAACAAACTCAATGAAGATGGTAAGGTTGTCAGGAATAAAGCAAGACAAGTGTGTAAGGGATATTCTCAAAAAGAAGGAGTTGATTACAATGAAACCTTTGCACCGGTAGCCAGAATTGAGGCAGTTAGATTATTCTTGGCCTTTGCAGCTCACAAGGATTACAAAGTTTATCAAATGGATATTAAATGTGCATTTTTGAATGGAGATCTTGAAGAGGAAGTCTATATTGAACAACCTGATGGATTTTCTTTGACAGATGACAATGATATGGTTTGCAGATTAAGAGAAGCTCTGTATGGACTAAAACAAGCTCCAAGAGCCTAGTATGCAAGATTGGATAAGTATCTTTTAAAAATTGGTTTTACTAAAGGAAATACAGATAGCAATTTATATTACAAAGTAACTAATGATGACATCTTGATTATGGAAGTATTTGTTGATGATATAATCTTTGGAGGAGAAGATGGATTATGCAAAGAATTTTCTCTTAAAATGTAGCATGCATTTGAAATGTCTATGATTGGAGAAATAAAATTCTTTTTAGGATTGCAGATTTTACAGACTGATAAAGGCATATTTTTGAGTCAATCTAAGTACTTGAAAGAGCTACTCAAGAAATTTGGGATGGAGAACTCTAAACCAATAAGCACACCCATGACTACAAATGACAAATTATCTCAAAGGGATGAATCTACACCTATTAATCCAATTAGATACAAATCTATGATAGGAGGTTTACTATATTTGACACAAACCAGACCTGATATTATGAATGCAGTATGTATAGTTTCTAGATTTCAGAGTAATCCTAGGGAAAATCATGAATCAGTAGTAAAAAGGATTTTTCGGTACTTACAAGGCACATCAAATCTTGGATTATGGTATCCTAAAGATGAAAATTTTGATCTATATGCATACACAGATGCAAATTGGGCAGGAGATGTGGATGATAGAAAAAGCACCACTGGAGGAGCATTCTTTCTTGGAAAGAGATTAGTTTCTTGGTTAAGTAAGAAACAGAGTTGTACATCTTTATCAACAGTAGAATCAGAATATGTTGCAGCAGAAACAAACTGTACACAGGTACTTTGGCTTAAGCAAATGTTGAAAGACATAAAGGTAAAATGCAAGGAACCTATTACTATATATTGTGATAACACTACAGCAATTGATATATCTAAGAATCCAGTATTACATTCTAAAACAAAACATGTTTCTATCAAACTGGATTTTCTAAGGGAAAATGTTGATGAAAAGGAAATAAAACTAGTTTATGTGAATACTAAAGAATAGCTTGTAGATATTTTTACAAAACCTTTGCCTAAGGAAACTTTTGAGTATCTCAAAGATCAGCTCAGAGTCTTACCTCCACTGGTAGAGACTTAGACAGTTGATGATTGTCATCAACCGATAGAATTAAATGAACAAATCTTTTATTCTAGTATTTGATGAGGAAGCTACTTCTCAGGGGGAGTAGTTGGTATATTGAATTGGTTGGTATTTTGTATGAACATGACTTTTTGTGACTTTGGCATTTGATGTCAAAGGGGGAGAGATATATGGAAAAACATTAAGGAAAGATATATGAAAAATGCATTATCTTTTTGAGGAGAGATTGGTATGAGAGTTTGGTATAAACACATATTACTCCCAGGGGGAGAATTGGTTTTTGTACTTGGCATTTCTATTTTGGCACTTTGATGGTTTTTCCATCTTGTGTTGCCATCAATGCCAAAGGGGGAGATTGTTGGTATTTTGGTATGGTTTTTTCATTGATGTCAACACCTACTAAATTCACCTACTTTGGAGATCTAGCAACATTCACCAGCAATCAGTAAACTATTCAAACAGTCACTAGTATATGGTTAACCGATAGGATATAATGTTCACCGGTACTTGCAATGACATGGAAGACACTTGGTAATGTCCAAGACATCATGTGGACACTTTTCTTTGAAGTAATAATCATTGGTATATTCTTCTTTGCATATTTGCTTTTACCGGCAAATAGGTCCAGGTTATCTAGGGTTACACTAGTAGGTTTATCTTTTCCAGATCAGCATGGCACGCTATGGAGATGATTTATTATTGTTGTAAATGCATTAAGCTGACATGTTCAATCGGTTATTGCATCGGATATTGTATTATTTGTAAAATATTTTATTGTAATATCTTGTAGAGCCGACCTACTAAATTTGGTCTTAGGGTATGGTATAAATGTAAGATCTTATTTGTAAGATCAAGTGTGGAATGTGAAAAAGATTTAAGGAAGGATATATGCGAGATCAAACAGAGATATACATGAAGACATCATTTGAAGGTGAAGTAAGGTTTTTGTAAAAGCATATCAACATTACACCAGTACTGAATCTAGTATATGAAGATGCTATTTTGTGTAGTACATTCTCATTGGATTTAACCATCCAACTGTAGTTAGTGTGACTCCCATTTGAGCAGTGAGCTCTAGGCTGTTGGCCTTTCTGCATGTGCAGACCCCTCTTTGTACACTTACTATTTGCAGTAGTATCATCTGATTGTGGGTAAGGTTTCCCACTATGGTTTTTCCCCTTACAGGGTTTCCATGTACAAATATTTGTGTCATGTGTTGTGGATGACTTTGTGCTTATGTTTCATGCATTAATTCTTACCGGTATAGCTTTTTTTGTTAACATTGTTTACCGGCATACTTAACTGTCTTACCGGTATTAAGCATTAAGTTGGTTAACAAGATTTTGGTTTGAATTTATTAGACAACTAATTCACCCCCCACCCCCCCTCCCCCCCCCCGCTCTCAGTTGTCTCCGGGACCTACAGTGCTTACCATCAAGAGAAATAGAACTTGTACCATAGATCACACAATCTTTGTTATAACCAAATCTTACTATACCACCATCATACCTTTCCAAATTTACAAATTTACTCTTGTCACCTATTATATGATGGGAGAAACCACTCTCAATTACCAATTCATCTTTCTCCTCAACTTTAGAAGCTAAATTTTTCTCCTTATTAATGCGGCTTGTAGAATCTGTAGTTACATGATCATCTTCCTTAATAGAAATGAACACAAATTCATCTCCTAAATTTACCGTATCCAACTCATCATCTATCACACCTTCATCGACAGCATAATAACTCTTCTTCTGATATTTAGGCTTATATGACTTAAATGGATTCTTAGGATTTCTATCTCTTTCTAGACATCTTGATGCAAAATATCCTATCTTATTACATGAAAAACATTTAAGAGGTAACTTCCTTTATTACTTACTGGAACCTTTAGGTAATCTTCTGGCAATAAGTGCTTCAAGTTCCTCAATCTCTCTTTCTTCATCTTCCATCTCTTTCATCTCTTTCTCATATCTAGATACTCTTGTAGAACTTTCTCCCATATCATATCTCTGCTTCCCATAAATAATAGCTTTGAATGCAGATTCAATATTAGGAAGAGAGTCTCCAAACTCACTCAACTCAAAAGCAGCAAGCTTACCAATCAACATGTCTCTTGTCACATTTGTCATAGTCCAGATCTCATCAATAGCAGCAACTTTATGTTTGTAAGTAGAAGACAAGTATCTCAACACTTTAGCAACAATCTCATATTCTTCTAAAACTCCACTGGCACATCTGATTCCACACACAAGCTCATTCACTTTCTACATAAAATAAGTAATGTTCTCATCTTCACTCATCTTTAGGTTCTCATATTTACCCTTCAAGTTCTACAACTTAGAAATCTTCACATGACTATCACCTTCATACAAGGTTTCCAATTTTATCCAGATCTCATGAGTAGTCTCTAAGTCCATCACATTAGTCATCTCAGAATCTGACAAGGCACTTAGCAATGCTTCCTTGTCTCTGATATTGAATTTTGATTTCTTTATCTCATCCAGAGTTGTAGGACCATTATGTGGAACATTATATACATTCTTAGTAATCTTCTAGTACTCTTCTCCAATGCATCTCAAATGACATTGCATCCAGCTTTTCCAAAGAGTGTAGTTTGTTCCATCAAATCTTGGACTATCCTTCTTGAAAGGAAAGGTTGCCATCCTGGATCTCCTCAAGTAGTCAAGCTTCTTTCAAAGGATCTAGCTCTTATACCAATTGTTGGAAATAATGCAACAAACTAAGAGGGGGGTGAATCAGTTTGCACAAAAAATTACTACAACTTAAACCACAAAACAAATCTGATAATTAACAGTTAAAGCATGAAACAACACCACATGAATAACACACATAACAAAAAGATTTTTGATGTGGAAAACCTGGTTAATGGAAAAACCATGGTGGGAACCTACCCACAATGAGATAATACCCTATTAGGAGTAAATGTAAATATTACAACGGGAATGTACATGCATTCAAACACATTGCCTAGAGCTCACTGCTCAAATTAGAAACCTAGATAGGCTACAACCTTTAGGGAAGGCTCACAACCTTACAAGAAGTCTCACTAACTTACAAAAACATTCAGACAAAAATACGGATCACATGAACTATGAAAATAGCATCTCCATATGCCTGAGTAGAGTTTCGGTTAAGCACATAGTCTTCTCTACAACTTATCTTCTCTCCTTCATATTTCTAAATGATAAAATCTCTTGTTCGCTCATACAAATTGATCATACACACTCTCAAAGATCACAAACATCTGCAGACATATATCTTACACGATTATTAGATTTATTTATACAAACCATCAACCTCTAAAATATAGGTCAGCCAACCCTCAATACAAATTAAAAAATAATAACCTCACACGTTACAACAATACATGCAGACCAAAATGATGTTGGCTAAAATATAGTCTGGACCCAAATCAATACTGCAAACATGCAATGCCTCTAGTAATTATGTCTCGATCATTTGCAACACACTACAACTACCAAGAATGTCATATAACATGAAGAACATCACTAGAAAGAGAAAATCTTCAATAATGCATACAATAATCAACACGGACCACCAATACACATAGAACACAATCTAGAGATATTTACAAGCAACATGAATTACACCATAACAACTACAACAACTCGAATCACTAGAATTATCATCATCTCTCTACCAGAGCATAGGAACATCAATGTAACTGACTATCAACTTGAAAGATTCACTTGCAGACCTCCAAATCATGAACCACTTGAATTGAGGACACACATCAACATCCAAAACACATCACACACATCCACAACTAAGTATGTAACAATTTCAGAGCAATACAAAGCACAAACCAGAATATTGAATAAAACAAACAATTGAATAACATCCTCAATGTCGGATCTCATAACACAATCAAAACATCATACAAACCTCTACAAATGGGAATGAACCTATTGGCATTGAGTTGTCATTGATGTCAACCGGTATTGCAGGTAGGCTATTGGTAGAGATATGTCATCCAATATGAAGAAGAGTGTACTGGTGTGGTGAAAGACAAGTAGTTATTGAGTTTATCAGTGACTTCACTAGTATGAGGTGAGATGCATGTGAGTGTGAGCATGTTGAGTGATAACCGATACAGCATAAAATGGTCTGGAGGTTGGCTGCGTGTTTATGATCAAGAGGCATAATGTTAAAGTAATCACAAATCACTCAAGGTGAAGAAGTGCTACCAGTGTAGTGTGCACTACCGGTTAGTAGGAGGAGAAGGTCTCAATGGTAAAGGATTGTACTGGTATGAGTTTGTTTAATGTTCAAGTGTAAACTAACTTTGTGTCAGTGAGCTAAGTGTATGACTGTTCTGATGCCATCTAGAGCTAAGATAGAAAACATGCAGAGGTCGGTGAAGCCTCCATTGACATGGTTGTTCAAACAACTACTTGACGTTAATGAAACAACCAAAAATCACGGGATGGTAACTGACTGATGCATCTCGAGGAAGAAATAATGACAGAGAAAGATCAGGTAGTAGTTGGCACCTCGATAGAAGCAAATAAATCAGACTGCAAGATGACCTCGATAAGGAAACAACTGGACTGTAAATGAGTCGACAGATTTCAAGGCAAAAAATCATGGATGAGTTTTCTATCCTTAGCAAATATGCATTGGATAATGAAAAATGTGTATAGATGCATTCTTTGAGTATAGGTGATCGATCGAAGGCAGATTGGATTAGATCTCATGCAAATTTTGTCAAGTGAAGGAAACCCTAACTGCCCCAAGTTTGAATTGATTCTTGGCAGGAAAGCTCAAGTTTAAATATGATGACTTGAGACTATGATTGTTGTTGCTACAGAGTGAATACAAGTGTGAAATTCTTGTCTGAGAGTTGAAGAGATAAACACTTGAAGTATTTATGAGTGAAGAATTGATTGATAAGGAGAAGCAGAGTAAACCAGTGTAAGGAACAACCAGTGGAATGTGCATTAAATATAGAGGTGACAAACTGGTAGAAGTTGTACCTAATTAAGAGTGATCAAGTGTGAGTTGAAAAAGGGGAAGACATTGTGAGAGGGGAGTTATAAAAGTGATAAGAAAAGTCAAGTTGCAGTGTGGTTGGAGAGAATATAGACCAGTAAGGCTGAAACCGGTAGAGGAGAATATTGTAAGGTTGCAAAACTTCATTTGTAGCAGTGATTTCATTTGTATATCTAAGTTTTATGTTGTTTTCACTAAGTTGTAGCTTAGTACAAGGGTTGTAGCCTATAAATTGGTTAGGGTTTGGTGCTCCTTTGAGTTGGTCCTCATAAATTAGGGGTTGGTGCTCCTTGGGTTTGTGCCCTAAATATTGTAATCAGAGATTCATTGTGAGGCTAGATTGGAGAAGAAGATCTCCAGCAACTATTCTCACCGAGATTTTTCCCACATTTGGTTTTCCTCATATATATCAGGTTTTGTGTGATGTATTCTTGTGCATGTGTTATGTTAATGTTTTAGCAAGTCCTTCACACACTCTGCTTACATTGTTTAAGTTACCAATTAGCACTCAGTTTGTTTATATATTACTAGTATCTCCTTGTTGAAGGAAAAGATTTAAATCACTAATTCACCCCCCTCTTAGTGATCCATTATGTCCAACAATTGGTATTAGAGCCTAGGTACCCTATTTTGTAAAAAGATTTCTCTAGCTTGGGTAGTTCTTGTGAAGTGTTCACAATGACAAGAAATGAATCCGCCTCCTCAAAAGCTCCTATGTTTGATGGTGTCAACTATTCTTTTTGGAGTAGAAGAATGGAAATCTATTTGTCCTCTCTAGGTTGTGATGTATGGATGTCAGTTGTGAATGGGTATACAGTCCCTAACAATCCTCCTACTGATCCAAATACTAAGAGGGAATATGAGAACAATGCTAAATCTAAGAATGCCATTCTTAGTGGGTTGTCTGATAATGAATTTGTCAAAGCTATGCATTGCTCTTCTGCCAAGGAAACTTGGGACAAGTTGCAGAAGATATTTGAAGGTGGTGCTAAATTAGAGGAAGCTAAGTTGAAGACATTAAGAGAACAACTTGAGGGTTTGAAGATGAGAGATGAAGAGAAGATTGTTGATTATCTCCAAAGGGTTGATGAAACAACAAACACCATTAAAGGGCTTGGAGAAGAAATACAAGATGAGGTGGTAGTGAAGAAAGTACTTAGATCTCTTACATCTAAGTATGATACAAAGGTCTCAGCAATAGAAGAAGAAAAATATCTAAAAGTCTTTACAATGGATGAGTTGTATGGCTCCCTAACTGCTTATGAGATGAGGATTGTCAGTATTGATGTTGTGAAGAAAGAAGCTACATTCAAGACATCAAGAAAAGGAAATGAAGAATCTTCTCATGATGCAGCTAGTGAAGACTCTAATGACATCATGGAAAACTTTGTTAGAGACTCAAGACTAGATCAGGCAAATACAAAGGCAAACTGCCTTTGAAATGTTTCAACTGTGGAAAGATTGGACATTTTGCTGCTAAATGTCCTTATGGTGATAAGAATGAAGATGATCAATCAAGTGGTAGCAGATCATATAGTAAGGATAGGAAAAACAATGTCTACAGGCATGGTAAAAGAGGCTACCAGAAGTAGAGCAGTCTTTACACTCATGAAAATGATACCACAGATGAAGAAAGTGCCTCAGAAGACTGTTGTAGTGGAGATGAAGTTAGAGCAAACCTTTTCATGGCTCAAGAGGTTCTAATACTTGAAGAAGAAGAAGAGGAAGAGAAAGAAGGAGAAGTTAACCTTGAAGAAGAACTCATTAGTGCCTTAGATGAGCTAAAGAAAACAAGAAGAGATTTGAAGAAGGTAAAAAGGGTTGCAGCTGAAGAACAAGAGTTGTTGGAAAAATCTCTTGAAGAGTCCAAGAAAACTATTGCAGATCTAAAACTCCAATTGGAAGAGGCCAAGAGGATGTGTGAAGTCACTAGTACTGGTCTGGGTGAAAGAGAAAAGGAACATCATAATCTGGGAGCAGAAATAGTGAAACTCCAGAAGGACTTAGAGAAAAGTCTGGAAGAAATAAAAGTGAGAAGCAAATATGAAGGCAACACTGAAGCCTTGGACAAGATGCTGAGCAAACAAAAGCAATCCAAAGATACTGGTGGCTTAGGTTTTCAAGAAGGTCAAAGTTCAAATAGAAAAGACACATCCAATAAGGAAATACAATTCACTTCTTCAAATGCAGGTGAAGAGAATAAGACATTTACGGTAAGCAAGGATACTCGCAAGAAGACATATGCAGATGCTGCTAGAAACTTCCACACAAACCAGTATACTCAATTAATGAATCGGAGACCATACTCAATGCAGCGATATGCAGATCCAAGGAGAAATGCAAGTATTGATCATGAATGATTCACAAGAGCTAGCAACATGAAAGGAAGACCCCAAGTGAGGCAGTCGTTTGGAGGTTCAAGACAACCTAACTGGTATGTTCCAAATTTTCATGGTTATTGTCACCGATGTAATAAGTTTGGTCATAGAATGGTAGATTGTAGTAAAATGAATATCAACCCTAGTTTTGAGAGTAGAAACTCATTTTTTGCATTACAAAGTACAAATTTCACATGTTATTGTTGGTATTTTGTATAGAGATTGCATTAATGATATGTTGTCATTGATGTCAATTGAACTGGTAATGGTATTTATGTTATTGTTGATATTGTTGTTTTTGATATTGGCTAGTAACTAGTAAAGAGAGATTTGTGGAAGATGTTGTAAACCTATATGTTAAGTTTGTGAGATAAATCGGTGAACCGGTATAAAAGGTTAAACCTTTCTATGCATTGTAACCGGTAAACCCTATCAGCTGTTAAACCCTAACCAATTGTTGGGCCCATAGAGAAATTTCCATTCCATATGTGTCCTTGTTTGAATTAATGCCCATCTAATCCGTTGGTCAAGTCATTTCCTTAACCTTCCTCATGTAACTCAGCCATTGTTATGTCGTTTAAGTTTCACTACGTTGAACTTGAACCTTTTGGTTCAAGGTTCAAAGTTCAACGGGCGTTGTTTTGAATGTCTTATTCTTCTGCATAGTTTTAAGTCTTTACTAGTCCTTGTCGGCATTTTGCATTCTTTGAACCTTGAACTTGAACCTTATAGGTTCAAGGTTCAAGGTTCAAGATCTGTCATGTTAATGTTGTGTCACAATTGTTTTGTAAAGTTCAGAGTTTGATGTATAGTCTTCTTGGAAGACATGTGACTTGCCACGAGGTGACAGTGTGGACTTTTAGGATATGATAAATGGTCGCATAGGGGAGGAATATTCTTTCTTCAATGATTTGAAATCTATCATTTATAGCAAGTATGTGTGAAGATCCATAGTGTCAGAAGTGAAGTGACTTAGCATTTAAAGCATGCTCCAGTGCAATCATTTCAAAGTAAGGTCACACAAACGAAGAGTAATGAAGATAGTTTTTGGTAATGATGGGTAAGATTTTCTCGGCTTTAAAACTAACTAGTTGTCACGTCGAGATTATTATTTTCTTTGGAAATTTTTGAGAAGAAATTTTTGGAACAGGAGAAATAGACTGTGATAGGGATTTGCAGATATCAGAGGAAGGTATGTTCAACAACTTTCTTAATTGTTGCAGTTTGCTTTAAAAGATCTCGGTATTTTGTTAGCTATTTGTTTCCATTTTCCCTTTCCTTCTTTGCCTGGGATAATTGGGGAAAATCACGAGCTAAACATGAGGCCTACTTTTCCCAAATTAGTGAACTCGTCTTCCCTTGTAAGCTCTTTACCAAAACTAGGTGACATAACATTAGTTCAATTGGATTTAGATGTTTTTCTAGAAAGAGTAAGGAACCCAGTCACAGATCCTATGATGAGAGATATTACACAGAGCAAATTATTAGAAGCAGTTGCATTTCCCATAGCTGCTCTTTGCCCTGAATTAGTTTTAGAATGTATGAATCATTATGACCAGGGTAATAGATGCATAAGGAAAAATAATGGTGAGGTTTTGTTATCCATTGATAGACAGATAGTAATGGTAGCCATGGGTATCCCACACCGGGAACCCTATGAAGATTGGATGATTGGGAAATCTTGTGGAATTTTCTCTAAGAAAAAGCAGTATTATAGAACTGTTATTGCATGGAATTGGCTTCTAAGATTCCAAAAAGGAGGCTCAAGGCTGCCAAGACCTCTAACCCATGAGCATTTAATTCCCACAATCCAAGACTTGGTAATATTGTTGAGCAGAGTAAAGGGTAATTCCCACTCTTTCTATTGGGAGGACTAGATGTATCTCTTCATCCAGGTCACTCTAGATAAAAATTGGTTCATCGACTGGGGAACTGTTATCACGGAAAGGTTACACAATGGTTTGAGTAATTATCTTGGGATATCTAACTAAGGAATTGACTCTGGCACCCAAGTGGTTGAGTGAATCAATTACCAGGAAAAGGAACGTGGTCCCTATTTCGGTATCAATGGAGGATGCTGTGAGTAAATGTCTGGAAAAGTCCACGAAGCCCAAAAAGCTAAAAATGGAGGCTATGATTGGTTTCGATTCAAATACAAAGCATTGGACTGCAGACATTGCCAAAGCTGCGGCCGATAAAGATGTTGTTACTGTTTTAGAAGCAGACTATGCTATTGAACGAGTTGATTTGGGGGTCGAAACCAGAGCCATGGATGTGAAACACCTGGAGACTTCAACCAAATGAATTATCTCTCATACTTGGAAGGATGAGAGAGACAAGGTTGAGTTAAAGCAGAATTTAATGCAAATGGCTTAGTATATCCATGCACTACAGAACAACCCATTATCATTGTCCCAAAGTTCAGGGCCATTTACCCCAAAATCACTTGGTAATCAGAAATTCTTTGATGAAGTTTAGCAAAATAGGATGATCGCTGAGGTCTTCTCATAATGGCTCACCTCGATCATGCATCAAGGGACCAATTACATAGCAAACTTAGTCCAAATTTTTAAAGATGCTAATGCAGTCACCAAAGAATTGAATTTTGATTTAATCTTGTGGCAGAAAGAGAAGGCTAAATGGGAAATGATTTCAAAATAGATGCACGACATTCAACATTATGGCCTGATGAATTTTCTTGCTGAAAGGCAAGTGCCAGGGTTAAGTGAAGATGTAATATTTATTTACAAAGAGAGCATTGAGTGTCGTAATCAGATTATTGAACAGGGTCATAGTGAATCAGCCAGTTTGCGTGGTGAATTAACAGCCTTAAGGATGACCATGCAGAAGGATCTCTGCTGCGTGGATGTCCAATTGCTTAAAGAAGACAGCCAAACTCGGGAAGATACTGCAGAGATGATTAGTCAATTTAGCAGCCACATTAAACAAATCAAGGTGGAAAAATCCTTGGTCGTGGGAGATTTTACGAGGATTTCCAAAGTAGAATCAATGCTCACAGTTTGTCTTGATCACCTGGACTCACATAGGGAAAAAGTGCAGATGGTAAAGAGAAAGAAGGAGCTCTAGAAGCAGAGAGTAATTCACATCAGTTTGCCACATGTAACTATAATTCAAGAATTTTCAAAGGTGCATTGAGAGTGGAGTGCGGCAAAGGCGGTGATGGTGTCCATCCAAAACACCAACCCAACTGATCACACTAAGATGGAGCAGATGGCATGACTAGCACTGCTGGCAGTTGTTTGCCAGCAAGTCTAGTCCATTTAAATTTCAGTTATGCAATTAGGGTAGTTTTCTATTAACTCATTTGAGTTCATTTTACTTTGGTTTAAAAACTATTGGTCTGGCGACCTATATATATGTTTTGCAATGACTTTATTGGGGTTCACTAAGTTTTTGAAAAGACTATCTTTAAAATTGGCTAAACACTTTGTGTATGTAGAAAGTGGATGATCATCAATGAATGAAAATCTTGTTAAAAGTTATCTTCAATTTCAAATCTGTGTGTTTGATATTTGAAGTTTGATTTCTGTGAAAATTTGTTTCAAAGAAGGGGCTGTTATACTTTCTATATGTGCAGAAAACTATTGGAAAATTTCATCTTTAAGAGCTTTTCATTTTGTTTTAGTGTACATGTGAAGTCTGTCAGCTTTATGTAAAGAGATATATGAATCAATGCTTGCATTCATTTTGTATTGACTGGTGGATGCAATTACCTTTTAGTGCTTTCTGGTGAAAAGCATTCTATTGATTATGTGTAATTTGGAGCTTATTGAATATTTATTAGGAGTTGTACCTTAATTCAGAGGTTAATCAATATAATGATTTTCCACCTGTTTGGTAGAAAATTTGTCTTTCTTTCCTCGACCCATAATGCATAAAGATTAAACAAATAAATTGAGACAAATCTATTTACCAACACCGATCAAGTTTGTTGGTTTATTATCTGATAAGTGGTAATGATGGAGACATGTGTGATCATTGAATGAGGATATGTTCAAATTGTTTTGGTGTGTTTGTTCTTGTCTAGGGAAGGAGCAAAGTGGATTGCATTTAATGCACAATGTGTGATGAGTTACAAAGTCCTATGAAGCGGTAATCATGGAGTGGTTAGAATTTTCTTGAAGAATGTGAAGAGATTGTCATGCTTTCTAATGGTCAAGATTGTACTGACTTGTTTGTAATCTTGATGATGAGAATTAGGTTTTTGCTGTGTTACCAACCTAATTGATTTCTATTTAAGGTTGATGAGGTTTTTGTAAAGGTTGTTGGCAAGATTGGTAGAAAACTTGTTGAGTGTGTAGTTGCCTAACCAGTGAATGGTTTTGCACTTTGAGTAAGGCAGATTGAAGCTTAGAAGGATCTGATCAAGCAAATGTACTGCTACTCAGACAGATCAAGAAAACCTGATGTTTTCTAACAATTACAATAGAAGTAAAATCCCTTAACCAGGTAAGCTCCAACAAGCTTGGTTACTCATTAAATCGTCTAACAAGGTGGTCCATTAGCTTGGATTCTTAAATCCTCTAGTGAGGTTACTCCTAACAGGGTATTGTGCTTTTAATCAAGGCATATTTGTAAATCCCTTAACCGGGTGATTCCTAACTGGAATTAGTTCTTAACAGGACTTATTGTAAAGCTTTAACAGGCTTGGCTCCTAATAGGGTGAACTTCGAAAGAGTTTAGATAGCCATCCTTGTGAGTCTCATCTCACCGTGGTTTTTACCTATTTGGGTTTTCCACGTATAAACATTTGTGTCAAGTGGTGAATGCTTTTGTGTATGTGATCTTATTTGTTGATTTGGTTTTTCTCTGATAAGGCATGTTAAGTAGAAGCATTAAGAGATGAATATGTTGAGTTATGATTAATCATTGTTGATGTTTACACGATTGAAGTTGTTTACTATTAAAGTTGTCATAACAGTTAAATCGGTTGATATCAAGTATTCTTATGAATATTGATCTTGACTGAGATATGTTTACATTGTTTGACTAAGTTTGAGTTTGGGAACTTTGTATCAGTTTTTCAATATACTGATTCACCCCCACCTTTCAGTATTCTACCGGATACTTATTCTTTCATCATACCATCAGTTATAACTGCAATGAGTTTGGTCACAAGAGTTATGAATGTAGGAGTAATATGAAAATGTCCTACAAGAATGCATTGAATACATCTTACAGTGCTAATGTGAAATGTTATAAGTGTCAAAATTTTGGTCACGTAGCAAGGTATTGTAAGTTGGGGACCAACAAGCAAAAGAAAATAGTACTCAATGAGAAGTTAGAAACAGAACCGGAACACAAGGTGACAGAAGAGGGAAAGAAAGAAGAGAAACCGGTTTGGGTAGAGAAGGAGAAAACATGATAGAGTCTAGCCTGATTGTGTAGACTGCTCTACATGATGAAAGGAGGAATTTATGGATAGTTGATAGTGGTTGCTCAAATAACATGACCGGAGACAAGAAAAAGTTCATCTAGCTTGATGATTGGAATGGTGATTCAGTCTGGTTTGGAGACAACTCCTCTATCAAGATCAAAGGTAGGGGTACACTGAATATTGATGGAAACCTCAAGGCTCATAATGTGTACTATGTTGAAGGACTAAAGCATAACCTACTGAGTGTAAGTAAAATGTGTGACAAAGGGTACAAGTTCTCATTTGACTCTACCGGGTGTCAAATAAGAAAGAAAAGTATCAGCTAGGTGGTAGCAGAAAGAAAGAGAACAAAGGGTAATGTCTACAATCTAAAGGAATGCTATGAGTCCCAATGTATGATGGGGCAGGTTGATGAAAGCTGGTTGTGGCACCAAAGATTAGGCCATGTGAATTTTGATAATCTAGTTAAGATAAGCAAGAATTGGTATGTGAGAAACATACCTTAGATCCTAAAACTGACAAGCACATTCTATGATGAATGTGTCAGAGGTAAGCAAGCAAAGGTCAACTTTAAAACAAAAGAATATAACACCTCAAGACCTTTGGAGTTGATACATACATACTTATGTGGGCCAACAAGGACAAGAGCATTAGCTGGAGAAAGGTATTTCATGTTGTTCATAGATGATCAATCAAGAATGACTTGGGTAACCTTCCTACATGATAAGTCACAAGATTTTGAGAGATTCAAAATTTTCAAGTTGATGGTAGAAAATGAAAGTGGACACTAGTTAAAATGCTTAAGATCAGATCGCGATGGTGAATTTTCTTCCAATGAATTTGTTGACAACTGTGAGAAACATGGAATTTGAAGATAGTATTCATATGCAAGGATACCTCAGCAAAATGGGGTGGTAGAGAGGAAAAATAGGATAGTGAAGGAGATGGCTAGGACTATGCTAAATTAGGCCAACATACTAGATATATCCTGGAAAGAAGTAGTTCATACTGTTGTCTACACTTTAAACCATGTATAGTTAAGAGTAAATAGTAGAATGACTCCTTATGAGTTATGGAATGAAAGGAAACCATCACTCAAGAACTTTAGAGTGTTTGGAAGTAAGTGCTTCATCAAGAGAGATGTTGATGGATTAGGAAGTTTTGATTCCCGAAGTGATTTAGGAATCTTCTTGGGATAAAAAACCAACAATAAAGCCTACAAATGATACAACAAGAGATTGAGAAGGGTGGTTGAGAGTGTAAATGTGAGAATAGATGAATACTCACATAGAGGTAAATCTCCATCAACACCTTACATTCATGACTCAGATGATGAAAATGAAGAACAATTTGGAAATGGACCAGTAGAAGATACGCCAAACAAGATCCCCAACCGATATGTGCAGAACAATCTTCTGGAAGAATAGATCATAGGCGATAGGAATGAAGTTGTGTAGACCAGAAGGAGATTATCTCGAGAAGGTGAGCAGGTAAATTTCTGTCTCATGACTAAAGTAGAGCCCAAAACATTTGATGATTCTAGCAAAAGTGTGAAATGGGTAGATGCCATGGATGAAGAATTGACACAAATTGAGAAAAATCAGACTTGGGAACTTGTTCCTAGACCAGCAGACAAGAATGTCATAGGTACTAATTGGGTCTACCGGAACAAGATGAATGAAGAAGGTAAGATAGTCTGGCATATAGCAAGGTTAGTTTGCAAAGGGTATGCTCAAGTGGAAGGTATTGATTTTGAAGAAACCTTTGCATCGGTTGCTAGGTTAGAGGAAATAAGAATGTTTTTAGCTTTCCCAACCTACAAGGGATATAAATTATATTAGATGGATGTGAAATATTCTTTTATCAATGGCAATCTTGAAGAAGAGGTGTATATGGAAGAGCTGGAAGGGTACTTGTTGCATGAAGCTGAGAGTTTTGTATGCTGGTTGAAGAAAGCCCTGTATGGTTTGAAGCAGGCTCCCAGAGCATGGTATTCCTGATTAGACAAATACTTGAAGGAGAAAGGATTCCAGAAAGGGAATGCAGACAACAACTTGTATGTCAGGGTAAATGGAGATCACATAATTATAGTTTTTGTTTATGTGGATGATATTATCTTTGGTGGAGACAAGGACATCATGTGTAAAGAATTTGTAGATCAAATGGAGACAGAGTTTGAGATGTCCATGTTGGGTGAGTTGTCCTATTTTCTTGGTTTGTAGATCTCATAGAAGGAGAAAGGAATTTTCATCTCCCAACCAAGTATGTGAAAGACATGTTGAAGAAATTTCAAACGGGGGATAGTAAATTGGTAAGTACTCCCATGGTAACCAGTTGTAAGTTGAGAAAACTAGATGAGTCACCAGAAGTTGAGAAAACACTATATAGGTCTATGATTGGTAGTCTATTATATTTAACAGCATCTAGGCTAGATATTATACAAGATGTTTGCATGCTAGCAAGATTCCAAGCTAATCCTAAAAAGTCTCACTTAAATGCAGTTATAAGAATCTTCAGGTATCTACAAGGAACTATCAACTATGGTCTGTGGTATCCAAAGAAAGGAGACTTCTCTTAGCAAGCTTATACTGATGCAGATTGGGCAGGATGTATTGATGACCAGAAAAGTACAAGTGGATGTGTTTTCTACTTATGAGATCGATTAGTATCATGGCACAACAATAAGAAAGATTCAGTGTCATTATCTACTACTAAGGTAGAGTATATAACAGTTGCTACATGTTGTTCATAGGTTTAATGGATGAAGTAGACATTGAAAGACATACAGGTGGAGATACCTGAACCCATTCCAATCCAGCATGATAACTCAAGTGCAATCAACATCTCCAAGAATCTAGTAATGCACTCGAGAACAAAACACATTGCAATCAAGTATCACTTCTTGAGAGAGAAGGTAACAGACAAGGAGGTCATAGTAGAATATGTTCCAATTGATGAGCAGATTGCTGACATATTTACCAAGCCACTTCCTTTGGGCCCATTTTGAGTATTTGAGACAAAATATGGGAGTTGTCCCACCATTTGGTAGAACTTAAATGCATAGGAGATTGCATGATTCGGTGAGAATATTATGACTCTTGAATCAGGAATCATGGACATAGCTAGAGAGTGTGCCTTAACCGGATGTAGTCAAGGGAGATATTATTGGTGTCCGACCAAGGTTCCCTTTGCCATTGTTGTCAAAGGGGGAGAGAAACCAAAAATGAAAATGTTGACATCAATGCCAAAAGGGGAGATTGTTGGCATTGAGTTGTCATTGATGTCAAGTGGTATTGCAGGCAGGCTACTAGTAGAGGTATGTCATCGGGTATGAAGAACAGTATATCAGTATGGTGAAAGACAAGTAGTTATTGAGTTTATCAGTGACTTCACCAGTATGAGGTGAGATGCATGTGAGTGTGAGAATGTTGAGAGATAATCGATAGAGCATAAATTGGTCTAGAGTTTGGTTGCATGTTTATGATGAAGAGGAAAAATATTAATCACAAATAACTCAAGGTGAAGAAGTGATATCAGTTAGCAGGAGGAGAAGGTCACGTCAGTAAAGGCTTGTACCAGTATGAGTTTGTTCAATGTTCAAGTGTAAATCAACTTTGTGTTGGTGAGATGAGTTTATGACTATTATGATGACATGTGGACTTGAGATGGCAAACATGTAGAGGTCGGTGAAGCCTCCATCGACATGGTTGTTCAAACAACTAGTCGACATTAATGAAACAACCAAAAATCACGGGATGGTAACTGACTTATGCAGCCCGAGGAAGAAAGAATGATAGAGAAAGATTAGGGAGTAGTTGGAGCTTGGATTGAAGCAAAGAAATTAGACTGCAAGATGACCTCGAGAAGGAAACAACTGGACTATAAATAAGTCGATAGATTTCAAGGCAGAAAATCATGGACAAGATTGGTATCTTTAGCAAATATGCATTGAATAATGAAAAATGCATACATATACATTCTTTGAGTATAGGTGATCGATCCAAGGCAGATTGGATTGGATCTCATGTAGATTTTATCAAGTGAAGGAAACCCTAACCGCCCCAAGTTTAAATTGATTCTTGGTGGGAAAGCTCAAGTTTAAATATGATGACTTGAGATTGTGATTGTTGCTACTACAGAGTGAAGACAACTGTGAAATTTTTGTCTAAGAGTCGAAGAGATAAACACTTGAAGTGTTTATGAGCAAAGAATTGATTGATAAGGAGAACAGAGTAAACTAATGTAAGGAACAATCGGTGGAATGTGCATTGAACACAAAGGTGACAAACTAACAAAAGTTGTGCCTGATTAAGATTGATCAAGTTTGAGTTGAAAAAGGGGAAGACATTGTGAGAGGGGAGTGTTAGGATTCCCACAGATACTAAGAGGGGGCGGTGAATCAATATCTAACCGATGTACATAATTTCTTAACTTAAAACATGCAGAACATATTATAACAATGTACCGGTATGCAAAAAATAATGCAATAAACAGAATTAAGATATTCCACATGAAAAGCACACCATAACACAAGGATTTAATGAGGAAACCCAGTGTGGGAAAAACCTTGGTGGGATTTGTGACCCATAATATCCACTTATTGGCCAATAAGAGAATATTACTTACAATAGGGGCCTACACATGCAAGAAGGCCAACTATCTAGAGCTCACTGCTCAATGGGAAGTCTCACTGACTTACAATGTGGATTATACAAATCCAATATCTTGTACTACTTTACAATAGCATCTATAATGCCTGATCTAGTACCATTTGCTACTCTGCTTCTTACATAAACTCTTTAACCTATATTTCGCATAATAGGTCTGCCTTAATATTTTGCATACATCACTTTCTTTTCTTACTTACTTCATTACAAAATGTCTACAATGATCTCTTTTATATATAAGAGTTATTTTACAATATGCCAAGTCGGCTTACAAAGTTTTACAATAATAAACAAAATATAATATAACAAAATCCTGTCGGCCTCGGTGCCAGTATACTTCCTTTCTCTGTGTTGATGCCAGTGTCCTGTGTGTCGGTGTAGAGTGATCTACTGATGCTAGTGCACTAACTTGCCGATGTAATGCCTTGCCAGTGCCATAGGATTGCAAGGTTGCCATCAATGACAAAACCTTCAATCACATACAATGTCTCATTGGAGTGTGCATATGCCAACAATCCCCCCCTTTGGCATTGATGGCAACACTCATGAGAAATTTCAAAAGTGTATCCAAAAATGTTTACCAAAAATGTGTGTGCTCCCCCTAAGCATATGATTTCTATGATGTTGAATTTTCTCATCCCACTACTCCCCCTTTGGCATCAATGACAAAGGTTGTCAAGATGTTAGTGGAGTTTGTAGTTTCAACCTTATAACTGAGTAGTTACAATTTGAAATAGATCCACCAAAATTAAGTTTATACTCTCCATAAACTGTTTACTATCTCTTATTGTTGTCTCTATTCTCTTAACTGTACCGATGAGATGCTGCAAATGCTCTGCCAGTGTTTTCTATCCCTATGTTAGTGCCTCAGATACTTCCTTCCGCAATGATGCTAGATAGTCCAATCTTGGAAACAGTTTTAATCTCAGATGCTTTGCATTATTCACTATTCTCTCCTTTTCTCTTTCCAATTTAAGTAGTTCTTCCTCAAAATTTGTTATCTTCTATTCAAAAACTGATAATGTATCAGGTGAGTTAACAAAATTATTTGCAAGTTTGTTGATTTCATCCTGTACCTTGGTCATCTTCTTATCAATATCTACAGTCAAAAAGTTTGTCTTACAGGTGTCTTTGTACAAAGTTTTGTATTCTTTCAATAAATTACATAGTTTTGGTAGAAGTGTGTCAAAATCTATAGTACATTTCTTTATCTACTCATCAAAGAATTTTTGCTTTTTGATTTCTACTTTGTCCTTCAATGTCTCTTCCTTTATTTTCTCAATGTTTTATGTGATATATTTACACAAGGTATCAAGTTGTCCTAAAGAATATTTATTGTCTATATTACATTTAGGAGCAATTACCTTCAAAATTTGTATTGTGTCATCTATTGCCTTATAAGCTTGTGAGCTGCAGTCTGTTATCTTTTTAATTGAATCTAATAGTACCTCAGTCACATTAGTTGATTTGTAACCTGATGATGAACCAACATTTTGAGTACCGCCAGTGGAAGTAACCAAGCTTGTATTGACCTCTGGTAGGTCTGTTTGTGTTTGCATTTCTCTAAGCAATGGTTTTTCTGCTTCTCTAGTTGCCGGTGGCACTATTTCCTTCTGTTCTTGTTCCTATTCTTGTTTAGGAGCCTTTTGCTCTATTTGTTTCTCTGTTTGTTGCATTGTCTTAGTCTGAGTTTGAGTCGGTTTCTTTTGTGTGTTATCAGTTTGCTCAGCTACCGGAGGCTCACTAGCCATTTCAGTCTTATCAGCTATATCTTTGTCTACCACAATGTTGATCTTTTGAGTATCAACATCCATAGTATATAAGACTTTAGGATTACGATTGTCATCCTCTACATCCATACTTTCAAATACTGTTTGATCTTTTGTAACTTTTGTTTTTACCAATGGAGTAATAAAAGGAGGTGGGGGTAAGTTGTCTTTAACCTTGATGCTAGGTGGTCCACCAACTTTACCTTTACCTTTACCTTTGTCCCTTTCTTTCTGATATACCTTTATAGTTTTGTGACTCATGTATTCTTCTTGTTTTTCTTTTTCCTCTAGGAAAATATCCCATGCATTTTGTGTCTCCTTAGTCACCTCATTAACTCTTCCAACCATCAAAGCAATGTGCCAATGTGCAGTAGAAAATACTGACCGGTTGGCTTGAGAAATTAAGTCATCAATTTCTTTGGGTGAATTCACCGGATATACAACAAGTAGTTTTTCTATCTTTATTTTCTTGTCAAGTTCTACTACTGCTTGTCTCCTTGCTTCCAGTCTCTTAAATAGTTCATCTAATACTTCTTCTACTACTTCCATCAAAAATTTCTTATACATATCCATATACAATATAACACTGTTTTCAACTTGTTCTTTTTCATCAACTATCAGAGTGTCATATAGTTTCTCTATATTTTTCAGTTTCCCTTCCTTTGTAATTTCATTCAACAATATGTCAAGAGGGGCCAAGTCCTTATTTATCCTCTTCTTCTTGGGTGTCAGTTTCTTCTTCTTTGGTGTATCCTTTCTTACCGGAGATCTCACTGCTTGTTGTTTTTGTCTTGTCCTCCTAGGAGAGGGTGTGGTTGGCGATGAGGGATCTCTTTTCCTTACAACTCTTTTGAAAGTTGAAGACATGTCATTCTCTGAAGATGTACCTACCGGTGATAGGTGAGTTTCAGGTTGTGGAGCTGCTAACTCATCCTCTATTATACCGGTTTTCTTTAACACATCTTCTTTAATAGCCTTTGTCTATCTGGAACCTCTTCTCACAACTGTCTCAAACTTTTTCACTCTTTTCTTTGATTGTATTTGGCTTTCAATAGTTTTTGCACTACCAAATATTTCTTCCTTAGGTTCTTTAGGGGCTTCCAGAAGTGCCTTAGCATAAGTTTCAATTATATGATCATCTATTTCATAGCCCATCTTTGTTACCCAAACACTCCTAGGAATGACTGCTTCCATCTAGATCTCATCCTTCTTGATTACAAAACATATTTCATCCTTATATTTGTCAACAATCTTTTGTGATAACCTGATTCTTTTCTTCATTTTGGCTTTTAGTGCTTGAAAGAAATCATGGATATTGTTTTCCTTGTCTTCTCCCATATTATTGAATAGTTCTACTAGTTGTTTACCTACCGGTATATCATATCCATGTTCTTTGTAGCCTATACCAGGAACCTATTTGGTTATATGTAGCATCAGACATACTAGTAGATTTCCAAATTTAAAAGTTCCTTTCTTGTCCTTCTTAATCTTGCCTAAGTTGTCAATTAATTCATCCTTCAACCACTCACATACATCAATCTTTTCATTATCCGTGACCATATCATAAGCACTCTTAATGCATAAACTTGAAACTAAATTGAGTCTCTTTGCATGAGTAGATTTTTATCCTAATATCATGCTGATAAATCTCACATTAATATTTGTTTCATCATTGACTCTTAAGGACCTTTTGTCAGATGTTGCACTAGTTAGGTTTGTAACTAGGTCATTGGATACCTTCTTAGTTTTGTCTGGCCTTTTACCGGTGGTCGGTAACCCTATGATAGCTTTCACAACTTCCTTAGTGATTTTGTGAATTACCTCTAGCCAAAAAAGTTCACCATGTACCCTACTTAAGACTATCCTAATCACATCCTTGGGGAATTCATGAATGCTAAGGATCTCTGTAAATCCTAGGGTTTCAATGATCTTGTGTTCATCTTTTACATTGCCGGATTCATCACATATCATAGTTTTAAACATGGTTTTAATCTCTTCATCTCCTAGTTCCCCAATGTTATAGTGAATGTAAATTTTGAGGTCTTCAGCATAAATAACTCCCTTAGGAATTTGAGAAAAAGCACCTAAGGTATCATCTTTCTTTGCTACCTCAAGAACTAATTGAAATACGGGCCTAGGTATTTTTATAACTTCTACAACAGTAGGGTTTGCTATATATTCAATTGCAGAGGTGGATGCCATGATAAAATACCTTTTACTACCTTTAGGATGGATGATTTCTTGAAGTGTTCTTGCCTCTTGCTCGAAATGCCTTAGCTTAGAATCTTCACGCTTTTCGTAGGTTTGAAATCTTGGTGAAATGAAATGGAGCCAAAACCTCAAATTTATAGTGTCTTTTCACCATCTACCACATTAAATGTATGTTGGTTAAGTATTCACTTAACATTGTCTATCGGTAATAAGTAATTTCCAACTTCTTATCTCTAACCGAGGGAATAATAGCACGTGTCATTACATTTCCAAACCCTCAAGGAAACTTTCCTCAATTGGATGAAGAACTTCCTGCCAGTGGACCACTACTCTGTCCTCCCAATGAAGCATCACTCTGTCCTGCCGGTGAAGTATTGACTGGTTCTACCGGTGGAGAAGTATTCCCAATATTTAGATCAGCTTTTCTAATCCATTGTTTTGAGAATTCTTGCTTAACCTCTTCAACTTTTTCTTTACCTTTCAAGCTAGAACTCTTGTTGTCTATCGATGATCCTTTACTTCTACAAAATTTAGCAATATGCCCAATCTTGTTACATGCATAACAAGTTACATTATTCTTCTGAATAGCTTTCCCATAACCTATGTTAGTTTGTGTTCTACATTGATTAGATAAATGTCCAAATCTTCCACAAACATAACATGTCACATTCATTCTACAATTTTTAGAGTTGTGACCAACTTTGTTGCATTTTGAACATTGATCGGTGGGTGTGTTGATATTTTGATAATTTCTAGATCTACATTCATTTGCTCTACGACCATACTTATTATAGTTAAAGCATTTTCCATTGAATTTATAAGCATTAGGTTGTCTTACCAGTTTGCTGTGATCCTGAGTATTTGCAGTACCGAAGCTTTCACCAACTTCAAAGCCAATTCCAGAAGTGTCACCTTTAGGTTTTTGATTCTACAGCAAGGTGCCAAGTTCCTCTGAGCTTTTCTTGAATTTTTCTTTATGTTGATTTGTAGTTTCTAGTTCTCTTTCTAAGACCTCTTTCTGTCTCATCAGTTCATTGGAGTCATTCTGAGTGTGCATCAGATTTGTCTTCAACATGTCATTTTCATAGCTAAGTCTTGTGTTCTCATTTGCTGCATCACTTATTCTTTTGGTCAACTCTTCTTCATTATTCTTCCTATCCTCAATCTCTTTACAAAATCTCGTAGTCATATCCTGCATCTCATTCTTTGTTGTCATGTTCTCTTGTTTCAGCTTGCTTATCTGATCATTAAGTGATTCCTGTTCATCATTCTCATTTTACAACTTTTCACAAAGTTCTCTTCTCTTATTTCTTGCAACAATAAGATTTTCTTGAAGTGCCTGAATGATATCCTGAGCTGCCTTTAAATCATCTTCTAGTTTGATAATTTTCAATTTTTCTGCATCATAGTCTAAAAGAGCTCCTTCAAGTTGCTTCATTATATTTTCCATCTTTACCGGTGTCAAGATCTTCCTCAAGTTGCTAGGCTTATGAAAATAGAGGACCAAGATCTGATACCAATTGTTAGGATTCCCATAGATATTGAGAGGGGGGGTGAATCAGTATCTAACTGATGTACAAAATTTCTTAACTTAAAACATGCATAACATATTATAACAGTGTACCGGTATGCAAGAAATAATGCAATAAATAGAATTAAGAACATCCACATGAAAAGCACACCATAACATAAGGATTTAATGAGGAAACACGGTGTGGGAAAAACCTCGGTGAGATTTGTGACCCACAATATCCACTTATTGGCCAATAAGAGAATATTACTTACAATAGGGGCTTGCACATGCAGGAAGACCAACTGCCTAGAGCTCATTGCTCAATGGGAAGTCTCACTGACTTACAATGTGGATTATACAAATCCAATATCTTGTACTTCTTTACAATAGCATCTATAATGCCTAATCCAGTACCAGTTGCTGCTCTGCTTCTTACATAAACCCTTTAACCTATATTTCACATAATAGTTCTGCCTTAATATTTCACATACATCACTTTCTTTTCTTACTTACTTCCTTAAAAAATTTCTACAATGATCTCTTTTATATATAAGAGTCATTTTACAATATGCCAAGTCAGCTTACAAAGTTTTACAATAATAAACAAAATATAATATAACAAAATCCTGTCGGCCTCTGTGCCGGTGCCGGTGTCCTAAGTGCCAGTGTAGAGTGATCTGGTGATGTCGGTGCACTAACTTGTCAGTGTAATGCCTTGTCGGTGCCATAGGATTGCAAGGTTGCCATCAATGACAAAACCTTCAATCACATACAATGTCTCATTGGAGTGTGCATATGCCAACAGGGAGTTATAAAAGTGATAAGAAAAGTCAAGTTGCAGAGTGGGTGGAGACAATATAGACCAATAAGGTTGAAACCGATAGAGGAGAATATTGCAAGGTTGCAAAACTTAATTTGCAACAATGATTTCATTTGTATATCTGAGTTTTATGTTGTTTTCACTAAGTTGTATCTTAGTACAGGGGTTGTATCTCCTTTAGGTTGTAGCCTATAAATTGGTCAGGGGTTGGTGCTCATAAATCAGGGGTTGGTACCCTTAATATTGTAATCAGAGATTCATTGTAAGGCTAGATTGGAGCAAAAGATCTCCAACAACTATTCTCACCAAGGTTTTTCCCACATTGGGTTCTCCTCGTATATATATGGCATTGTGTGATGTATTCTTGTGCATGTATTATATTAATGTTTTAGCAAGTTCTTCACACACTCTTCTTGTATTGTTTAAGTTACTGGTTAGCACTCAGTTTGTTTATATATTATTGGTATCTCCTTGTTGAAGTCAAAGAGTTTAAATCATCGATTCAGCCCTCTCTCAGTGATCCATTGTGTCCAACAGAACCATCTACAGACAACATACCAAAAACCCTTTAAACCACATCAGCTCATCTACAACACATAGGCTAAACCAACTCATCTAATCTGACAGCAACACTGGAACACAAAAGAATATGTTAACACAAATTTCCAACAATCTCTCCATCAACAATCTTCCCATGTGTTGACATCAATGACAACATATCATCCAATGTCCAACATATACTTCGTCGTGCTATCTTGGTTCTTCCCTTGATGGGAGGGACCCCCTTTCTCATATGATGGGAGTGGATTCTTGAATATGGTGTGATCTATATTGGAAGTTTTTGCAGTGTGGTCATCTACTTCTATGTCACCTTGATCAATGAGGTCTTGAATGATTTCTTTTAACCAAAGAAATTTGTTTGTTTTGTAACCTTTTCCCTTGTGAAATCCACAATGTACTCATTATCCCTCCACCATGGAGATTTAACTTGTGGTTGATAGTTTGATGTTTTAGGCAATGTGATGAGATCAGTAGATATAAGTTATCGTAATATCTTTCCAAGAGGTTTTCCCAAGGGTGTTTACGTTCGATTTGGTTTGTAGGTAGAGTACTTGTTCTTAGGTGCCTCTTGATATGTGTTGGGAGCTTGATTTCCTTGATTGTTTGGGGGATTACCTTGGTTGGTAGTGTTTTTGTTATTATTATCTACTTACCCTACAATTTTAACTATTGGTTGAGTGATCTTGATAGTCCTTGCATCTACAATACCATCATTAATGATTTTTTGTTCTTGGACCAAAACTTGGGTTTGTCACTATTATATGTTGGTCATGGACTATCCTTGTTGTCTTTGTAGATTTTGACTAGTCCCTTCTTGATAAGGACTTTCTCAATTTTGAGTCCTTGGGCTATGGCATCCTTAAAAGAATCCAAACATTTGTCTTCTAAGTGGAATTCCATATTTTCATTTAAGTTTGAAATTAATATTTCAATTAATTGCTCCTTGGGAATGGGGAAGAAATATTTGCTAGAAAGGCGTCTCCATCTTTGCAAGAATGTTGAGAATAACTCTCCATTTGTTTGTTTAGTGTTGCATAAATCAGACATAGAGATATCACGTTCTATGTTGTGTGCATGATGACTAATGAATTCCTAGACTGTCATCAAATGTCCTCATTCCACCAAGAAAGAGTGATAACTATTGCATAGATGAGCCTCCTAAACTTTGGGGTAAGAGGTGCATTAAGTACATTTTGTCATACACAACCTATAAGCAAGTGGACTAGAATTATCTCACATGATCTCTTGGATCTCCCTTTCCTTTGTACTTGTCAAATTTTCAAGTCTTAAAATTGTGTGGGAAAGGGTGCATGATAATGTTCCTATCAAATGGATAGGGATAGATATCTTCAAGAGAATATCTCTTTTGTGCCCTCCTTAAATTCAATTGTTGGGTGAGGTCTTTTACTTGTTGTCTCAAAATATCCATTCCTGTGGGAGGAGGCAGGATGCGCCCTTGTTGATAGTTGTCATCCTAATTGCAGGTATTCCTCTCCCTCCTATCGTCTTGATTTCTTCCTTACTGATGACTGTGTTGGGCCTGTTTATGTGCATCCCTTAGTTGCAATGCATCAAAGTCTAAAGGGATTTTTTCACCCTCTTGAGAAAGTCTTAGGAAATGGGCGTTAGCATTCACTTTAAGAATCTCATCAAAGAGTCTGTTGAACCTAGGATTACTAGTTGTTTCTATTCAGATACAAGAACACTGAGAGGGGGGAGTGAATCAATGTTTTTCCAATATGAGTAGTTTTTATCCTTTTATACCATACATATAAACCGGTAAAAAAATAAACATATAAAAAGAAGCAAATAAACCATCCACATAAATGAACACCATAACACACAGAATTTATATGTGGAAAACCTCAAAGAGGAAAAACCATGGTGGGATTTGCAACACACAATATAAGTTCATTAGCCATATGAAAAGATATTACATATAATGGGGGCCTGCACATGAAGGAAGGAACACTACTTAGAACATACTTCTCATCACTAGAGAGCCTCACTGACTACAAGCTTTCTGCTAAAGTAAATTACTGAAAATGAACTCAAGAATGCATCTACTATGCCAAATAGAGTTTTGGTTCTAACTCTCCTCTGTATCGGTTCATAGACCCTGAACTACTACCGGTATCGCTTCTCCTCCAAGAGTGCTTTCCAAGATATCGACAAATAATTGCATGATATAACATTCACATACAAAATGATCTCCATACATATATTTCACATTATACAGTTTTTCTATATTCTCTTATATCCACACATTTCATATCACTCAAAATAACTTAGCAGACTGACCTATATACCCATTACAAATAATATGCCTTATGTCGGCTTACAATACATTTACAAAAGATATTTAATTTTGGCCTTGAAAATAATTAAAAAATGATTTATTAAGTAAATTCTCCTTGATGTCGGCTTCCAATGAAGTATTGATGCCAGTGCCGATGTCAGTGTCGGTGTTGATGTAGCCTTGAATGCTCCAAAGCCAGTATCTGCCAGTATATGCCTCCCAGTGCTGGTATATGACTTCCATCTAATCTTGTTGCCATCAATGACAACAAAATGAATCCAATGAGTGTCAATTACCAACAATCTCCCCCTTTGGAATTGATGGCAACATTCATGTGAAAAATGGATTCCCTGTCGGTATGCTCCCCCTGCGCAATACATTCCATTTGATATCCTGATATCCTTCCCATGTGTTTTTATTTGGTATTCTTTGATATTTTTTACATATATGCATACTCCCCCTTTGACATTAATGCCAAAGATTGGTGAAAGAATTGAAAGAATTTCAGAACAAAAGAATAAATGAATACTGTTAGTTTCACTGGAGCATAATCATCTTCAAGATTTCTGGGTATGCCTTTTGCAATAACTAAAGATATGTATCCCAACCGGTTTTGAAAGTATTGGAAATGGATGCTAGCCCACTTAGTAAGTGGGCATGTGTTTCCTTCTCTTGGACATCTGTCGGTGTGGGTTTAGTTATCATGTCCATGCACTCTCTCTTATGAACACCCAATGAATCTAATCTAGGACTTACCAGTCCTCTTAGACTTCTTGCTCTGCACAAGATTTTATCTCTTTCCTTCTCAAAAGAAAAAATTTGGTTCTCCAAGGACAAAATTTGTCCATCAACAGATGTGGTCAGTGCAGTCAATCCATCAAAAGAATTAGCAATTTTAGCTATTTTATCATATAACTCCTTTAATCAACTATCTACATTAGTCATAAGAATTTCTATGTTACAACACACTTTGTAGAAATTTGTACGTTGTTTTAAACAAACCTTAATAGGAATAAGTTTGTCCTCAATTTTCTTCTTCTCTGTTTCTATAAACTGATCAAAAGCCATTCTTTTAGCTGCTATGAATTTATCCAAAGCCTGTTGGTTTGCAATCTACCTTAGAGATTGAAAATTGTTAGAGATATGCTCTGCTAGAGTCTTAAGATTTCTAGAAGGGCTTCCTCCATCTTCAATCTGATAGACAAGTATTAATCTGTGCAACACTGTAACCGATTGATCAATTATTCCTTTATCTGTAGTACCTTCCTTCTGTAATTTTTGAGTAGCCATCATCATCAATTCAGTTGGACTCAACTCAGAGACTGATTTCTTCTCAACATGAGAAGTGTCAATTGCCAAAACCTTTGTTGGGGAATCAGTTTTAACTATTGGTATGGACTCAATTGCTTTTACCTTGTCCATATCAACCTCTTTTGTACCGGTGGCTTCATCACTTGGTGTAGTGTCAGTTACTGTCGATGGAGTATTATCCATAGTATTTACAATTTCATGTACATTGCCTCGCTCAAAAGTGGTCTGTGCCAGTACAGATTGTACACTCTCCTTAACTGGCAGTTGTGTCTGAATATCTATAGTTATTGTCAGTTGTGTCAAAATTGGAGTTGAACTGCCCAAAATACCTTTCCCCTTTGATTTGTCAGGAATGGTGGAAGTTGTTGCCCTTGCAAATTCTTCTTGAGATGTGAGAAAATCTTGGTTTATCTGAAAGAATTTGGTCCATCCCTTACTAGTCTCATTTATCACCTCATTTACTCTCCCCATCATAAGGCTTATCTACTGGGGTTTACTACTTAAAACTATCCTATTTGCAGTATCTATGCATCTTTTCATTTCTTCATTATTTATAGCACCACACATTTTCAAAAGTTCTACTTCCTTAATCTCCCTATCTCTCTTAACAACATCAAGTCTTCTAGCCTCAAGTTTATTATACAAGGGTAAAGGTATCTCCTTCAAAATTTCAACTAAGGCTTTCTTATAAATGTTTATATACAACAAAATAGCCTCTTCTAATTCATTTTTCTCATTCTCTTCTAAATCTTCATAATACTTTGATATATTTTTCAATATTCCATCTTTTGTAATTTCATCAATAAACTCAACACAGGTCATTGTGGTCTTACTGGTTTCAGTATCATCACCCTTCTTCTTTTTGCTTGTGGTTGCCTGTGTGACTAGTTTCCTCTTTTGAATAGGCTTCCTTATCAGTGGTGGAGGTGTAGTAGGCTTAGTTTCCTTTCTAACAAGTCTCCTCCTAGGCTCTGCATTCTTCTGCTCTACCAATGGTTGTACCACATTCTTCCATTGTACCCTTCTAAAAGCTAGAGGTTCATTATCCTCAGAATTAGAATCAAAAGTGATAGGGGAAATGTGAACTTGTGTCTTCTTCAATTCTGCAGTACCAACCTCTATCGGTTTAGCTTCCTATTTGGATCCTTAACCCAGTTGAGTGTCTATCTTATAAATTACATCTTGTACATATGCAAACATCTTTTCTATTTTCTTCTCTCTTCTCTTCCTGTTAAAACTGGTTTTCACTTCAAGAGCCTTCTCTCACTAGTACATTCGGGTCAAGATTTTGATGGAAAATCATTGGAATTCCGACCACATTTCATCGCACTACCGACAAAAAAAGCCGTCGAAAACTTTGTGTCAGAAGTTCCAACTATCCTTGTGGTCATCGCAATTCTGACATCACCTCCAACCTTCCCAACGGCCACCATGGATGCTCATTCCCTGAAAGAATACTGTCGCGATCTTGAGCTATCATCGAAATTCCAACTCCAAAGTATAAAATTCCAATAGAGGAGTGTTGTCGAATGCACAACATCCTTGTCAGGTGTTTCATTAGTTGTCATCAGAATTCTGATGGTGAGAGATGATGTGGGTCAAACGACTTTGCCGTCGGTGAATGAAAGCATTGAATGAGTTCTATTTTTAAAAATTGCATTAAACATTTTAATTTATTTGATTCAGTGTTATTTGCAAAAAATGATTATCAATGATGTTTCCTTTCTCCAAGAATTGTCTAGGATCTTTCCATCAGATAATATGTAACATCGAATGACTAATTTTTTTCTTTACAAATGCTTATTTAATTTAATTATTATATGAGCGTGAATTAAAATTTATATATGTACAGAAGCAGAGCATACAAGTTGAAGAGTCATGTGCAAGCAAATTTCCTAAAAGAAAGCAAGTAGGCATTATCTTGAATGACATGGAAACAAGCTCATCAGCTGCCTAGAAGAGAGCAATTGGAGAATGGCAGAGGAAAGTGTTTAAGGGTGATAAATAGATAGATAGTATGCAATACAAACAAACAATGTTTGGAGTGTCTAATGTGATGTCTCTAATTTATGTCCAGAGGGACTAACTAGTTTTGGAGTTCCTGCGAAACCTATTGGGCCACGCTTGGAGGAAATCAATGTGTTCATGCAAGGAGCACCTTTTTTCTATTATGAGAATGATACTTTTGCACTGAGGGATATTTGGCAATCAATATCCAAAAATTTCTATAGTGTGGAACAAGAGTTGGTGGATTCGAAGTATAATTGTCAGCTTTCAAAAGACCAAGAGGTTATGTACACAATCTCCCAATAGAAGAGCAATTTCAAGAATTACCTCTCCCCCCCATGACTATTCAGGAAGCACTTCCTCAAATAGAGGACTATTGGCCTCCATGGGATCAAATAAAAAAATTAAAGCATAGACTCTAGATGATGTGGTGGTGTCCTTCATGAAGAACTCTACACTATAATTGAAAATTCATGAGGGAAACTGCAAGATAGTGAAGAGAAATACAATCTTGAAAAGTGGGAAGAATGGATCTTGGTTTGGGTGGGGCCAAGTCAGGTGGCTCCTCTAGAGGTTGACGAGATAGAAATCATATTAGGATTTGAGAAAGATCACACTCGTGGAACTTCGTGTGCGAGTGATCGATTGCGGTGTTTGGGTAATGCACCTCCAAATAGATATAGTTGCATTCCAAATGGGTAATGTCTTGATTAAAGACTTTTATCCTGATGGCATGCAAGTGTATCTATTTGGAATGCATTACCCAAACACTGCAATCGATCACTCATACACGAAGTTCCACGAGTGTGATCTTTTTCAAATCCTAATATGATTTCTATCTTGTCAATCTCTAGAGGAGCCACCTGACTTGGCCTCACCCAAACCAAGATCCATTCTTCCCACTTTTCAAGATTGTATTTCTCTTCACTATCTTGCAGTTTCCCTCGTGAATTTTCATTATAGTGTAGAGTTCTTCATGAAGGACACCACCACATCGTCTAGAGTCTATGCTTTAATTTTTTCTTTGATCCCATGGAGGCCAATAGTCCTCTATTTGAGGAAGTGCTTCCTGAATAGTCATGGGGGGGAGAGGTAATTCTTGAAATTGCTCTTCTATTGGGAGATTGTGTACATAACCTCTTGGTCTTCTGAAAGATGACAATTATACTTTGAGTCCACCAACTCTTGTTCCATACTATAGAAATTTTTGGATATTGACTTCCAAATATCCCTTGATGCAAAAGTATCATTCTCATAATAGAAAAAAGGTGCTCCTTGCATGAACACATTGATTTCCTCCAAGCCTAGCCCAATAGGTTTTGCAGGAACTCCAAAACCAGTTAGTCCCTCCAGACATAAATTAGAGACATCACATCAAACACTCCAGACATTGTTTGTTTGTATTGCATACTATCTATCTATTTATCACCCTTAAACACTTTCCTCTACCATTCTTCAATTGCTCTCTTCTAAGCAGCTGATGAGCTTGTTTCCATGTCATTCAAGATAATGCTTGCTTGCTTTCTTTTAGGAAATTTGCTTGCACATGACTCTTCAACTTGTATGTTCTGCTTCCGTATAGATATAAATTTTAATTCATGCTCAGATAATAATTAAATAAAATAAGAATTTGTAATGAAAAGATTTAGTCATTCGATGTTACATATTATCTGATGGAAATATCCTAGACAATTCTTGGAGAAAGGAAACATCATTGATAATCATTTTTTGCAAATAACACTGAATCAAATAAATTAAAAATGTTTCATGTAATTTTTAAAAGTAGAACTCATTCAATTCTTTCATGCACCGATGGCAAAGTCGTCTGACCCACACCATTATGCATAATAGAACAAATCAATATAATAGGCTATTATAAAGAATATACACAAAAATATGAAAGAACATTAAATTACCATTACATACCCATAAACCATTAAATAGTGAAAATAGATATAAATTTGTAAATGTCTCCCTATAAACACCACAACCATAACCAAAACAAAAAAAATTCTTACCCGCAAAAACTTAGCTGATGAGTTGCAAGTCTACAACATCTCTCAGATGATCAAACTGTTTCTTAATTTTGTTCTTCTGGTTAGTCAATGGATTTAGTTGCATGTTCAAGTTTTCTATTTAAAGCCTTTTGTTTCCCTATATTTGAGACATAATAAAAATTTTGTGAGTAGGAAATTGATTTAGGAGTTACATGTGAAGAATTTGGCAAAGTAAATGATGACAATCAAACTCAAATTTTATCTGCCTTGATTAAAGACTTTTATCCTGATGGCGTTAAATTAAAGTTCTTTCTCTATTTTTTGGTGATCTCTGGAGTAGAGGTTGCTTTGCATTGACCTGGGATACTTTTAACTTGTGTTGTATCTACGGAAATATGTATCCTAGGACGATGCAATGCAAACTCTGCTCCACCAATACCAAATAGAAGAGAAAGTACTTTAATTTAAAGCCATCACAATAAAATGCTTTCAAGACATATATTAGGTATAAAAGGAAGCCTACCCTATCATTTGAAGGGGTTTACCTACAATTCAAGTGATCTCTTAATTATAAAATCAATTCAATTCCAAGTGAACATGCAATCAAGCATTCATCAAGAATTGAAGGAGAAATCAAGTTAATAAAGATATTTAATAAAGATATCATCTTTTAAATTAAGAAATGGGCAGGAGATTAAGAATACAAACCTTCCATATTGCACACTTCAAGGTATATTAAAATCAATTTAAAGTGTATTCATTTAGGGACCTTTCATAAAATATTCTCAACTTACATATCATAAAAGGATCTGCTCCACCAATACCAGATAGAAGAGAAAGTACTTTTATTTAAAGCCATCAGTATAAAATGCTTTCAAGACATATATAAGGTATAAAAGGAAGCCTACCCTATCATTTGAAGGGGTCTACCTACAATTCAAGTAATCTCTTAGTTATAAAATCAATTCAATTCTAAGTGAATAGGCAATCAAGCATTGGAGGAGAATTCAAGTTGGTGCAGGTGAATTTGGAAGACAAAAGGACTCAATGAAGCCATTAAAGAATTTTGAAGGTCTTAGGAGTGAAGAGCCAATCAATTATGATGTCTTAAGGGGGGAGCCTTAAACAACACACACTAAGCTTTGACTGCTTAGGTGTGCTGTGGGCCCATTCTTTCCCTTGACATCCCTTCCCGTCTGTTTCCGTTAAAAAGAAAATCACCATTAGCATTTGAATTCAAATAGTGTTCTCACATTTGACTGCATAGAACAAAGCAAATGGCATAAGAAACTCTCATCTACCTTGTAGCTATCACAGAATACCTCCTCGAGGAGATATTCTCATGTCCTTTTTTGCTTTATGTTGTTGATGAAATACATAAGCATCCTCACACTGCAGTCAATGCAACAAATATATTTCCATTTCGATCAATTTTATTTGCCAACGTACTCTCTACCTATGCCAAAATGGGAGCTTTGGAACAAAGTATGGGCTTCCATCAAAGTAGAAGGTAAGGGCAATTAATATCAGATGCTTACGGTTGGAAATGCTCTGTTTGACATGTTTGGAAAATGTGGAAGTATAGACATGAAAGCGCATGAACTGTTTAGTGAGATGCATCAAAGAAACATGATCTAATGGAATGCTATGATTGCAGGATATGCACAAGATGTGTTTGAAATGGATTTAGAAACTTCCAACCAAATGTGATTAGTGAGTATAGATGTTGTAGTGCAACTGCCCAGGTACACATGCATGCAAAATATGTAAGCTTAGATAAGGCACATGAACTATTTGACATAATGCCTCAAAGATCACCCAATATCCAATGACGGTTGGGAGAAAGAAAACATCAATTTCTTGATAATCTTAAATATTTCTTTATTCATCACTATAAATCTATTATGAATATAGTCTCAATATTGCAGAAATTTATTCTATTATGAATGCAATATTTAGGGATGTAATCTTTATATATTTTTTTTAATTAGGAAAAGGTCCTAATAGAATCCCCAACTAATTAATCTACAGAAAGATACCACTAAAGAAAGAAATTCAATCCTCACCACTATGGTCTTGAAGGCTTTTAAGACACTTGGATTCCTATTTTGGCCCACTTTTCCTTGACCCTATGTTAAGATAGTAAACTAGTTTGAGAGAATCTATTGGGTGGAAAATTGTGTATGGTTGCAATTATTTTCATGCATGGAAAGTGATTTAAAGTTTGGACCAATAGAGGATAAGTATTTCTTGAACCTTCAAGGACATGTGTAGAGCACCGCATGGATGTTTCTCCATTATTGAACTCTTTGAATATGTAAGTAAATTATTTTTGGTTGATGACACAGTAAGTGTGGTATTTGTCTTTTCGATATGTTGTGGATAATATTAATCAAATATGGAATTTTTTTGATGCTATATACACTATGTTTTGGATTGAATTTAGGTAAGCGAAGAGGTAATGGAAGAATAAAAGAGGTACACAAAGGAAGAAGAGTGAAATAGGTGGTTTGGGATGGAGGTTACAAGTATATATGATAATTCGTATGGATAATTTGTTGTCTATAAAGAGGCAAATAAGCTATCACAACTTCAACATGAATGAATGCCTCATCTACAGAAGAAAAAGGTACCTCTAATGGTTTCAAAATTTGTCAAAATAGTTATGATATACCAAATAATCAAGTGGAATATCCTTTAGGTAACTAATATTATCTTCAAACTATTTATTTTGATTTTCATTATATCCTTTCCATGTGCATTTCCCTTGGTTTTAGTCCCATTTTTCTGTATTTTATTCAAAACAAAATTTATAGATGCCTCTACTTGTCTCACCACTCATTAATTGTTTGGGATTTTCATTCCATTCACCAAGGTTGACATCTATTCTAAGACTTTGTGTCATGGCCAAGCTAAATGATTTGCCTCTAGTTTCTCTCCAATCTAGTCACCTAGTAGCATGTGAAATCTATCTCTTCCTAATTATTATTCTCTCCATCTTGTTAATGACCATTTCATTAATGAATCCTTCCTCATAATTTTGGATAAGTGAGACAATGTTAGCTCAAGGAATCTTTTCAATCCTCTTTCAAGATTCTTTCTCAAGTAATAATCTTGCATATTGGAAAATAAATTACGCTTCTATTTTTCCAAGCTACTCTTCCTTATAATGTTTAGATTTATTCTAAAGTGCTCATTGTGACTCATGTTTAATACTCTTCCTATTAGTCTCATTCCAATATCTCCTACAAAAATATGGAATGATTACATTTATATTTTATTTGTGTCTCCTAAATATCCACAAAATTTGGAAGAATAATACAATTTTTTAATAATATTTAATTGTAAAAGAAAGGATTAAAATGGAACTAAACACTCTAAATAAATTAATCAGGGTTAAAGGGATAAACTAGGATCAATTCATGAAGGCAAGATCTGTTATCTCAAAATTAATATATTCATGCAAGAAAAGAAATATTAAATCTAGAGATAAAATTCTTGAAAAATTTAGCTAGCTAAAAGTGAAAGAATGTTGTCAAGCTCTCATTTTCGCACAGACTGGCAAAGGTTGTAGAGGAGAAATCACTATTGAACTTACCCCTATCTCATATAACCCTATGTTGAGACCTCACTTAGTATGATTCCATCTAATCATTCATCCATCTTCTTACAGTCTAGGCCTTAGAACAGATTTTATTAACACTTCACCTTTTGCCCTTTTTTCAATTCAAGTTAGTTTAGGACAAAAAGCATCGTGAGATTGAAATATCAAATGATCAAGTTCCAGCTATTCAAGCATTTGACAATTCAACATAAGTCCCCTTGTGATACCAGCAATCACATCAACCAACTATGTTTATCCACACGTCGTGACCCGACATACCAGAACCTTGGAGTTGTCTCAAGTGATCCTTAAGCAAATCTCCAGCATTTGAGTAACTTTGTTCAAGAGAGGATAAGATACTTTTGGGTATTTTATTCTACATTCGCATGTGCATAAAAAACACATCAACACCTCCCACTTGTCAATGGATAAGCTAAAGTTGCTCTATAATGAATGGTTTATAAGGCACACCACTTGACGAAGGTTTTGCAAATGGGGTGGCAAGTTGAATGGGTTTGATCTTGGGAAAATCTACATGGTTGAACGTGCTTAATTTAGAGTAGTATTAGTATGGGTGACCTCCTAGGAATCCCTAATGCTTCACCGCTATGAGCATCACTTTGATGAAATGAGTACTAAGTGATCCATTCTTATGAGGGGTTCATGTAAACTACTCAGGAGAATGGGTCAGCTTGACTCTAAAACTATGCAAGTGAATCTTGATATAAATATCATAGTATGAAAGTCTTGTGAAAACACTCATTCTTCTAGCATTGAAAGTTGTGAGAGAGTTATTAAGGGGATTCTCGTGTGTATAGATTCAATGTATAAGTTCAAGATAGATTTTGAGGTGATATTTCTTTCCTTTTGGTACATCTATCTTTAAATTGGATGTTCTTTTGCCTTCATGGTAGGGAGTAAGTAATTTTTATGTGGGTTCCTTTTTTCATTCTTGGATTATTAAGGAAAACATAGTTTGTGAAGAGGAGGTTTTGCTTGTTATCTTATAAAAAAATTTGGTATTAGCTATTATAATAAATGATAGACAAAACAATGTCCTCTAAGGCTATTGAAAAGAAATATCTATATGATGGATTCTCTTCCCAATTTATCTTCAAAGTTATTTAGTAAATATTTGGGAAACCAAAATAGGGTATGTTGATTTGCAAAGGAAGAACTAAATACAAAAATTCCCAAAAGAAGATGTGTTAGCTAATTATTTTTGTTCCTTTGGTATTTTGGAAGTTGAACTGTTCCTTATATCTCTTCAATCTCCCAAGCTTGTTCCAACAACCATAAAATTTTATGATTGGGATGCAAGGGAAATTAATGGATTTGATGGGTTGGCTTTGGCTAGATTCACCTAAGACAATTGATGATTTATTAGGCATTGTTGTTGTCAATGCATTGTTAAGGTTATTATGGTTGATTATCAAAGCTATTAGGATTCAAATATAGAGGCATGTTTAACATAATTCTTATCATTGGTTGGTTAGTAAAAATATGGTTTCAAGATTGATGAACAAACATATTAGAAGGGCACTTTTATGATGTATGTGAAATAATCACATTATTAAGCAAAATAATAGGTAATCTATAGGCAAGAATACTCCATATATAGATATTCTATATGAGGGACATGACTAATTCCACAAACTATAAGATTGACTAGGCTTTTCTCATTAGTGGAATCATATAATAGCTAGTGTGTATTGTTTCCTAGATGCATGAATTTATAGTTTCCATATAGCTAAGAAATGATAATGTTTCTAAGTACAAACCAAGTGGGAACTATGGACCCACTAATCTTATTTGTAACCACTCGCCATGATTATATTATGATAACTCTCTTATTGATAATAGAGAGTATCTAATACATTTATTAAGACTCTGATTATGGTCATGGTAGACCACACAAAGAATGACTTCCATAGGAGGCTAAGAAGGTGATCTATGAACAAGAGTTTGTTTCATTCAATCCTTAAAATTAACTATCATTAAGGTGGAAGAATTTAGTGAACAACCTCTTATGCTACCTAGGTACCCTAATGTCATATTCTATTAGAATTAAACAAGTAGTTAGAGTTCATTCTATTTTTAAATCCAAGCATAGAGGGGGGACTATAATTATCCATCATCATTGAGTGTTTTTAATTAGATAAGAAGGGATTTTGAAAGGGCCCTGATCCCTTGTGCAAAGAGAAAGATGAAGCATTAATCCCAACAAAACAACAAAACAAAACAGCTCCAAAACAACAAAACAACAAGAGGCAGAATAACTAAAGCAAAAATGAACCATCCTAAAATCAGGGTGGTTTAAAAAATTGATCCAAAGCTCTTTGATTGAGCACAAAGGAAGGACCCTTCTCTCCAAATCCTATTTTCTTGAGACAATAAAGGGACATAATATCATTGGCACATCCATCATTAGAACTCAAAGCATTATATATCCTTGAACAATCCAAAGGTGAACTCCCTTGATTAGAATAAATATTTTGAATCTCTTGGGAAATAGGGAAAGTTTCATCCTTATTTTTCTCCTTACAAGCATGACAAATAACCGAACAATACTCATACTCAAACTTTTGCACCCATTTTCCAAATTTAGAGATACATTAATTTGGGTAGGGAGAGCTTGATTGCCATTGAGTGAGGATGCCAAGAATATCTTTGATATAGATTAAAAAAAATGGGATTAAACCAGGGCTCAAGGACCCATCTACACAATAGCAATCATATGACAAGAGTAACCATTGCCATGAGATATGAAACTTAAAACAATGTGACAAAGATATTACTATGTATAACTTGAGAGCATTCAAAATTATACCCTTATTTGATCCAAGGGGTTATATGGAGGGGAAGATAGTGAGAAAGTATGTTTATGTGACTAATTTAGAGATTTTTTTGGAAAATTTTCCCAAAAAATCTCAATTTAGAGAAAGTGGTTATTGTACTACCTTACTTTGTTTTGTCTTAGCTTGAAAAAAAAACGTCTAGTTTAGATTATTTTCCTATAAAGCAAAATGCTCTAACAATATTGTTATCAAATGCAAATATTTAGAAGCTATTCCATATGATATTCTTGATAAAACCATTTCTTTTATAGAATCTAGAAAGGTAAATATTTTAAGATTTGACTATGGAGATAGCCACCCAAGATCTAGAGGTCTAATGGAAAGCACAACAAAATGAGAAGATCAATATGACATGAATAAACTATATTCCTATCAATAAGTGCAAGTTTACAATATGAATGAATGAGATTATAAATAGAACCCCTTGATTATATAGGCAAGATGAGACATGTAGGATATCATAAGATTATGAAAGTATCTTAATCTTATGATATGAGACATAAAGTGATAAGTATCCTATGTATACCTTAAGTAAACTTAAATGATGAGGCATAAAAATGACCTAATAGTGGAAGTAGCTAGGTAATATCCCTATTACACCAACAATTATTGCTACTTGTTCTTTGATTCATCTCATTGATATGGCTCAAATTGAAATAATTCATTTCATCAATCAGAACAAATATATTCAAAATTTTACCAAGCAATAAAACAAGTCTCGTGATCCTTACTTTCCTTAAACTGACCCCTTTGGTTGCTAGCCCTTTACTCACAAGCATTACTCTCACAAAAAATACAAACTCATTTTTTTGTAAGTGATCCTTTAATCATCATCATTTTCATGCTTCCAACACACTTACCTTTGCAAGTGCAAGTATCCCAAGCCTCGATCCAAAACTATAATCTACTATATTTGCAACAAGCTTTGCCACATCACTTCAAATTGCTCTTGTAAGAACACAATTGTTAAATTAGTCTACATGACTAATGCAATATCATGGAGGGGTGTAGTAGAAGAAGACATATATCTCTATAAACAATATGACTTTTTTGAATCTGTTCTCAAAGATCAATGATGAAAATAATGAAGATGGGGTTTTTAGTATGATATATGAATTAACTGAACTACATACTATAATAATGAATAGGTCTCAAGAAGATCAAGGAAGTAGAGGACAAAGGATCTCCCTATACTAGTAACACATTTAGAGGAAGGTAAATCACAATCTTCTTTTAAAACTTTTATAGCGACTCTACAAGGTACTAGACCTTTCCTAATTTCTTTCAAATTAGTAAACTAATGAAGATATGACTATTCTTTAGAGAACATCTAAGAACCAGTAGGAAACACCAACACATATATATCCATATAAATTGAGAAACAACAGCTCATCTAGGTTTTCGTAGTTATTTCTCAGTTATGGATAGCAATAGTATATGTACAAGTTTAAAGTTTAAACCCTTGGCCATGGAAGTATTCTGATTTAAAGTTTAAGTAGTGAGTTTTCCCATATGCATCCCATAGTTGTGGTCTAAAAGGTTACAGTGGAATGGTAATGGGAGACACTCATGACAGTATGACCCAATTGCCAAATTCATCCAGCAAAATAAGGTCATCTATTACTCCACTTGACATGTGATTAAGTTGTAGCATAACAATTATAGGCAACATTCAAGTGTGACCCGATTAATAAATATTCAAGAATGTGATCAAAGCATTGTTTTTACTGCATTAAAGTTGGCCTCACCAAGCAAAACCAAATAAGTGCATACAAAATTATCAGATAAACTATGCATCACAATGACACACCATCCATGCCATGCCAATATTTTTCAATTTATGATCAATATTTTCATACAAAACTCAAAAAAAGGGAACAATATGATTCGCATGAATAAAATAATGGAAGGGATTGAAATGAGGGCAACCTTGTAATTTGACAGGGTGGTAAATCTCTAGAGCTTCCAACAATCTTAGTTCTAGCTCTACTTGGGGTAGTTCCTTGGGAAGTGACCAATGATCTTCCCTGCCACGATTAAACCCACAGGTTCGCTTTAGAGGCGAGACAAATGAGAGGCAGGATTTTGTAAAGAGGTGGGATTTATGAAATGACTTGGTCTTTTTTTTTTTTAAGTAATGCACGCAGTCATCGGAATTTCAATGAACGCGGGCACTTTTTCTAAAAAAACCCTAATGTCATTGCCAATTCCTTCTACATCGAAACCAAATGTTGAATTATCGTCGGAATTCTGATGAAATCGGGCATTTTTTCAAAAAAAAATCAAGTTTGATCACAATATACCTTCTCCATTGAAAACCTTCGTTGGAATTTTAGGCTAAATGTATTAGTGTCTCCTGCTGTACCAAAATGCTATGTTTTATCATCTAATGGGGCATCTAATAAAATTTTTGCATAGAGTTCAAAAATGCTATTATCCACCTCATATCCAAGCTCTGTCACCCATATTGTCCTTGGTTCAACTACTTCCATAAGAGTTTCATCAATTTTTACCATAAAACCGATATCAGTGGAATACTGCTCCACAATGTTCTTTGATATTCTCTCCCCTTGCCTCATGTTTTCTTGGAATTTCTTGAAATACCCAAAATTTTATCATCTCTGTCAGCACTAAGATAGGTGATTGCTTCCTTGATCTGCATACCTACCGATATGTCATGAGCCCAATGCTTCTTCCCTAGACTAGGTAGCTCATTTAGGAAGTAAAGCATTAAACAAACAATCAAATTTCCATATATAAAAGTGTCTTTCTTGATTCCTTTGATCTTACCAAGGTTCAACATCAATTCACTCCTCATCCATTCACATAAATCATACTTTACATTATTCCTTAGCATCTGATATGCATCATGAATGCATGAACTAGAAACAAAATTCAATCGGTTGGATTGAGTTACCTTGTAACCTATTATCATGCTTGCAAATTTTACATCAGTGTCGGTGATTGTGCTTATCCTCAGTGATCTGCTATTAGATGTTGCACCAGTGAGTTTTTTAATCGCATTGTTGGAAAATTTCTTGCCAGGTTCTTGTCTGAGTTTGGGTAAGTTGGTGACTACTTGAATAGCCTCCTTCATGATCATGTAAGGCCTATCTAGCCATATAAATTAGTTGTTAACCCTGCTCAGAATGTATCTGATAACCTCATCTTTGAATTCCAATATGTACAGAATACCAGTTAACCCTAGATCCTCAATTGCTTTGTATTCTAGTTTGATGGTTCCAAAGTCTCCTAGTATCACAGATTGATACATGCTTTTGATGTCCTCTGTGCCCAAATCCTCCAGGGTGCAATGAATATATTCCCTCACATATTCAACATACATTGCATCGTCAGGAACCCTAGAAATTGCTCTCGTAGAGTCTTCCTTTTTAGCAATTTTGGGAACCTCCTTAAATACTGGCCTTAACCTATCCTTGACTTTGACAATGGTGGTATTTGTAATGGAAGTAGGAGCTGAAGATCCAGATGCCATTTTGAAAAATACCTGAAAGTGAATGTCGGTGGAAGATTGAGTGCTTCAGATACCTACTTGAAATCCTTTCACAATGTTTTTTCTCACCCTTAACTTGCCTTTTCTTCACTTTGAATGCTTGGTGAGTGAAAATTATTTCACTTATCTCCTTTTATCAGCATATAAAACCCTAATTTTCTATAATAAATACTTCACCAACAACCCTACAGATGTCGGTTTCATAGTCATGTGTCGGGTGAACCTTCATCGATGATGAACACAACTCTCTAGATCTCCTTAGATCTCTTTCGGGGTAATATGCAAAATTTAGCAATGACTTTGCCAACCCCTAAGGCTTATGCCTCAGTTACTAGTGGAATTTCTTGCCGGTGGAGGAATGCCCTATTCTACTAGTGGAGTTATCGGTGTAGATCCATCTCCACTTGGTTTTTCAGATTTTCTAACCCATCTCTTGGTGTGATCTTGTTGTATTTCATCTACCTTCTACTTTCCTTTCTCATTATCTTTATCATTATTAACCGGTTGATTCTTTCTTCTACAATACTTAGCAATATGACCTATTTTGTTGCATGCATAACATGTAACATTGTTCTTCTAAATTTCTTTGACATATCCGGTATCATTTCTTGACCTACAATGATTAGAAAAATGTCCAAACTTTCCACATGCATGATATTTAGCATTCATTCTACAATCTTTTGATCTATGACCATATTTCTTACAATTTGTGCATTGACCGGGAACAAAATTATAGTTTTGATTTGCTTTATTTCTACATTGTTTAGCCATATGCCCAAATTTGTTGCAAACAAAACATCTACCATTGAATTTATAAGGATTAGATTGTCTTACCAGTTTCCTCTATTCTGATGAGTTCTACATACTGGTTGTTTGATCTTCATTTGCAGTACCAGAGCTTTCACCTTGTACAAATCCAAGTCCTCTAGAATCATCAATCTGTCTTTATCTTTTCAATAAGTCATCCAACTATGCAACACTAATCCCAAACTTTCCTTTATACTCACTTCCAGTAGTCAGATCATCTCTTGGAGTAGTTATTTGTCTTTCAAGTTCTTGTTCATTGTTCCGGGAGTGTGCCAAATCAGTTCTCAACAAATTGTTCTCATGAGTCAATCTACCATATTCATCAAATTTGTTCTTCAGAGATATAACAAGATTATCTTCCTTCTTCTTTCTGTCCTCAATATCTTTTGATAACCTCATAGTCAGATCTTGCATTTTATTCTTCATGAGCATGTTTGCTTGACTTAGTTTTTGACATTGTTCCTTAAGAGCATTCTTCTCCTCATCATCCAATTTTTACAAAAGTTCTTTTCTCTTGGCTTGAGCAGATGATAACCTTTCTTGCAGGATAAGAATGAATTCATTTGTAGAATTCAATTCTTCTTGCAATTTCAAGTTCTTCATCCTTTCAACATCATAATCCTCAAGAGCCATCTCAAGTTGCTTCTCCATAGCCATGTTCAAAGATTCCAATTTCAGGATCTTCCTCAAGCTGTTAAACTTCTTCTGAGGTACCAAGCTCTGATACCAATTGTTGGGATCCAAGAACACTGAGGGGGGGTGAATCAGTGTTCTGTAGGTATGAACAATTTTTATCCTTTTATACCATACATATAAACTGGTAAACAAATAAACATATAACAAGAAGCAAATAAACCATCCACATAAATGAAAACCATAACACACAAAGTTTATACATGGAAAAGCTCAAAGACAAAAAACCACGATGGGATTTGTGACCCACAATATCAGTTCATTGGCCATATAAAAAGATATTACATATAATAGGGGCCTGCACATGCAGGAAGGCACATTTCCTAGAGCATACTACTCATCACTAAAGAGCTTCACTGACTACAAGCTTTTTTCTAAAGTAAATTACTGAAAATGAACTCAAGAATGCATCTGCTATGCCAAATAGAGTTATGGTTCTGGCTCTGCTCTGTACCGGTTCATAAACCCTGAACTACTACCGGTATCTCTTCTCCTCCAATAATGCTTTCCAAGCTATCTACAGATCATTCATGATATGACATTCACATACAAAATTATCTCCATACATATATTTTGCATTATACAATTCTATTGTATTCTCTTATATCCACACATTTCATATCACTCAAAATAACCTAGTAGACTGACCTATATACCCATTACAAATAATATGCCTTATGTCGGCTTACAATACATTTACAAAAGATATTCAATGTTGGCCTTGATAATAATTATAAAATGATTTATTAAGTAAATCCTCCTTGATGTCGGCTTCCAATGAAGTATTGATGTCGGTGTCGGTGTAGCCCTGAATGCTCCAAAGTCGGTATCTATCAGTATATGCCTCCTAGTGCCAGTATATGACTTCCATCTGATCTTGTTGCCATCGATGAAAACAAAATGAATCCAATGAGTGTCAATTGCCAACAACTTCCTCTATTTATGCTTGTGTAGGAGTTTTTGGGTCTTCTCCCTGTGCAAAGGGGTTGATGTCTTCTTCCTCTTCCCATATTTCATTTTGTTGATGTCTCTGACTTTGAGACCTAGTCCTAGCCATGTTTGGATTTTGTATTTGTGGAATTGAGATGAGTAAGAAGTGGGTTGTTGATACCCTCTTATAGTTCAAAGTTTTGATGATGGTGATGATGAGTTTGAAATTTTTGGTGGACAAGTGATCTCTTTTTCCACAGGTTGGTTGCTAACAAAGTCCCTTTTTAAAATTGCTTGCTTGGTTTTCAACAATTCTGAGATGAGGTGTACCAAGGTTTGTGTTTATACATCACAAGCTACCTAACCAGGAGAGGATGCACTCAAAAGCTATTTTTAACCTATCTATGATGCCTAGTAATGCCCCTTAGGATGATTGATCGTAGATGTAGAGACACACTTAGAGAGTATTTGTTGTTTGTGATTAGCAATATCCAAAAGAACTAAGGACAAAACCTCTTTGTTTTTTAGAGTTGAATGACATTTTGGTATTTTGGAATGAGTGTAATCTTTGATTTTTGGTGAGAAATATGGAAGATGTGTTTTGATTGAAGAATGAAGAAGATGAAATGTGAAAGATGTATTTTTAGAATGATGATGAAGAAGAGGAAATGTGAAACCTTGGAATTTATTCTAAAGTGATTATGAGTTGTGGAATGTAAGATATTGCATGAGATTTTGAAAGAAGATGAGTTGATAAAAGACTATCCTAGATGGAAGTTAACTCAATAGATGATTTCTTGTTGAGGTCGATACGACAATGATATTTTACCACTTTTATTGAGAGATTGGGACAAGGCAGATCTTTGTTGAAAGGCACACATTTTAATAGATTCCTCATCAAACTCATTTTCACGACTATGTAAATAATCATGAAAATGGTGAAGGAATGTTCGATGTTTGAACAAGAGTTTGTGGTTTATGTAGAGAAATTTTCTCCTCTTTCAGATCTATTTTTGGCTAGGTTTCTTCTTCTCAAGATGTCGATATATGGATTTCTTGATATGCTTGATGATATGACGCATTTGTAAATATTATTGTGATTTGTTTGTTTTGGATTGTTGTTGGGGTGTAACTTGTTTCTTTGATTTCTTTGACAAGAAGACACATCAAACACACAAGCACATATAAACACTTCTTTTCTTGATAGCTTTGGATTAAATTCAACAAAATGTGTATGTTTAGGATCTTTTCAAATCCTCTTGATCTTTTCAAATCCTCTTTTATTTTTCATAGGTTTTGAACAATCAAAATGCAAATCAATTAGACTCCTCTATTGTCAAAAAGGTCATTCCTAATATCATAGCGCACATCGTGATACTCCTTCAGCTCAAACAACCTTATCACACCCAAGGGTGTGCTCTTTTTATTTTCCTTTTGCCAAAAGTTGAACCAAAGAGAATTGCTCCTCAATTGGGTCATTTTCTTGGGAGACGTATGGTGAGTGTCTTAGGAGCGGATTCTTCCCAACCCTTGCACTATGATATTAAAAATGTTTGGATTAATGACTTGGTTTGGATTCTATTTTTAAATATTTTTAGTAAGGCTTTCATTGGGTCTTCAATGATAAACTCTCTTAGGAGGCTTCCCAACCTTTAGATCAAAGGCTTTATGTATCTCAAGGATACTAGGCAAAGGCGAATCAATAAGAAAAACTGTTGGATGTGATTTTTATCATAATCCACATTTGATTATAGTGGGTTGGAGTACTTGGCGTTAGCCGTTCCCAACTTAGGTCATTCCCCTCTAACCAGCCTTATGGGCTTCTCGGGATGGTAGTCATATTAAAGGATTTATCCTAATTGCAATAAAAGAAAAACAAGAGTGAGTCTAGCTTTTTTATCACCCAATTAAGGGGAGAACATATACCTATCACTTTCGAAGCAAGGTAGATGATTTTTGTTCTTTTTATCCCATCATTGCAATGTGATCTATTTTCTATTTAGAAATGTTGTTCCAACAGTAATGGTGTTCTTTTTATCCAAGATAGCAAAATGAAATGTTCTTTTTAGCCAAAAATTGCAATAATGATCTTTGAAAAAATTTGAAAGAAACCTTGCAAGAATGGAAGAGCTTGAACTTTGAAAAAAACTTTGCAAGAATGGAAATGTGATTTGTTCCTTTTTACCATGCAAAATGAAATGTGAGTTGTTCTTTTTTATCCCTTTGTTACTTTTAGGTTGCACCAAGACAAGTGTGACCTGCTTTGCAAAAAGGAAATGTTTTTTTGTAGTTTGTTTTATCCTTTGCAAAATAAAAATGAAGCTATTTTTATCTGTACCAAAGAAAATGTTGAATTCTTCTTAACTTGCACCAAAATAAAATGTGAGATTCTTTTTAGCCTTGCAAGAAAGAAAGATGTGTTTGCAGTTCTTTTTTTTTAAAACCCTTTGTTAAAAAAAAAAGAAAGATGATATTCTTTATAGGCACCAAAGAAAGATGAAGTTCTTTTTAAGGAGCACTAAAGAAAAATGAAGTTCCTTTCAAGCCTTTGCAAAATGGAAATGAGTTATTTTTAAACCCTTTTGTAAAAAAATGAAATTTGCTTGCAAAAGTTAACTAAAAACATAAACTCACTCCCTTAAAACCTGCACACAATGTTAGAACCTACAAAAACTTTATAATGTTAGGAAATTTGGTGGGCTTACAAGCCTAAAATTTTCTATTGTGTTACAATTTTTAGCTCTCTGCCTATTACAAAAGAGCTACACTGGTAAGAAAAAACAAAAGCGCCATAACAAAGAAAAGAAGTGCTAAACTAAGTTACTTAAGTGCTCTTTTAGAGTGAAAGCACTAGAATACCTAAAAAAAGTGCTAAAACTAAATCAAATGAGAGTTGACAAAACACGCCAAAATGCAGAACAAAAGTACTAATCTACATGACAAAAGTGCTAAAGCGCAACTTGTGCGTGAAAATTTTCAAGTTTCAAAATTGTTAGTTAAAAAATTAAATTCTTAGTGTTGGATTCACATCGGATTCACCAAAATGATGCACATGAAAAGGGGAACAAACCAAAAACAAAGATCAAATGTCAATATGTTAGTTTCAACCATAAACCAAAACAAATGAACCAAAATCCTTCACATACATATCAAAAGAGATTAACAAGCACACAAATGAAAGAAAAACAAATGAAAAGAAGGGAGAAGAAAGTCTCTAAGATGCTCATGGGATGCTCCCATGATGCTCTTGTTGCCTCTCCCTTGTTCTTCTCCTCTCGAAGATCCAAAAGATTTCTTGAGTGTAGCCCTTAGTTTTTAGCATGAAGCCATGGATGTCAAATGAAGGATTGAATATGGTTGAGAATGAAATCCTATTGCTATGCAAATGCACAAACTAGAATTGCTATGCTATGAGAAAGCTAAGTGTGAATGCTCATGTAACTATAGTAACAATGCTCAAAATGCTTCCCCTTTTTGCTTGAGGAAAGGGTTCCTTTTATAGGAAAAATAGTTGATTGGAGGGTCAAGATTGATCTGGCCTAACAATGGCTAGGATTGCATGATCCTCAATCCATGTTTGCAACTTCCACCAATGCAATGGTGACAAGTGACACCATGAGAGGGATAGAGAGGAGAGGGAAGATGTGCCCTACCATAGTTAGCCTTGTACAACCGGTTTGACTTTGGTTGACTTTTCCTATGAGGCATTCTCGAATGGTTAAATTACTGTTATGTAATGTTGTAGATTAGATATATGAATATTGTGCATACGTGCTATTGTGCTTTCGCATCGATTCTTGTGTAAGTTTAATTGTTTCCCTAATTCTTGCTATAAATCTCGAGCTAAAGCCTTCATTGAATATGTATATATATGTATGCTTGTGTGACTCATGGTTGCAGGAGAATTGCAGGTACAATACCGCCTAAGTGCGAGGTTCGTCTCCATCAGGATTCGTAGGGTTGAGTATACCTTTTTCATCTTTAGAATTTGGATTAGGTGGTCGTAAAACCCTCGTCTTGCCTTAGCCATGATCAAGTGAGCGTCGTGTGTGGTCCGTCGGGTTCCTTTTTCATTTGGGTATGCAGGTCATCTATTTGGTTGGCTTTCTTGGATTGCGTGTTTTGTGTGTGTGGTTAAATTGAGTGATTAATCCTTTTTATTTTTATTTTATTTGATTAAGTTATGTTTATGCATTAAAAATTAAGGGACTAAATTAAATTGGTTTCCTTTATGTGATTAATCATTATTTAGAATTGTTCAATGCAAATTAGTAGCTAGTTTAAATTAAATGGTAAATTTTAATGAATTAATTTAGTTAGTTATGCTTTTGGAAAGGAAATATTTAAATTAATTTGAAATAGAATTAATTTAATCTATTGCCTTTTAAAAATAGAAAGGTTGATTTTAGTTATTTAAAGAAAATCAATTTTAATTAGAAAAGCAAGTTAATATATATTTGATAAAGTGTGAAAGATTAATTTGGGGATTTTATTTTAATTAAAAATATTTTACCCTCATTAATTTGGAATATAAAGGTTAATTTTGTTAAAATGGAGAAAATTCGAAATTAAATGAGGAAGAGGCATTTTGATTTTTTGAAATTAGAAATAAATTGTGTAAAAGTATTTTTATTTCAGAAATGAGATTTTTGGACCAAAAAAAACTTTGCATTTAACCTACGTTTTGGAAAAGATTGGGGGCATTTTTTTTAGAGAGTTATTTTTTTGGAATGGAAAAAGTTTGGATTTTTTGAGGAGAAATTTGCATACAAATTTTGGGGGGTTTTGATTTGCTTGAAGAATTTGGGATGGCTCTTCTACAATTTGTCTTCTAGGAAAGCATTTGCAGGTTGGTTGATTTTGATTTTGATTTGATATTGTTGAATTTTGAAACTCTCTAAATTCTCTTTGGTTTGATAGTTAGTTTGTCTGATTGGAAATGAAATCTTCATTTTCCTTCTTAAATTTGTGTTTCAATTTGTGAGTAAATTTCTTTTTAGTATGGATATGCTGTCAAAATTTAGTCATTTTGGTTTAAAAATTATTCCCTGGCATGTTGTTATGCTGCCAAATTTTGTTCCAGAATGAAACCCCTGTAGAATTTTTTATTATGTTGTTTTAGAATGTCAACAATATCTCCAAATTTACAAACTGGGTTTCTACGAAATTTTTTGGGATTCTTTAATAAAGTTCTGGGTTTTTGAGAAATGACAGAAAATGTTGTTTTATAATGTCAACAATATCTCCAAATTTACAAACTGGGTTTCTACGAAATTTTTGGGGATTTTTTGCGACTTTACATTATAACTTTTTTATAAATTTCGTAAAAATAAAGTTTTGGGTTTTTGAGAAATGATAGAAAATGTTGTTTTAGAATGTCAACAATATCTCCAAATTTACAAACTGAGTTTCTATGAAATTTTTGGGATTCTATGTGACTTTGCATTATAACCTCTGTATAAATTTCGTAAAAATAAAGTTCTTGGTTTTTGAGAAATGGCAGAAACCATGTGGCTGTTAAAACAAATTTATTTTTTTTATAAAATTTAAATTTTGATGTTTTTTAAAACAAAAAAATAAAATAAAATGTTTTAATGTTATTAAAATTTAATTAATACATTTTATTAGTTATATATTAATTATTAAATAATGTATAGTTTTAAATATATGTTAATTATGATAATTTTATATTAATATATATTAATAAGTATATATTAACTGCTGATTTCTGATTGGTGTATACTTTCAAATGCATAATAATTATTGTTTAGTCATTAATTTATTAATTTGGGTATATATATAGAGAGAGAGATATATATATACTAATTAATATCTTTAGATCATGTATTTGTTTTAATATAAGCAAGGGAAATTATAATTCAATGGGAAAAGTTTATCTATTTCTTTCGTTCCTTTATATGTATATTTCCATTTTTTTTGGAAAGTACATGCTGGTTTTGGGAGATATGAGAGTGGTTTATTTATTTCAAAAAAGAATAAGAATGATGATTTATTTTGAAAATGAATATCATACGTTAGTTGATTAATCTGAATATTTGATTTTATATCATTGGGTGTTTTGCATAAAGAATATTTATGTTAATGTGAATTTGGTTTAAAACTCGTGACGTAGTAATTATGTTATGCTATGATGCATATGAACTTAGTGAGTTAGAAAACCAAGAACGACATGTACCTAGATGAGGTAGATAACAGCAATCAAACTTAGAACATTTAGAAGACTTGATCGACATTTAATGTTTAAATCAATTTGGAAAAGATTGTATCTTTTGGTTATTGCCTATGGCAAGTTTAAATTATGTATTCGCTTTTGTTTAATGAATGGCAAGGCCTTGATATGCTTGTTTGGACCCTGTCATTTGGTTGGTTTGTAGTTGGCCATAGTGGGTCAAATCCCTAGTTAGGGTACCATCAGACAAGAAACCTATGTAATTGCTTTTAATATGCTCAATTGGACCCGTTTCTATGTAGGGATCATTTAGGATTTATTGTCTGAAGTGGTCGTTTGTATATTGGTTGTGCTTGCCTAAAAGGAAGGAATGTAAATGACGAGAAACTATGTAACTATAACTTAATTAATTGCCAGAGGGGTCTTGCAGTTGAGCAAACTTGGAGATGTAGCCCTCTAGGGGTGAACTCCGAGATCATTTCTATGTTATGTGATGCTTTTGTCTCTCATGTTTCATGGATAGTTCTAGCATGTATAGACGATAGTTTGATAGAATGTATAAGTGGATTGGATGAGATTTATCATAATGCATGTATGTAGTCATCTTTTAATGCAATAAATGGATCATGAAGGAATGTATTCTGTTAATGTTAATGAAAATAAGTAAGCATGGAAAGAACTCACTAAGTTATGATGGAATTAAAGCATGAAATGAAAGTAGATGCATGGTATAGGGTTAAGGAGAAGTTTGAACATAATGAATGGATAACAAGTATTGGATGAACTCGTCATAATTCCTAAATTGTAATTCTAATGAACGAACTTCATCATATTAGCTTCATTCTAACTATAATGGATGAACTCATTTAGGTATTTATATTTTAACCTTAATAAATGAGCTTCATCTTCTTAGAAATATTTTAATTACAATGTAGGAACTCATTTAGTTATTTATGTTTTATTCTAAATAAATGAACTTAATCTTCTTAGCAATACTTTAACTATAATGGGTGAACTCATTTATTATTTACATTTCAATCTAAATGAATGATCATCACCTCATTAACTATATTTTAACTATAACGGATGAACCCATTTGGTTATGCACATCTTAACCTTTATAAATGAACTTCAATATATTAGCTATAATGTATCTAAAATGGATGAACTTACAAGTTATTTATGTTTTAACTTCATTGGGTAAATTTACTCATGTTAACCTCATCTTCATCCCAAATGGATGAACGTGTCCTATCATTTATTATTTTGATTCACTAAACAAATTATATCCATGTCTTAAGTAATAATATGTAATTAAGATATCCTACTTGATTGGATCAAATGTCGCAAGTTGAGTTAGGTGTTAAGTTACGTAATCATGTTGGGAAACTCTTTAGGTTCGTTTAGTCTTCCACTGTGTTATCTAAGCGTTAGATAACTCCAATGTATCTTAATGATGTGTCTTGTTATAAAAAAAAATATTTACACTCCATTGAAGTGTTTTAGCTTTATCCCTTCGAGGTTTCCTGGCGGGGCATCTCACTAACAAATGAAAAGAAGGGAGAAGAGTGTCCCTAAGATGCTTCCATGATGCTCTTGTTGCCTCTCCCTTGTTCTTCTCCTCTCCAAGATCCAAAAGATTTCTTGAGTGTAGCCCTTAGTTTTTAGCATGAAGCCATGGATGTCAAATGAAGGATTGAATATGGTTGAGTATGAAATCCTATTGCTATGCAAATGCACAAACTAGAATTGCTATGCTATGAGAAAGCGAAGTGTGAATGCTCATGTAACTATAGTAACAATGCTCAAAATGCTTCCCCTTTTTGCTTGAGGAAAGGGTTCCTTTTATAGGAAAAATAGTTGATTGGAGGGTCAAGATTGATTTGGCCTAACAATGGCTAGGATTGCATGATCCTCAATCCATGTTTGCAACTTCCACCAATGCAATGGTGACAAGTGACACCATGAGAGGGATTGAGAGGAGAGGGAAGACACATTTAATGCTTGAGAAGACATGAGGATAACCTCATGTGGCTGGTTTATAGGATAAAGCTATTATCCAATGGGTAAACTCTTGTGCAAATTTTACCCATGGTTAGGCCTTGACCAAAGGGACAAGACCCATGTGGGTTAGTGTGTCAAAGAAGGGAAGCATTTAAGTCTCTATAAGAACCTTAAATGGGTGAGATGATGGGTTGGGGGTTAATTTGGGTTTAGGATTGTGAAAGTGATTAGAAGGGGGTTTAGGTTAATTTAGAAGGGCTTTACAAGAATCTAGAAGAAGGTTAGTGTGCAAGTGGGCTTGGCAAGTGGGTGAGGATAAATAGGTTTTTCATTAAATTATTATTTAATTAAAATAATAGGTGCAACTTGCATTTGTAGGAGAATGCAAGTGGATGAAGGTATTTTTTTGAATAAATATTTATTTATTAATTTAAATGAGAGGAAAGGGGAATTAAACAAGTTTATGAATTTATTTAATATTTGGACTATAGTTAGCAATTTTTAATTTTAAATAAATTTATGAAATTTATTTAATTAAATTAGAAGAATAGGATTGAAATGAATTAATTAAATGTGAATTTACTTAATAAAATAATATTGGTGCATTAAACAAATATTAAATATTTATTTAATTTAATGGATAGATTTACGTATCTACATATCTTATTTAAAGAAGATTTTGTAAAAGATGGTTGAAATGGATATTTTGATGAAGATAGTTATTCTTTGAATTTCATTCTTAGATATATTAAAAAATAATAAAACCCATTACATACAACCTTAAACAAAAGTTGATTACAAAGAAAAAATGATTTCTAATAAAGCATCAACGATATCACACTTATTCATGCAACTAACCACAAGATAGGTTAAATGAATTTAGATTACCATATTTAAATCACAAAATAATTTGAAAAATATTTCATCAAAATTGTTACATACTAAGTAAACATAGTGATAATAAAATTCATTTACTTAAAAGTCAACAATTTTTTATTTTTAATTTGTTAGAAGCTTTTCATGAAGCCATCTTTCCTTCACAATTGTTACCACTTAAACATAATTGTCAATTTCATGCATTCCCAATTTGACTTTGAAGTATGCTCCACCTCTATGGTTCAACAAATTTGATATGCTATCTTCCTTAAAAGTGTTCATACAATATTTTAAAATATAATTGTGAATGAAGTCAAGTTGTGTTTAATAATAACAGAAAAAACTATTAAACACGATCTTCGAGTGAAAGGGTTAGGACTGGAAATACTGTTAAAATTTTAGTACAATAATTATCAAGTGATCAGAAAATATCGATAAGACAAATTTGTTAGCATTCACTTAAAGGAATTCAAGGAAATATCTAGATTAGATTGGTTTTATTGAGTGCTCAAATAGTTTCCATATCATTTTCAAGTGATCAGAAAATATCGATAAGATAAAATTTGTTAGCATTCACTTAAAGGAATTCAAGGAAATATCTAGATTAGATTGGTTTTATTGAGTGCTCAAATAGTTTCCATATCATTTTATATTTAATATTTTGGAAATCTTGTTTAATTCACAAATATGTGAAGAGTAATAGATTTAATGCTTCACAATGCATGTAGAAAATCATAGAGAGTTTTGTAACAAAAAGAAATCTGATTTAATGCATAATATTTTTTGGGTAATCGTTACTCATAAATTTTGAATCAATATCAAAAGAAGTGTAGTTTAATTGGTTGGACACAATTGATGACAACAATGATAAGTGATAAAAAACCATTTACCAAGGTTCAAACCTCAGAAACATGTGAACCACAATTGACACTCAAATACGTTTGATGGATAGAATTCTACTATTTGTAACTTCACAATATGATAATTTGTGACAGAAAGAAATCCAATCTAATGTACAATATTCAAGCTCGTGGGCATATGTGTGACAGAAAGAAATCCAATCTAATGTACAATATTCAAGCTTCGTGGGCATATTGCATATGCATTTCTTTCAAGCTATTTTTCTGCCTGATCTAGTTTTTGATAATGATACCGTACAACACATGCCAAGGAACATCCTGGAGGCCAGCTTTGATCCACTAGGCCGTCAAAACTTGATGACAGTGATGAATACATCACACCTATGCATGTGAAATAATTCAAAAGCGCACAGTAGTGTTGACATGGGCTGATGTTTACTTTCATGGCTATTGTTTTTGTTTTCTATTGTACAGTGTTCCAATGCTTGACTTGATATGGATAGTGTTTAATCAAATACTTAGATTATCACATTTGTGGTCGTTATTTCTGATTTTGTGGACACATGGCTACTCCTGAGACCTAGTATATACTTTTAATGGATATGGTACCTCAAGTTTAAAAGAGTGGTCTTGAGAAAACCCCTTGAAGTGAAATTCTCTTAAGGTGAAAAATATTGTGTATTTGTATGTACATGTGGGAGAACAGTCACCACAGAAGAAGTCTAAAATAGCATGGGATTGACTTCATTTACTGCAACAAAACTTTTACTCCCTATAATGTGACGTTTGAATGTAACATTTTTTACCAGAATAAAATCTTCAAAATCGGTGGTTCTACTCCCTCACAAGTGTCTTTATCCTAATGGGGGATTACTGGCTTCTATTGACTTCTGTTTTGTATTTAATAACTTCAAGTGTATTCGGGTGTGTACCAAATGAATGGCAAACATAAAATGCCCTAAATTCATCTATCACATCTTGACTACCAAGATTGAAAACATAATTGGATCTCTTTTAAGTGCAAAATACATCTTGATATTCGATTGTTTGAAGGAAAACTGATGTTATTGTGATACATTAATATCATGTTAAGTATTATATCTTCAAAAAAAAGTTTGTAGTTCAAAAATCATTTTCATGAAAAAAGAAATCATGAAACTAAAATGTATCTAAAAATAATGTAAAAAGTTTATATTAGATGATTCTTTGTTAAGTGGACTAAGAAGGGGAATGAAATTACTCTTCTTTAGATCCACCAAGCCACATTGCATATTTCTATAAATAATCTCCTTATTGGATTGAAGATAAATTAATGTCTAGCTCCAAGTGTGGGATCTTCAATCTTCTTATTAAATCCTCACCCAAGAGTTATTATCTCAACACACAATCTCCAACAAATGAAAGATATCTAAAGCCTCACCCAAGTCATTCCACTATCTATTAGCACAAAAAAACCATCGCAAGCCTATCAACATCCAATTGCATGATTGCAACATCTATAATCTCCTGAAATGGAATAAATACAACACTTAATAGTAGAAAACTACCTCAAATAATTGTCAAATCTCTAACTGTATAATTAGGAAATTCACATGATATCATGAATTACATCTTTGACGTTAAATATCACTTATCTCTAATGAACATATCTAATCCCTAGAGAACCTATATCATGCCAAGACTACACAAAATGAATATCTATATTCATCCATGGTACAATATCACATCACTACCAAAGATCCCATTCTAAGTCATCTATATCTACTGATGACATCATGATGAACATATCTTAATTGAAGATCATTTTGTATCCCCCACAAACTTGAAGAAATCAATTATGAATCCAAGATATTTTAACGGGGGAAAGTAAAATAATGATATCTAAAAGAATATAACTACCAAAGGTTCAAACAAAAATAAGTACAAGTGAATCAAATTACTTATGCATGAAAACTACACACACATCCCAAAATACTCCACTATGGATCACAAGTATTTTATATATCAACCTCACAATCTCTCTAGTATAATGCACTAATATATTATGATGGCAATAGAATCATCAATACTACAATATATAGGCTAATACTACATCAATCTATCGATATAGATAATCACATCTAATCTATCTATGGAACATGTAAGCATAGACAATTCAAAAAACTACACAAATAGTATATCTCAAATAATCAAAACAATAATCCACCACAACATAGACCCAAGAGAAAGGAAAGTAAAAATCACATTAGTAATAAGAAAAAAATAGAAGCTAGCCTGCATGAGTAGCAGAGTTGGCTTGGGTCATGGGTTTGTTGGCAATTGACACTCGATTGATTAGTTTCAATATGTTGTCATTGATGTCAACATATTTCGGCTTCATATTTTGGTTTAGTAGTGCACCGACAGACACTTCACTGGCACTGGCACCGACATCGGCACCGATAGGTATCTTCACCAGTTGGAAGGAATTCTTTGGTTACCGGCATCGCAGGCCGACATGACTTCATTAGGATACAGGTATTGGAGGCCAACATCATTTGGGAGATCCGACATTAGCAATTGATTTTGATATTCATGTATTTATGTTATTGAGCCGACATGTATATTCATATTGTAATTATCTTTGTAAGCCGACATAAGACATGATGGATTGTAAAGGGTATATAGGTCAGTTGATTAGATCATTTTGTGATATGTAAGGTTATGGAATGTAATGGAGATGCAAAATATATATGAGAGAGATCATGTATGTGAGGATATTTATGTAAGAGGTTATTTCGGTAAGGGTTTAGGGTTTCAGACCAGAACAGACAGAGCTTAACGGGAATTGTATTTAGGCATAAAAGATACTATCATTGCAGTTCAATCATTTCTCTGGATTGTATTCTAGATTTGTATGTAGTCAGTGAGACTCCTTTTGTGATTGAGCAGTGTGCTCTAGGATGTAAGCCTTCCTGCAAGTGCAGGCCCCTATATTTTGTAATATCTTTTCGTATGGCTAGTGGATTGATATTGTGGGTCACAAATCCCACCGTGGTTTTTCCTCTTTTAGGTTTTCCACGTATAATTCTTTGTGTTATGGTATTCATTTGTGTGATTGGCTTATTAGCTGCTTTACTTCTTTCAATATTATATGTACCGGTATACAGGTTGGTGAATGCATTCTTTAATAAGGTTAAAATTGATCATTCTAGTAGAACACTGATTCACCCCCCTCCCCCCCTCTTAGTGTTCTTGGATTCCAACAATTGGTATCAGAGCCTTGTGCCTCAGAGGAAGTTTAACAACTTGAGGGAGATCCTGAATCCGAAATCCATGGATATGAGTTTGGAGAAACAACTTGAGGTGGCACTTGAATATTATGATGCTGAAAACATGAAGAACTTGAAGTTACAAGATGAATTGAATTCTTCTCAAGAATTCATTCTTGTCCTACAGGAGAGATTGTCATCTGTTAAAGATAGGAGGAAGGAACTTTTGCAAAATCAGGATAATGAAGAGAAATATACCCTTAATGAAAGATGTTAGAAACTGAGTTAGGAGAACATAGTCATGAGGAATGAAATGCAAGCTTTAACTATGAGGATGTCTAAAGAGTTTGAGGACCAGAAGAAAAAGGAAGAAAATCTTGTTGTATCTCTAAAAAACAAATTTGAAGAATGTGGTAGGTTGGTTCATGGAAATGATATGTTGAGAAATGATTTAGTACAATCCCAGTGTTGGACACAACAGATCACTTAGAGGGGGATGAATCAGTGATTTAAATTATTTTCCTTCAACAAGGAGATACTGGTAATATATAAAACAAACTGAGTGCTAATCGGTAGCTCAAATAGTGCAAACAAGGTGTGTGAATGGACTTGCTAAAACATCAATATACCACATGCACAAAGATGCAACACACAACACTAGATATATACGAGGAAAACCCAATGTGGAAAAAACCTCGGTGAGAATAGTTGTTGGAGATCTTCTACTCCAATCTAGCCTCACAATAAATCTCTGATTACAATATTTAAAGCACCAACCCAAGGAGTAACAACCCTTGATTTATGAGCACTAACTCAAAGGAGCACCAACCCCTGCATAATTTATAGGCTAAAACCTAAAGGAGCTACAACTCCTACACAAAGCTGCAACTTAGTGAAAACAAAATAAAAATCAGAAATACAAATTAAATCACTGTTGCAAATGAAGTTTTGCAACCTTACAATATTCTCCTCTGTTGGTTTCACCCTTACCTGTCTGTATTCTCTCCACCCACTCTGCAACTTGACTTTGCTAACAACTTTTCTAAATCCCCTCTCACAATGTCTTTTCACCTTCAACTAACACTTTATCACTCTTAATCAGGCACAACTTCTGTCAGTTTGTCACTTATGTGTTCTGTTGGCAATTGACACTCATTGGATTCATTTTGTTGTCATTGATGGCAACAAGAACTGATGGAAGTCACAAACTGGCACTAGGAGGCATATATCGGCATATACCTGCATTGGAAGCATTCAAGCCTACACCTACACCGGCACCAACACCAACATCAATACTTCAAGGAAGCTGACATCAAGGAAGATTTATTTAGTAAATCATTTTGTAATTATTGTTGAGGCTGACATTGAATATCTTTTGTAAATGCACTGTAAGCCGACATAAGGCATATCATGTGTAATAGGTATATAAGTCAATCTGCTAGTTCAATTTAATATATGATGTGATGGAATAGATGATAGACATATATAGGCATAGAATAACTGTGAGATGCAAAATATAGGTATGGAGATCATTTTTGTATGCAAACATTATATCATGCAATGATCTATAGATAGCTTGGAAATCATTCTTGGAGGAGAAGCAATATCATTAATAGTTCAAGTTTGTGAACCGATACAGAGCAGAACCAGAACCGGAACTCTATTTGGCATAGTAGATGCATTCTTCAGTTCATTTTCAGTAATTTACTTTTGCAGAAAGCTTGTAGTCAGTGAGGCTCTTTAGTGATGAGCAGTATGCTCTAGGAAGTGTCCCTTCTTGCAAGTGCAGGCCCCTATTTTATGTAATATCTTTTCATATGGCTAGTGAACTGATATTGTGGGTCACAAATCCCACTGTGGTTTTTCCTCATTGAGGTTTTCCATGTATAAATTATGTGTTATGGTGTTCATTTATGTGGATGGTTTATATGCTTCTTGTTATATGCTTTTTTGTCTACCAGTACATACATGCATGGTTTAGAAAGTCAAAAATTGTTCATTCTGGTAGAACATTGATTCACCCCCCTCTCAGTGTTCTCAAATCCCAACATGTTCAATGCACACTCCACTTGTTGTTCCTTACACCAGTTTACTCTGATTCTCCTTATCAGTCAGATCTTTGCTCATAAACACTTGAAGTGTTTATCTCTTCGGCTCTCACGAAGCAATTTTACACTTGTCTTCACTCTACAACAGCAACAATCATAGTCTCAAGTCATCATATTTAAACTTTAGCTTTCCCGCCAATAATCAATTCAAACTTGGAGCGGTTAGGGTTTCTTTCAACCAACAAAATCTCCATGAGATCTGATCCAATCTATCTTCTATCGAACACCTATACTTGAGGAATGCATCTGTACACATTTTCCATTATCTAATGCATACTTGCTAAAGATAGCAATATCGTACATGATTTTCTGCCTTAAAAATTGACCTCATAAAAAACCCAGTTGTTTCCTTATTGAGGCCTTCTTGCAGTCTGATTTCTTTGCTTTGATCTAGGTGCCAACTACTCCCTAATCTTTCTCTATCATTCTTCCTTCCTCAAGCCACATCATTTAGTTGCCATACCATGATTTTTGATTGTTTCATTAATGTTGACTAGCTGTTTCAACAACCATGTCAATGGAAGCTTCATCGACCTTTGCATATTTGCCACCTCAGCTCCACGTGACATCACAACAGTCATACACTCAGCTCACCGACACAAAGTTGGTTTACACTTGAACATTCAACAAACTCATACCGATACAATCCTTTACCAATGAGACCTTCTTTGTCATGCTAACCGATAGTGCACACTACACCGGTAGCCTATCTTCACCTCCGGTGATTTGTGATTACTCTTAACATTCTTCCTCTTCATCATAAATAGGCAGCCAACCTCCAAACTAGTTTATGCTCTACTGGTTATCACTCAACATGCTAACACACACATGCATCTCACCTCATACTAGTGAAGTCACTGATAGTCTCAATAACTACTTGTCTTCCATACCGGTTGAAAATTCTTCATGTTAATCTTCTCAATACCTTATTCATCTTTAACCATACCAGTACACTCTTCTTCATACTGGATGACATACCTCTACCGGTAGCTTGCCTGTAGTACCAATTGACATCAATGACAACTCAATGCCAACAATCTCCCTCTTTGGCATTGATGTCAATGTTTTCTTTTTTGATTTCTCTCCCCCTTTGACAACAATGGCAAAGGGAATCTTAGTCTGACACCAATAATCTCTCCCTTGACTGCATTTGGTTAAGACACACTCACCCCTTATGTCCATGATTCATGATTCAAGAGTCATAAGATAGTAGCAATGGCTGACTCCCCCTGAATCATGCAATCTCCTATACATTTAAGTGCTACCAGATGGTGGCACAACTCCCATATTTTGTCTCAAATACACAAATGGACCCAAAGGAAGTGGTTTGGTAAATATGTTAGCAATCTACTCATCAGTTTGAACATATTCTACTATGACCTCCCTGTCTGCTACCTTCTCCCTAAAGAAATAATACTTGATTGCAATGTGATTTGTTCTTGAGTGCATTACTAGATTCTTGGAGATGTTAATTGCACTTGAGTTATCACACCGAATTGGAATAGGTTCTGGTATCTCCACCTATATGTCCTTCAGTGTCTACTTCATCCACAAAACTTGCGAACAACATGTAGAAGCTTCTATATATTCTACCACAGTAGTAAACAATAACATTGAATCTTTCTTCTTACTGTGCCATGATACTAATTGGTCTCCTAAGTATAAATCACCTACACTTGTACTTTTTCGGTCATCAATACTTCCTGCCCAATCTGCATCAATATAAGCCTGCAAAGAGAAGTCTCCTTTCTTTGGATACCATAGACCATAGCTAATAGTTCCTTGCAAATACCTGAAGATTCTTCTGACTACATTTAAGTTAGACTGTTTAGGAGTATCTTGGAATCTTTCTACCACACAAATAGCTTGTACAATATCTGGTCTAGATGTTGTTAAATACAACAGACTACCGATCATAGACCTATACAATGTTTTCTCAACTTCCGGTGATTCATCTAGTTTGCTCAACTTACATCTGATAACTATGGGAGTACTTATTGGTTTTCTATCCTCCATTTGAAATTTCTTCAGTATGTCTTTCGCATACTTGGTTTGGAAGATGAAAATTCCTTTCTCCTTCTATGAGATCTATAAGCCAAGAAAATAAGACAACTCACCCAGCATGCACATCTCAAACTCTGTCTTCATTTGATCTGCAAATTCTTTGCACATTATACCCTTGTCTCCACCAAAGATAATATCATCCACATATACAACAACTATAATCATGTGATCTCCATTTACCTTGACATACAAGTTGTTGGCTGCATTCTCTTTCCAGAATCCTTGCTCCTTCAAGTATTTGTCTAACTAGGATTACCATGCTCTGGGAGCCTACTTCAAACCATACAAGGCTTTCTTCAACCAACATACAAAACTCTCATCTTCATGCAACAAGTACCCTTTCAGTTGTTCCATATACACCTCTTCTTCAAGATTGCCATTGAGAAAAGAAGATTTCACACTCATCTGATATACTTTATATCCCTTATAGGCTAAGAAAGCTACAAGATATTCTTATTGCCTCTAACCTAGCAACCGGTGCAAAGGTTTCTTTAAAACCAATACCTTCCACTTGAGCATACCCTTTGCAAACTAACCTTGCTTTATGCCAGACTATCTTACTTTCTTCATTCATCTTGTTCTGGTAGACCCATTCGGTACCTATGACATTCTTATCTGCTGGTCTAGGAACAAGTTCCCAAGTCTATTTTTTCTCAATTTGTCTCAATTCTTCATCCATGGCATCTACCCACTTCTCACTTTTTCTAGCACCATCAAAACTTCAGTCATGAGATAGAAATTTACCTACTCACCTTCCCGAGCTAATCTCCTTCTAGTCTGAACACCTTCATTCCTATCTCCTATGATGTGTTCTTCTAGATGATTATTTTACACATACCAGGTGGGGATTTTGTTTGGCCTATCTTCTACTAGTCCATTGTCAGATTGTTCTTCATTTTCAACATCTGAATCATCAATGTAAGGTGCCAGTGTAGAATTTCCTCTATGTGAGTCTTCATCTATTCTCACATTTACACTCTCAACCACCCTTCTCAATCTCTCGTTGTAGCATTTGTAGGCTTTACTGTTGGTTGAGTATCCCAAGAAGATTCCTTCATCACTTCGGGAATCAAAACTTCCTAATCCATCACCATCTCTCTTGATGCAGCACTTACTTCCAAACAGTCTAAAGTTCTTAAGTGATGGTTTCCTTTCATTTCATAATTCCTAAGGAGTCAGTATACTATTCACTCTTAATTGCACCCAATTTAAAGTGTAGACAATAGTATGAGCTGCTTCCTATTGGCATTATACACTCAAATGAGAATGGTGGATGTTGTCATTGATGGCAACAGGGTTCCATGGGTTCAACCAGCAATAGACTTCACCTACCGACACCGATAGATACAACAAGGCTTATTCACATTGGCATCCAATTTACACTGGCAGAAGATTATACCGGCATTCCAGACTGACTTGGCAATAGCATTGTTTATGTGAAATGGATTGTAATGTAAATTATAATTGTATGGCCAACATGTTGTATTGTAAAGACTCATATATTTATGAGCTCTTGTAGGTCATTTGAAATGTATGAAAGCAGTAATATGAAATAGGATAGAGATATGATAGTGAATAGTTGTATATGCATTTTGATGTGTTTATTTTGGAGTGAATAAGAAGCAGAGAAGAGAAAAGATTATTCTGTGTAAGCATAATTATTTGATAGCATACCGGCTAGGGTTTTTGGCAAAGGTAGAACTGGTATCAGATAGAGCATAACAGCAAACTCATCTAGCATTTTGATGCAAGTTGTAAGAGTTCATTTTTTTGTTTACATCAGTGTGATATTGTAGTTAGTAAGACTCCACTTTTATTGTTGAGCAGTGAGCTCTAGGCAGTTGGCCTTCCTGCATGTGCAGGCCCCTTTTGTACTAAGTAGTATTTATTCATATGGCTAGTGAGTAAATATTGTGGGTCACAAATCCCATCGAGGTTTTTCCCTTACCGGGTTTCCTCTCCAAAATATTTGTGTTATGGTGTGTATTGATGCTGATTCCTTTATTTCTCTTAACTGCATTATTATTTGTTTACCAATATATTAATATCAGTTACATAATTGCAAATAAGTTTAAATATTTCATCTACCAGTTAGACACTGATTTGCCCCCCCCTCTCAGTGTCTTTGGGATTAACCAATTATCAAGCAATTGGTATCAAAGACTGGTCCTCTATTTGTAGAAGCCTAATAGCTTGAGGAAGATTCTGAAACTGGTACCGATGGAAAGTTTGAGACAACAGTTGGAAAGGGCTCTTGAAGATTTTGATGCAGAAAAATTAAAGAATATCAAACTGGAAGAAGAACTCAAATCTACTCGAGAATTCATCAAAGCACTTCAAGAAAACCTAGTCATGGCACAGAATAAGACAAAATAATTGCATGAGTCACTGCAAAAACAAGATGATCAATAAAAAGAAACTCTGAGAGATACTACAAAGAAACTAAGACAAGAGAATAGTAACATGAAGAATGAGATGCAAGACTTAACCATGAGACTATGTAAGGATATTGAAGATAGAAAGAAGAATTAGGAAGATTTAGCCAAACGATTTAATGAAAGATCAGATGAATATCTAAGGCTTTGTCATGAAAATGATATGCTTAAAATAGAGTTGATTCACATGCAACATGACAAACAAGAACTTATGAGACAAGTTAGCACTCTAGAAAGTGAGTTGGTCACTACAAATGAGTACAAAGACAAATTCAAAAAGAGCTCAGACAAGCTTGATGATATGCTGAAAAGTTGAAAACCTGATGGAGAAACAGTTGGACTTGGATTTGAACATGGAGAAAGTTTTGGAACTACAAATAATCTTGATCACAACAAACCAGTAAGGCATCCCAATGCTTATAAATTCAATGGCAAATGTTTTAATTGCAACAAATTTGGTCATAGAGAAAATCAATGCAGATATAGGAATAATAAGAATACAAACTCATCTGTTGGTCAATGTTCCAAATGCAATAAATATGGTCATAACTCAAATAACTGCAGAATGAATGTGAAATGCTATGCTTGTGGTAGATTTGGTCATCTATTTAATCAATGCAGAACTCAAACCGGACAAGGTTTTGGAAAATCTATTCAAAGAAATAATGTAACATGCTATGCATGCAACAAGATTGGGCATATTGCAAGATTTTGAAGAATCAAGAATGTACCGACAAACAATAGAGGATCTAATGACAAAGGAAAGGAAAAGGTGAATCAAATCAAGCAAGAATTCTCTAAACAATGGGTCAAGAAGACAGATTAAAGAAATGATGAATCTAGCTCTGCACCGACAGAACAAAGCAATCCTACACTAGTAGGAAAGTTTTCATCTAACTAAGGAATAATCCTTAGGGGTAAGGCAACTAATTGAAGATTATGCATTTTACCCTTAGATGATGGTAAGAAGTCATAATCCTTCTTTACCGGCACATATGTTGAGTTACAATGGAAATTCACTAAACTGACGATTCATTTAATGCGGTTTTTTGTTAACCTTTTGGCTATAAAAATTTTCATTTTGACTCACCAAGCATTCAAGCATTCGAAGAGCACAAAAGTAGAGCACCAACATTCAAGAAGTGAAGCAACAAAGATTTTATAGGGCATCCAAGGTTTTCACTTGCATTCGACAGAAAAGTGTATTTATTTTGCATCATGGCTTCTTCATCTTCTGTTCTTGAATTCATAGCAAACCCTAATGTTGTGGAGAATATCAAACGTCCGAGGCCAGTTTTTAAGATAATCCCTAAGATAGCTAAGTTGGATGACTCTATTGGAGCATTTTCAAAAATTTCGAAGGAAGTTACATTCGCAAAAGACCCTAGGGTATACATTCACTGTAATATTGAGGATTTAGGGTCTGAGAATATAAAGAACATGTTTATGGAAGTCATCACAAACAACCAAGGTATAATCAAACCTGAACATAAGATTGTGGAAGATTTAGGGTTTGTAGACATCCTTCATATGCCTGAAATTGAAGATGAAATTATCTGATATGTTCTAAGTAGATTTCATGGTAAATTCTTATTGCTTGACTCCATCTTCAAAATCACTAGGGAAGCAATCAAAGTTGTTACAGTTTTACCCTCTACCAACACAAGGCCTGAGAAGAAGAAAAAAATTCCAAACAAAGATATTATGAATCTAACCGATGCTACATCTGATAATAGATCACTCAAGGTAAGTGATATAATTGATGACAATGTTAAATATGCCAGCATGGTTATTGGTAACAAGGTTGCACATACAAATAGGCTGAATTATGTTTCCAGTCTATGCATTCACAGTGCTTATGAAATGGTAAAGAACAATGCAAAAATTGATCTTTGTGAATGGTTAAAAGATTAATTGATAGATAACTTGGACAAAATCAAGGGTGATAAAAAGGGAACATTCAAATTTGGGAATTTACTTGTATGTTTGATGCTATACTTCTCAAAGGAGATTCCCAACATAGGCTATAGAGACTTTGCCTATGATATTTCTATTGGAAAATAGATTAAGGAGGCAATTTCCAGCATGGGCTTAGAAGGAAACAAGTAGGTAAAGGAATACTTAAAAAACTTTCAAGCAAGATTGAAGCAAAGGGAAAGAATACCTCAGAGTATTGTTGGTAAGTATGACAAATTGATATGCTTTGTTATAAAGAGATGAAATATGGATGGAGGCTGACAAACCTAGAACTGTTTGGGTAACAAAAATGGGATATGAAGTGGACACCAACATTTTGGAATATTATGCCAAGATACTTCTAGATGCCCCACAGGAACGTATTGAGAAGATCTTTGGCACTGTTGAAACCATAGAGAAAGATGTTGTTATTCAGAAGCAAAGAAAGAAAAGGGATAAAATATTGAAAGATGCTTCAAAATTTATCGAAGATGTTAAAAAGGGATTATTGAAACTTGATTAGTTGAGTGGTGTTGCTACAAGCATGAAAGAAAGAAAGTTTGACTAGCAACCGGTAACACATGTTTCCCCTGTTGTTACCTCATCCGAGACTAATAGTGACAAAGCTATTGAATTTAAAAGGGTGGATAGGAAGAAGAGAAAATCCTCATTGACACCTGCTCCATCACCTAAGAAGACAAGGACACTTAGGAAGAAAGAACATGTTGTGAGAGATCCTAGCGGTTTGAAGAAGAAGATTGCACAGAAGAAACTAGAACCAAAGGTATTTGATACACTTTCCCCAAAGAGCTCGTTAATGAAATAACTCAGGATGGTAATCTCAGCAATGTCAGTAAGTTTTATCATTCTTTTAATGATTCTGATAAGGACACTATTGAAGAAAGAATAATCTTGTATTTAGATATATATAAGAAAGTTCCTATTGAAGTCATTGATGTTCTCCCCAATGACTTATATCTAAGACTTGAGGTAAAAATAATGTCTATCATGGTACTGGACAAGAAATTGAAGGTTGAAGCCCTACTGGTTATTCATCTAGCTAAGTCTAGACAAGAAATAGATGAATTGATATCTGAAGCTAACAAAACTATTTTTGTAAGTGGTCACTGACAAGTAAGCCTCATGGCTAGCAGGACAAAGGAAATTGTAGATGAGACAACAGACAAATGGGATATTTTCTTTGTGGAGAAAGAGAAAAGAGAAGAAAAAGAAAGACAAAAAGTTGATAAATCTTTTACTAAGATATACCAAAAAGGAGATAAAGGGAAGAATAAGGTTGGTAGTGTTCCTAACTTAACAGTAAAGGATAACTTACCACCACCAGCCAGGACACCCCACTGGCAGTAGCAGAGGCATAGGTAGAAGTGCAGAATCAACACACAAAAAAGACATCAAAGGAAGAAAAAGGAGCAGATGCAGTTGATCTCGAGTCAAACATTCTATTCACAATGAAGGTTGACACTCAGGATATCAACATTAAAATGGATGATACCTCTATTTCAAAAATTGTTGTAGATAAAGAAAGTTTTGAAGAGAAGAAATCAGAATCCATCTCTGACTCACTGTTCAAGGTAGTTGACACTCAGCAGGATATTGAGATACCGACAGATAAAGCACAAGAGCATACAAAATCTGAACCAACAAAGGATAATAATGATAATAAGGAAGAGGAAGTGGTAGCTGAACAAAAAATAGAGGAAGGGACAAAGAAATCAGGAGAAGAGAAGAAAGATAATGCAAAACCTAGCACTTCTCCCAGTACTTCATCTTTGGATTTCAGACCAACAACTATTATAGAAGTACTTTTGGATTCTATAAAGAAAATAGCGGAATGTAATGTCTTAGAATTTAATGCTATCGATGAATCTCTACCAATTTTGCAAATGATTGCATTGAAGTGTGTGGTAGATCATATCGTTGGCTTGATAGGTAAATTGGACACATTGTCTAAATTCATTTCTGCTAACATTCAGACATTAGACAAGATAAATGAGAAGACTATTCAAGAAAAAGTTGATAAAGAAAAGGAAGAATTCTTTGGAAAAACAATAAAGGAATGCACACAATAGATTGATACATTGCTACCTGTATTGAACTCTACCATTTTGGAGTATAAGGAATTATACCAAGAAGCTTGTAAACCACATCAACTAACATAAGATATTGATGATCAGATAAGAAAAATTCGGAAGGAAATTGATGATATTGTGGATAACATAATTGGTTCCTTGGAACTAACATCAGTCATAGAACATGAGATGACTATATATGAGGAAAATATTGAAAAAGAAAAGGCAATATTGAAAATGAAAACCAGGGAGTTGAAGAATAAGCTTGGTCCAAGACTGGACAATCTAATCACTCACCGGAATGCACTATCAATGGCTACAATTCAAGGAGATAGATCACTGAAACAACAAATGTACTATCTTACTAGGATGATTAGGCAAACAAAAACAATAATTACCAATAGTACGAAGTTCATGCAGGGTTTGAACTTAGTTCTGGCAGATATTTTTCAAGTTGCACACAACCAACTTCAAGGATCTAAGTAAATTTTTGAATTTTTGAAATTTTTTGACATCCTTTGTCATTGATGTCAAAGGGGGAGTGATATAGTCAAAAAAATGTACAGTGAATAGATCATTTGCTCAAGGGGAGAACTCACTGTTTTGGATTCACAGTTTTGATTTTTCTCATGAGTGTTGCCATCAATGCCAAAGGGGGAGATTTTTGGCATTATACACTCAAATGAGAATAGTGGATGTTGTTATTGATGGCAAAAAGGTTCCATAGGTTCAACCGACAATACACTTCACCTACCGGCACCGACAGATACAACAAGGCTTATTCGCACTAGTATCCAATTTACACCGGTAGAAGATTATACCGGTATTCAAGGCCGACTTGGCAATAGTATTGTTTATGCGAAATGAATTGTAATGTAAATTATAATTGTATGGCCAACATTTTGTATTGTAAAGACTCATATATATATGAGCTCTTATAGGTCATTTGAAATGTATGAAAGTGGTAATATGAGATAGGATAGAGATATGATAGCGAATAGTTGTATATGGATTTTGATGTGTTTATTTTGGAGCAAATAAGAAGCAGAGCATAGCAAATATTATTCCATGTAAGCAGAATCATTTGACAACATACCAACTAGGATTTTTGGCAGAGGCAGAACCGGTATCAGACAGAGCATAACAATGAACTCATCCAGCATTTTGATGCAAGTTGTAAGAGTTCATTTTTGTGTTTACATCAGTGTGATATTGTAGTCACTGAGACTCCACTTTTGTTGTTGAGCAGTGAGCTCTAGGTAGTTGGCCTTCCTGCATGTGCAGGCCCCTTTTGTACTAAGTAATATTTATTCATATGGCCAGTGAGTAAATATTGTGGGTCACAAATCCCACCAAGTTTTTTCCCTTACCGATTTTCCTCACCAAAATATTTGTGTTATGGTGTGCATTGATGTTGATTCCTTTGTTTCTCTTTACTACATTATTATTTTTTTACTGGTATATTACTCTCATTTATAGAATTACAAATAATTTTAAATCTTTCATCTACTAGTCAGACACTGATTCACCCCCCCCTCTTAGTGTCTTTGGGATTAACCAATTATCTAACACTTTCGTCCAATATATATCCGGTATGTTGGCCTCATTCAACATAGTCCTAGCTATCTCCTTCACTGTCCTATTTTTCATCTCTACCACCCCATTCTCCTAAGGTGTCCTTGCAGCTGAATACTATCTTTGGATTCCATGTTTCTCACAGTAGTCAACAAATTCATTGGAAGAAAATTCTCCACCCCAGTCTGATTTTAAGCATTTTAACCAGTGTCCACTTACATTTTCTACCATCTTCCTAAAAATTTTAAATCTCTCAAAATCTTGTGACTTATCATACAGGAAGGTTACCCAAGTCATTCTTGAGTAATCATCGATGAACAACATGAAATACCTTTCTCCTGCCAATGCTCGTGTCCTTGTTGGTCCACATAAGTCTATATGTATCAACTCCAAAGGTCTTGAGGTGTTATATTCTTTTGTTTTAAAGTTGACCTTTGCTTGCTTACCTTTGACACATTCATCACAGAATGTGCTTGTTGGTTTTATGATTTGAGGTATGTTTCTCACATTCTGGTTCTTTCTTATCTTAACTAGATTATCAAAATTCACATGGCCTAATATTTGGTGCCACAACTAGCTTTCATCAACCTATCCCATCATGCATTGGGACAAATAGAATTCCTTCAGATTGTAAACATTTCCCTCTGTTCTCTTTCCTTCTGCTACCACCTGACCGATACTCTACTTTCTTATTTGACAACCAGTAGAGTCAAATGAGAACTTGTACCCTTTGTCACACATCTGAATTACACTCAACAGGTTATTCTTCAAACCTTCCACATAGTACACATCATCAGCCTTGAGCTTCCCATCAATATTTAGTTTACCCCAACCTTTGATCTTGATGGAGGAGTTGTCACCAAACTAGACTGAACCACCATTCCAATCATCAAGCTTGATGAAATTTTTCTTATCTTTGTTCATGTGATTTGAGAAACCACTATCAACTACCCATAGATTCCTTCTTTCAGCATGTAAAGTAGTCTATACAATCAGGCTGGACTCTGTCTTGTTTTTCTCCTTCTCTATCCAAACCAGTTTCTCTTCTTTCTTTTCCTCTTCTGTCACTTTGTGTTCCGGTTTTGTTTCCAACTTCTCATCCGATACAATTCTCTTTTTCTTTTCGGTTCTTAGCTAACAATACCTTTCTATGTGACCAAAGTTTTGACACTTATAGCATTTCACATTAGCACTATAAGATGTACTCAGTGCATTCTAGTAGGGCATTTGCATAGTACTCCTACATTCATAACTCTTGTGACCAAACTCATTGCAATTATAACATATGACATTTGTACTTTGTAATGCAGAAAATGAGCTTCTACTCTCAAAACTAGTGTTGACATTCATTTTCCTACAATCTTCCATTCTGTGACCAAACTTATTACACTGGTGATAATAGCCATGAAAATTTGGAACATACTGGTTAGGTTGTTTTGAACCTTCAAACAACTACCTCACTGGGGATCTTCCTTTCATGTTGCTAACCCTTGTGAATCCTTCATGATCAATACTTGCATTTCTCCTTGAATCTGCATGTCAGTGCATTGAGTATGGTGTCCAGTTAATTGATTGAGTAGACTAGTTTATGTGGCGGTTTCCAGCAGCATCTGCATATGTCTTCTTGCCGATATCCTTTCCTATCATGCATGTCTTATTCTCTTCACCTTTATTTGAAGAAGTGAATTGTATCTCCTTATCAGATGTGTCTTTTCTATTTGAACTTTAACCTTCTTGAAAACCTAAGCCACCAGTATCTTTGCATTTCTTCTGTTTGCTCAGCATCTTGTCTAGGGCTTTAGTGTTTCCTTCAAATTTGCTTCTCACTTTCATTTCTTCCTGACTTTTCTCTAAGTCCTTTCGGGGTTTCAATTTTTCTACTTCCAGATTCTGATGTTCCTTTTCCTTTTCACTCAGACTGGTACTAGTGACTTCACACATCCTCTTGGCCTCTTCCAACTGGAGTTTTAGATCTATGATTGTTCTCTTGGACTCTTCAAGAGATTGCTCCAGCAATTCTTGTTCTTCAGCTATAGCCCTTTTTACCTTATTTAAGTCTCTTCTTGTTTTCTTTAGCTCATCTAAGGTACTAATGAGTTTAGCTTCAAGGTTTACTTCTCATTCTTTCTCTTCCTCTCATTCTTATTTTTCGGGTACTCATACCTCTTGAGCCATAAAAAGGTTTTCTTTGACTACATCTCCACTGCAATAGTCATCTAAGGCACTTTCCTCATCTATGGTATCATCTTCATGTGTGTAAAGACTACTCTGCTTCTGGTAGCCTTTTCTACCATGCCGGTAGACATTTTTCTTCCTATCCTTACCATATGATCTTCTACCACTTGATTGATCATCTTCATTCTTATCACCATAAGGATATTTAGTAGCAAAATGTCCAATCTTTCCATAGTTGAAACATTTCAAAGGAAGCTTGCCTTTATATTTTCCTAAACCTGTCTTGAGTCTTCTAACAAAGTTTTCCATGATGTCATTTGAGTCTTCACTGGCTGCATCATGAGAAGATTCTTATTTTCCTTTTCTTGAAGTTTTGAGTGCAACTTATTTATTCACAATATCAATACCGACAATCCTCATCTCATAAGCAGTTAGGGAGCCATACAACTCATCCATTGTAAAGACTTTCAGATCTTTTGCTTCTTCTATTGTTGAGACCTTTGTATCATACTTAGATGTAAGAAATCTAAGTACTTTCTTCACTACCACCTCAACTTTTATTTCTTCTCCAAGCCCTCTAATGGTATTTGTTGTTTCATCAACCCTTTGGAGATAGTTAGCAATCTTCTCTTCATATCTCATCTTCAAACCCTCAAATTGTGCTCTCAATGTCTACAACTTGGCTTCCTTGACTTTAGCATCACCTTCAAATATCTTTTGCAACTTATCCCAAGTCTCCTTGCTGGAGGAGCAGTGCATGACTTTAACAAACTAATTATCAGACAACCCACTAAGAATGGAATTCTTAGCTTTAGCAATGTTATCATATTCCCTCTTAGCAGCTAGATCAGTAGGGGGATTATTAGGTACTGTATACCCATTCACAACTGACATCCATACATCACAACCTAGAGATGACAAATAGGTTTCCATTCTTCTACTTCAAAAGGCATAGTTGACACCATTAAACATAGGAGCTTTTGAGGAGGCAATTTTTTTTGTTTCCATTGTGAACACTTGACAGGATCTACCCAAGCTAGAGAATGCTTTTGACAAAACAAGGTACTTAAGATCTGATACCAAATGTTGGACATAATGGATCACTAAGAGGGGGGTGAATCAGTAATTTAAATTTTTTTCCTTCAACCGATAATATATAAAACAAATAGAGTGCTAACCGGTAGCTCAAATGGTGCAAACAAGGTGTGTGAATGGACTTGCCAAAACATCAATATACCACATGCACAAAGATGCAACACACAAAACTAGATATATATGAGGAAAACCCAATGTGGGAAAAACCTTAGTGAGAATAGCTATTGGAGATCTTCTGCTCCAATCCAACCTCACAATAAATTTTTGATTACAATATTTAGGGCACCAACCCCTGATTTATGAGCACCAACTCAAAGGAGAACCAACCCCTACATAATTTATAGGCTACAACCTAAATGAGCTACAACCCCTGCACTAAGCTACAACTTAGTAAAAGTAAAATAAAACTCAGAAATACAAATTAAATCACTGTTGCAAATGAAGTTTTGCAACCTTACAATATTATCCTCTGTCGGTTTCACCCTTACAATATTCTCCTCTATTGGTTTCACCCTTATTGGTCTATATTCTCTCCACCCACTCTGCAACTCACACTTGATCACTCTTAATCAGGCATAGCTTCTATCAGTTTGTCACCTCTGTGTTCAATGCACACTCCACTAGTTGATCCTTACACTGGTTTACTCTACTTCTCCTTATCAGTCAGATCTTCACTCATAAACACTTGAAGTGTTTATCTCTTCAGCTCTCATGAAGAAATTTGACACTTGTCTTCACTCTACAACAACAACAATCATAGTCTCAAGTCATCATATTTAAACTTGAGCTTTCTTGCCAAGAATCAATTCAAACTTGGGGCGGTTAGGGTTTCCTTCACCTGACAAAATTTGCATGAGATTTGATCTAGTCTATCTTGGATCGATCACCTATACTCAAGGAATGCATTTGTACATGTTTTCCATTATCCAATGTATACGTGCTAAAGATAGCAATCTCGTACATGATTTTCTACCTTGAAATTTGTCAACTCATAAAAAGCCCAACTGTTTCCTTCTTGAGGTCTTCTTTCAGTCTAATTTCTTTGCTTTGATCTAGGTGCCAAATACTCCTTGTTCTTTCTCTATCATTCTTCCTTCCTCGATCCACATCAGTGAGTTGCCATCCCGTGATTTTTTACTTTTTCATTAATGGCAACTAGCTATTTCAACAACTATGTCGATGGAAGCTTCACCGGCCTTTGCATGTTTTCCACCTTAGCTCCACATGGCATCACAATGGTCATACATTCATCTCACCAATACAAAGTTAGTTTACACTTGAACATTCAGAAAACTCATACCGATACAAGCCTTTACCGGTGAGAGCTTCTTTCTCCTACTAACAGGTAGTGCATACTACACTGGTAGCCTATTTTCACCTCCAGTGATTTGTGATTACTTTTAATATTCTACCTTTTCATCATAAACAAGCAGCCAACCTATAGACCATTTTATGCTCTACTAGTTATCACTCAACATGCTAACACATAGATGCATCTCACCTCATACCTGTGAAGTCACTGATAGTCTCAATAACTACTTGTCTTTGATACTGGTTGACAAGCCTTCATGTTAATCTTCTCAATACCTTATTTGTCTTTCATCATACCGGTACACTCTTTTTCATATTGGATGACATACCTCTATCGGTAGCCTACCTGCAATACGGTTGACATCAATAACAACTCAATGTCAACACCCAAAGTAATGAACAAGAACTTGAAAGGAAAATGTTAATTCTGAGATATGATTTGACTATTGCAGGTGAGTATAAAAAAAAATTCAAGGTTAGTCCAGAATAGCTTGATGAGTTATTGAAGAGTCTGAGACAAAATGGAGATTCTAGTGGATTTGGATTTGAACAAGGTCAGAGTTCCGATACTGCAAATGAAGATCAAAACCATAAGACACCGATAAGGCAACTTAATGCTTATGAATTTTATGGTAGATGCTTTATTTGTAATAAATTTGGTCACATGGATAGGCAATGTAGAAATAAAGCAAATCAGAACCCTGATTCTGCTCTTGGTCAATGTTCTAAATGCAATAAGCATGGTCATAAGATAGAAGATTGCATAATGAATGTTAAATGTTATGCATGTGGAAAATTTGGATATATGACTAATCATTGCAAGTGAAACAATTATATCAGTTTTAGCAAATCAATTCAAAAGAACAATGTTACATGCTATGCATGCAATGAGGTTGGACATATTACTAAATTTTGTAGAAGCAAAAATACACTGGTTGGTAATGATGGATCAAATGATAAAGGAAAAGAGAAGGTAAATGAAATTCAGAAAGAACATATCAAGAAATGGGTCAGGAAGACAGAAGATCAATCAACAGATGGAAATGCACCGGTTACTCAACCAGCAGAGGAGTTTGCTCTTGCACCAATAGGAAGCTCATCCGATAATTGAGGCAGATGCCTTAGGGGTAGGCAAATTTCATGATGATACTGCATAGTCCCCGAGAAGAGGTTCTGGAAGATGTTCTAGACATTGGAGATGCTTATCTGGCATGGAGATGTTTTATCGAGATTCAATATCTTTCATTGACAGTCATTCATATCAATGACGGATTAGAGTTTCTTGGAGGTTAAAAAGTTGAATTCACTTCATTTCTAATTACTTTGCATTTAGAGAGATTTAGAGTGATTCAGAGGAAGTCTAAGGTGATCCAGTGTGATTGATATCATCTAATGATATGATGAATCAATAAGGATCTAGACAACTACTGAGAGGGGGGTCAATCAGTAGATAGAAAATTGAATAAACTTTCACCAAACTCAAAAACAATCTCTCAAGTCAATCACTAAAAAACTAGTTCAAACACTGAGCTACAAACTGCAATAGCACTAACAGTTTACCGGTTGACTGGTATACCAAAATAATACTATAATAGATCTAAAACTCCCAAACCATTTAACCAAAACATCAAAATACTTTATTGACAATAGTAAAAGAACATTTCAAATTACTGTCGGTCATCTTAACATATCTAGGTGTATTTAACAGTTAAGCAAATGAAACATACCAAACATAACCACACAAACCATTCACCACTTGACACAATGATTTTTGACGTGGAAACCCAAATGGGAAAAACCATGGTGGGGATGAATACCCACAAGTATTCTGAACTCTTTTGAAGTTTGCCCTGTCAGGGGCCAAGCTTGTTAAAGCTTTACAAAAATGTCCTATTAAGAACAGATCCTGTTAGGGACCACTCGATTAAGGGATTGACTATAATGCCTTGTTAGAAGCAATACCCTATTAGGAGTAACCTCGATAGAGGATTTGAAATCCAAGCTAATGGATCACTTGGTTAGAGGATTTATAAAGCACTAAGCATATTAAAGCTTAGCCAATTAAGGGATTTAACTGTTGTAATTGTTAGAGAACAATAGGGTTTGCTGATCTGGTAAATAGCACTACTCTGCTTGATCAAATATTTTCATGCTCCTATCTACCTTTGCACATACTACAAATACTTCTTCTAGTTCAGCAATCAATCACATTGACACTTAACCAAAATTGCCAACACTACAACAAAATAAATCAATGACCTTATAAGCAAAACAATAGGTCGGTAACACATCACAAACCTAAGATCTCATAGAGATTACAAATAAATCAGTTCAATTATGACCATTGGATTACATATCAATCATTTCACATTGTTCAAGAACCTCGACCGCTCCTTAATCACCGCTCATCAATTCCTGTAACTCATCATGCAATTTCCACTTCATGCAATGTACTTGTTCATTCCCAAGATAAAACCGTTATCTCTACATGCTAAAAACCACTTGAAACTCATCACATACAACATGTATACATGGCATAATCATTATCGATCATCATTTGATCATAAATAAATATAACCAAGTCACCAAGCTCCATCGGTTAGGGTTTGGCACATCAATAGGTAGGGTTACCGGCTGATCTCACTATTTCTAAAGTAATACCGGTTTCCTTCACTTGCTCAACTACCGGTTGCAAAAAAACATCATTACAACATCATTACCGGTTACAATTGACATTAATGACAACAAAATAGTACATCAATGCAATCTTCAATCAAATGCCAACACCATCTTGAGCGATTTCACCAGCGATCGGAAGAGTTATTTAGGGGTTTTTACTGGAAACTATCTTTCAGGTATTTATCTTTCATCATGGAAGCAGGATCACCATTTGTAACTACTTTTATTGCAAATCCTACTGTTGTTAAGGTCAAGGACCATCCTAGGCCAATTTTCAAGCGATATCCGCATATTGCTACTTTGGATGATTTGGTTGGCACTTTTTCCCATGTCACAGAAGGAGTTGTATATGTTGAAGATGTCAAAGCTTACATTCATTGTCATATTGAGTATTTGGGATTGAGTGATATTAAGAGAATGTAAATGAGTGAGTTAATGGGAGATTCTGGAAAGATTAATCCTGAGTATCAGCATATTGAGGATCTAGGGTTTATCAGCATTCTGGATATTCCAAAATTTGAAGATGAGATTGTCATATATGTTTTGAGAAGAGTGAATGTAGAATTCATCTGGTTAGACAGACCATAGAAGATCTCGAAGGAGGCCATCAAGGCAATCACTGGTTTATCGCAGGTTGGACAACGTCCAAAGAAGAAGGTTTCTAATGATCATGTCAACAAAATCACTGGTGCAACATTGGACATGCGATCAATGAGGGTTAGCACTATCACTGACAGAGATATCAGATTCAGAAGAATGGTCATTGGTTATAGGGTAACTCAGTCAAATCTTCTAAATTTTGTTTCTAGCTCCTGCATTTATGCAACACATAAGATGATGAGAGAAAATGAGAAGTTAGATCTCTGTGGATGGATGTTAGATGAATTGTTAATTAAGCTAGGGAAGATCAAAGGAGAGAAGAAGGGAACATTCTGGTATGGTAATCCTATTGTTTGTTTGATGTTATTTTTCATTAATGACTCCCAGTTTTAGGAAGAGACAACGACCATTTGATATCTCAATAGGAAGGCAATTGAAACAATCTATTGCTACACATCTATTGCTACATTGGGTAGTCAACGAGATGACAAAGTATGGGGTTACTTTAAGGCATTCCAGAAGGATATAAATTATAGGGAGAGTGTTCCAAAGCACATTGTTGAGAAATACTCAACCGAGATATGCTTCATGGTTAAGAAAGATGAAACTTTGATGGAGGAAGTCAAGCCCCAAAGATATGGATTGAAGAGAGGGGTTATGAAGTTGATGCACAAATTCTAGATGCTTATGCAAAATTGCTAATTGATGCACCTATTTTGATGAAGTTGAGAAAACCTTTGGTATTGCTAAGTAGAAGAAGAACGAGTTTTAAACTAATTTTAACTAGAAGAGGGAGAAGAAACAGGGCAAGGCAAGAAAGTTTGTGGAACAGGTTTCACAGGACATCAAAGCATTAATTGATGTTGTTCCTAAAAAAAGGAAGGAAGAGAAAAGAACCAAAAATATTTATTGAGCCTATTCCATCAAAATATAGATTAGATGATGACACACCCATAGCATTAAAGAGGGCATTGAGGAATAAAAGTGAAGAGACTAAGGTGGAAGCAAAGGAACAACTGGATAGGAAAGTTACAATCAGGGTACCGACACATAATAGAGCTCCTAAAGAAACACCTTCTACCCCATCCAGTGCTGGAAGAAGAAAGATGATGGATGGTACTAATATTGCACTTGTATCTGGTAATGTAACTATTATTCCACCCAAGACTTGTAGAGAATGGGTTGACGAAATAACTAAAGATGGTATGTTAAAGAATTTACAATTTTATTATGAGCATTTGGATGATGATGAACATAGAGAAGTTGAGGAAGCAGTTTTATTGTATTTGGATATTTATAAGAAACCCTTGTTAGAAATTGAAAATCAAATACTGGCATAGCTATATGAAAAATTAGATGCTAGAAGATTATCAAAAATGGAGGAGGACAAGCATATACAAATTTAAGAGTTGTTATCTATTTGTGCATCTACTATTCCAGAGGAGTAATTATCTAAGGCGAACTCATTCTTCACCTAGCTCCAGTGTTCAGAAGCCTATTCCTCCAACCAAGCCTCAAGCCAAGTCATCCAGTGGAGTTGAGAAAAGGAAGAAGGAGTAGCCTCAAAGAGAATATGTTCTAGCCACAATTGAGGATATAAAAACTGAATCTGATGAAGTGGTGAAAGAGGTGAAGAAGATAGCCACTTACACAAGAGTATTGAAGAAGCCTCAATCCGATGGAGCCCAGCCAACCAAGAAGCTAAGGAAAAAAGCTAAGGCATCTGGTAGAGAAAAACTGAGCAAGAAACAAAAATATGAGTTGGATGAAGCTTTGAAATCAAGAAAAATTGAAGCTACTTATGATGTTGTGCCCCCAATTACTTTGAAATAAATAATTGATGAAGTACTTAAGGATGGTAATTTGAATAATGTGCCTATATATTATGAGAATTTTGATGATAAAGATCAAAGAGATATAGAGGAAATATTTGTTCAGTACATGGATGTTTATATTAAACCATTAATATAATTATCATCCATGGCACCCAAGAGCCTATATGACATTTTGGATGCAAGGAGGCATACAACAAGTCTAGAGGATGAAAGAATAAAAAGTATATATTAGTAAATTTATCTTCTGTCATTTCTAAAGCTAAGGTTGTTAGATTGCTTAAGCTTGCAAAGGAAAGATTTTGAAGAAAGAAAAGAGTTAATAAAATCATGCTTGGTAAAATAGATGAAGTAACTAAAGAGACTGAAGTAATTTTGAGACAATTTTTGATAGATCGCACATATCATGTGAATCTGGCACATGATGACACTCAATTGAGAGAGAAATCACATGAAAAATCTCTTTTGGAAGTGCATGAAGTTGTTCTTGATGTGTAAAAAGATCAATCTTCTGGGAAGGCCATTTTGGTAGAGTAGACCAATGTGCATGCAATAGTTGATGTTGATTAGAGGGTTGATAACTCTATCAAAGTTGAACAGGATCCTTTGGTGATAGAAGTTATTTTAGAAAAGGCAACTGAGGAGACAGTTGATGTTGAAAAGGGTGAAGATGATGGTAAAGATGCAAGTGCAGAGGTAGTAGGAAAGGAGAAAGGAGAGGAGAAGGATGATCAGGATCTAGTGATAGTGGCAAGAGACACTATTCCTGACAAAGGAAAACAAATTTCTATTGATTCAGATGATTTTGCTCAAGGGCCTATTGATTTGAGTTCTTTATCTATGATTCAAGCATTGAAGCTAGCAACATTTGCACAAGCAAAAGCTAGTGAGGACTTACTCAAGTTCCATACCATAGACAAAGAGTTGATAACATTGGTAGGAGATGTATTGGAGAAATTTTTTCCATCATTTAAACTGGGCACATCTGATAATCGCTTTGGTAAGCTTAGAAGTATGTTGAATGCTGTAGAATCTCATTTTGTATTTTTGGAGAAGACAACAGATACTAAATTTTTAAATTAGTTTAATGCTATGAGATTGAAAACATTTTTGAAGATGATTGAGGATGATAGGGTAAGCTTAGTAACTAATATGAAGAGTATACAAGATTCATTAGACAAAGGTGGTCAAATATACAAGTCATGTCTAATTTTGCCAAAGTTTACTATGGACATTGACAAGAAAATAAGAGAATGTGAATGCCATCTTGCTAGTATATCTCAGTCATATGCACCCCAATCAGTCCCGACTAGCAATTTTGAACCACATGTTATGAGTATATTGGATAAGATTAAGAGTTTAAACTAGGAAAATGACAAAATTTTGGGTAGAGTGGGATAAGTAAGTAGTCTTATTACTCCCTGAATAGACTCACTGAATGAAAGAGGCAAAGGATGCTCTGAATAAGAGTGTCCCCACAAATAGAATAGGAACAAAGATGCATTCCTATCTTTTTAGTGGGATGATCAAAATTTTGGAGAGTCTAAAGAAGGCATGGGATAATCACTTGTTGTCCCTAAGGACAATTTTTGCTGATATTTTCAAGTTTTTATAAGCTACTGCATATATCCCTATATATAGATTTGGGTGGATTCCTATACTTGGAATTGTTGTCAAACGGGGAGAGAGTGAAGTGAATAATAGTTCAAATTATGAGGGGTGGTTGTAGAATCTTGTAGAGTCTGGGATAGTTTGAAATTTTGAGTATACAATTCATTTTTCATAGTGTTGCCATCAATGCCAAATGGGGAGATTGTTGGCAAGAGACATTGGTCAGGTGAAGATTGATGCATATGAGATTCTTAGGAGTTTCCATTGTTGGAAACTCAATCCATAAATCATATCTAGTGTACGTAGATTTGATTTATCAGAAGTCATATTGTTCATGAGGCATAAGTTTGGAAGGTGGAACATAGTAACTGATAGAATATGAGTGCAATGTGCATATCTTGATTTTGATTGTGTAATTTTAGTTGTATTGATAAAGGTGTTGGCATTATGTGAACTGGAATGAAGACATAATGATATTGTATGTTGTCATTGATGTCAATATGAGACATGGTGAGAACCAACACATGTGATAGGTGAAGAGAGAGGAACTGGCATATGTATGAACCAGTTTTATATGCCAAAGTGAAGCAGCACATTTGTTCAAGGTGAACCGGCATGTAGTTATGTGAACCGGCACATGGAAGCATTGTATGGTTACCGGTTGGTAGGTAGCTTCCACTTTAGGGTTCCTGGTTGGAGCAACTCAAGTGACTCAATTGGTAATCTTTGTGTGATGAGTTAGCAGCATGATGGAGGACAGGTCATGTTGCCATGTAAGCTCTATGCGCGTGAAGGATCTTGCATGAAGAAGACTATTCCTATCCACCTCGGGAAAGTGTGAAGTCTGTCAAATGGTGATAATGTGTGATGGGTTATCAGCCACCATTAAAACAGTGGATAATGGATGATGGAGAATGTCTTGAGATCGATTCAAGATTGTTGCATTTAATGTAGTATGATTCAATGGTCAGGATCGAACCGTTTGAATTGCTTAAACTATCAGGTTTAGGGTTTAGGGTTTTTTCTACCGACCTATATGTTTCCTATAAGGTCGATGTTGCGTTTCTTTCTGAGGTTGTTGGCAAAAGTTGTGAGTGTGTATCCAAGGGAAGTGTGTGAGGCCTCACCTAGACTCAGTCAGACATTCAGTGGATTTTATATTTAGACTATTATGGATACTTTATTTTGATGCATTTTGAGACTTAGAACTTACATGATTTCAGGATTTGGATAACATTGCTATGATTTGATGATTTACTTATATGCTTTATGAGATAGAACATTACATGATTGTTAGATAGGATGATATTGCAATGATAGATATCGTTATTGAATTTGCAGGACTTTACTATGAATATAGTACTATGATGTATGGTTAAGTTTATGTGAATTGGGATGAAATTGTTTATGAGAATTTTGCTTGATAAAAGATGTATTTAATCTATGCTGATGAAAATTGTATGCAAGTAATGATGTGTATTCTTATTCCTTTGAATTATATTATATGTAGATATTTGAAAGTACTAATGTGTTAAATGAGATGAGCAGGAAATTTACCATGTGACCATGGAAAATTACGGAGAACCAAACCTAGACTTATGTATGTTCGTAAGCCAGGGTTTGTCTATTTGGAGAGACAACACCCCGTTTGTGTTGTATTTTATTCGTAACAGTATATGTTGCATGAGTGTTAAGTGTTATTTAAATTTAATGTGTAAAAAACCACAAGAGACAATTTCATGTTTTATTTTGTAAAAGTGTTTTAATTGTGTCACTTGACACATGTGTGGATTTAAATTTAAATGTTTTATTTTTGTCTCTTGGTGGGAAAGTGTTTAACTATAGTTTTTCTTAAATAATATAATGTGTTGTCATAAATACTTTGGGAATATAATCTTTGGAGTGGTCAACATATGTTGACCCGAAAATAGACTTCAGAGGGGTTTAAAATGGGTTAAATGAACACCTAGGGGTAGTTTAATAGGGTTTCCTAAAGCCCATAAGGTATACCTAGGGGTTAGGGGTAATTCTAGGCAAGTTTCTACTTTTTAATGATCTTTTTAATGCTTTAAAAATTGGCTTTTTTGAGTTGTGCGAAAATTGAAAATTAGAAGTTTAAATCTAATTGAGATTTTTCCTTTGGAATGAGAGTCTTTTTGCATTCTGCTTTTCTTTCCTTTTTGGTTTTTAGAAACTTGTGAGAACTCAGAGAATGAGCTTCTTAAGCAAGATTTTTGGGAATTGGAGGGTAATCACCCACTCTCCATTTTTGGAGATGAGAAATTTTGAAAAGAAAATAATAGTTTGGAATAGAAAAATTGACTAAGGGTAGAAGGAAGAAGATTCGTGGATTGGGTAGCTCTTCCTCAAATTTCAAAACTACCATTGGGCAGATTAAGCTTGGTTTGATCATTCTTTAAAATGGTTATTTTCTTGCATGTGTTTGAGTATATGATTTGGTGAAAGAAATCTGTTTTTTTTTGTATGTCTTGTTTAGAATTTCATTTGAAAATCTTGCATTATGCTTTGTTGTGGTTTGGGAGTTTTCTCAAGACCTCTTACTCTTGGGAGAGAAGAGGATCTTGTGGGTGGTAGCAGTGACAACCCTCGAGTGAGAGACTCTTGTTTGAGAGCGATCACAAGGGATCTTTGTGTGACCCTTGCTGCATGGCCTGTTTGTGCAATGGGCGTCATAAGGAGGGATATAAGGCTAGAATGCCTTTGGGGGGCATAAGAAATAAGGGGTTGAGATTCTTGATATATTTATTGTGCCATGAGGTGGCTACTTGTTTATTTCATACTTGCAGTTCTCCTTAGGGTATTGGTCCACTACCACCCTTGAAAAAAAGTCACCACCAAAGTGTGGTGTTTTGAAGCCAAGATTGGGAGTGTGTCTGAAAATCTATATGTATTTTTGCTTTCTATGTGTTTGCCTATTTGTTACCCGTCTAGGAAATTGGTTCTCCGAGCTCGGGGGTGGCTACCAGTTAGCCTAGGCTGGGAGGTGAGCACTCCGTGGTCATTTTGTGATTTATTATGCAGGAAAGTCAGGAGGAGAGAATAGGAAAAGTGGAAAGATGCAGAAGATTATTGTTGAAGATACTTAAATCCATTTGCAGTTATTTGTTTAAATTAGATAGTAGAAAATTTCCCTCATTCATGGAATGAGAGGCAAGTTGTAATTTTGGAAAAAAGACATGAGATTTAGTATTGTAGTTAAATAAGGAAACATCTTGTGATTATGAAGAATATTGAAAAGCCAGATATGCTTCTATTTTCTACTATGAAAAGAAAAGGATTGCTTTGATTTGCATTGCAAAAGTTTTTTTTGAAATATGAAAGAAAATCAGCTTTTTAATTAATTCTACCTTCATTTTACTTACAAGAAAATATGGGTAGTAGTTATTGTTAATATTTTAATGAATATATGCTTGTTGTTTCAAAGGTGAATATTGAGTTTATTTCTCTTTTTATAAGATCTAAGTTTCTTTTTGGATCCTAGAAAATAATAGTAACAAGAATGAAATTTCACAATTAAGTTTAAGAATAAAATCAAAGCATTCATCTCTTCTTATTTCTTAATTTGAATTTATTAAACTTTAGATTATTTCTTTTAGTTGCTATGAAGTTATTGAATCCTATGGTTATTTAATTGCAAGATTTAAACCTATTACTTTGCTATTATCTTAATAAATTTATTCATCTTAGGCACCAGCATATCATAAATGCTTTCTTTGATAAGACTCAAAAAAAGAAAAGAAATCAGAATGTTAAATACATGGAAATTTCTTCTAAATCCCTACATTCATAAAACAAATGAAAAAAAAAAGAGCCTAAGTTTATTTACAAATATATATATATATTTATTAATTAGCATTATGAAGTTTATTTATTATTTTGTGCCCTTTATAAAAAAAATTTGCATATTAAATTAGCTCTGAGCATTATATATATATATATATATAAATATATAAAAAAAAATTATTAAATAAAAAAAAGGGGGTTTGCGGGCTGCGTGGGTATCGGCTGCATCCCACTATGTGAACACACAGTGGGTGACGCCGAAACGCTGCCACTGTGTGAGCACACAGTGGGAGGCACCGAACGCCACCACTGTGTGGCCACATAGTGGCGCGGCACCCAGTGCCACCACTGTGTGGGTACACAGTGGGCGGTGCCCAGCGCTCCACTGTGTTCACACGCCACACAGTGGCGCGGCGCCCAGCGCCACCACTGTGTGGGTACACAGTGGGCAGCGCCTAGTGCTCCACTGTGTCTCCACATAGTGGTCGGCGTTTGGTCCACCTCCCCACTCGACCCGCCATGCATTTTGAACGCCGCCGACCTTGCATAAAATCCAAAGCGGCCATGGTCATTCGGCCCTGTGAGTTATGGTATCAAAAAAATATTAAACCCTAGCCCGGGTAGGGCTAGGGTAAGTAAGTAAAATAATATGTTAAATTTAAATTAGATTAGATGCCTTTTTTTATATATAAAAAAAAAGAAATCCCTAATTAGGGTTGGAAAAATATTGACTATTATATTGGAAAGTTATTATTTTTTAAAGGATTAATATATATATATATATATATATATATACTGGTTGTATTTTTTTGGAGTAAATATTTAAATAGAGAATTAAATATTTAATTACTTTCGTATGATTACTAATAGGAAGTAAAAGAAAGAGAAATATATAAATTTAGGAAAAAGCCTAATCTTATAATTTTAAATGTTTTTAATGTGTTAAATGCTTAATATTGCCCTAGTTAATTTAATTAGAGCATTAAAATTTTATAAATGGATGTTTAGACTATATAGTCATATTTGAGATTGAATTAATCTTCCTTTCCTAATTTCTTTATCGTGATTAATTTAATAAAATTTAATGACTAGGTATCTCGTGGAGATAAAATTAGACTAGTTAGATTTCTGCAAATAAAATTAAACAATAATCAATGCTTGGTTCATTTCATAATTAGCTCGAATATAGATTTGGCAAATGCATTAACGCTTGTCGTGTGAGCGAACTTGATAATTAATTAGTATTTAAAAAAAAAAAAATCGTTCCATTTTTGCCCTAAATTTTGGGCATGACAAAGTGATACGTGATTCTTGCTAGACCAAAGGAGAAAAGAGATATTTGCAAAGTGAATGTGCAGAAGGTGAAGAGGAGCCAAAACGGATCTGCATTAGCATTGAGTGTTGTTAATAGATCATTGTAATACCTGTTGATCTCTAACCACTTCAACAATTGTAAAATCCCCTAATAGGGTAGCCTTAATTGGCTTGATTCAAAATCCCTTAAATCGGGTGGTCTTAACTAGCTTGTTTCAAATCCCTTAACTGGGTAACTCGAGGCTAATGAGTTCTGAGAAGCTTGAGAAGCTTAGGAGATCCTTTCAGTTATTGAGTTCTTGAAATCCTCTAACAAGGTGACCCTACCAGGTTTAACCCTTAACCGGGTATCCCTTAACTGGGTGATCCCTAACAGGATCGGTTCCTACCAGAACCTATTGTAATGTCCTTAACCAAACAAGGCTCCTAACAGAGCGGACTTCTAAAGAGTTCAAAAAGCAACTTGTGGGTATTCATCCTCACCATGGTTTTTCCCAGTTGGGTTTCCACGTGAAAAATATGTGTGTCATGTGAAATGCTTTTGTCTTGTGATGCTTTGTTTTACCTATTAAGCACATGAAGGTTCTATGTTTTATGCCTATCTATAAAACATATTGAACTCACTTTTATGAAGATCTGATGGTTAAGTTTACTTGTTTATGCATGAGAATATAATGATACTATGGTATTGAGCCAAGAGGAAAGCTTATTGAGTGGCCGGTTCATGACTGGTTGAGCTATACTGGATGTTGCCGGTTGCACTCTGTTTTACCAGTATCCCTGTTTGTTAGTCTTTTGGAATATTTGCTATCAAACTGGTTTTGGATTGTATTGGTGTTTTTACTGATTCAACCCCCCCTCTCAGTACCGGTTTGGTACTAGTGGTTCATCATTGAGTTATCAATTGGTATCAAAGCACCTCCAGGTCCTTTGTGCTATAAGCCTAACCGCTTGAGGAAAAGATCCTAGACAAATGATGAAGAGGGAAGGTCCAAAGTTTAACAGGGAAAATTTTGGTATATGGAAAGACAAGATGAAGATATTCATCAAAAGCATGGGTGTTCAACACTGGAGTTATGTTGAAAATGTATATGTTGTTCCTACCGGTACTCTCACAGATGACCAAAAGAGAGAGATACAAGAAAATGGGCAAGTCATGGAAGCCCTCATTAGTGGTTTATCTGACATTGAGTTTATTGATGTTCAGGACAAGGTGAACCCCAAAGAGGTATGGGATGCTCTTGAAAATATCTATGGTGGTGATGAGCATGTAAAACAGGCTAAGGAAGAAAGCCTGAGAGGGAAATTTGAAGACATGCAGATGGTTGAAGGAGAGACCATTTAGCAGTATGGAATAAGAATCAAAATATTTGTTGGAGAAATAAAGAGTGCAGGTGGCAAAATAGAAGATTCCACTATAGTAAGTAAAGTCTTGAGATCCCTGTTATTGGTCTATGCAATAAGGGTTGCTGCTATTCAGGAGCTGAGATCAATAGATAAGTCTAAGGCATCCTTGGACTCCATCATAGCCAAGTTGACAACCTATGAGCTGAATAGTTTTGATGGTAGTGTTCAAAAGTTAGAATTAGCTTTTAAAGCTTCTGCCATACCATCCAAAAAAGGAAAAGAGGCTAGCACTAGTGGGGAACCCAATCAGAACAGAGAAATGAAGGATGAAGAGTTTTTTATGGAATTTGAAACTCATCTAGCCAGGGGATTCCCAAAAGGGACTGGTAAATACAAAGGTAAGCTTCCTTTGAAATGTTTCTCCTACAACTGGATAGGACATATTGCTATGAACTATCCTAATAGTGACAACAAGGATAAACCGGAAATGTCCAAGAAATTCAAAGGAGGAAACCGAAGAAATTGTTTTGTGGCAGTTGATGAAGGTGTCACAGATGAGGAATCAGAAGATGAAGAGAATGAAGACATTGTGTTTGTTGCTATAAAGGAAGATGTGGTAGACAAGAAGGCTCTTGTCTCCTAGTTTGATGATTCCAATGAGTGGATCATTGACAGCGGCTGTTCTCACCATATGACTAGTGATCAGAGCAAGTTTCTATCCTTAGAGGAGTATGATGGTGGTGTGGTTCACTTTGGCAATGATGCACCATGTATGGTCAAAGGCAGAGGGTCCATCTCTTTGAATGGAAAGAGTAGTGCTGACAATGTGTACTGGGTTGATGGTCTCAGACACAACCTTCTAAGTGTTGCCCACCTAAATGATAGTGGTCTCACTCTGCAATTTAAGAATGGAGTTTGCAAAATCAAAGGTAAAGTAAATTGGTAGCCACTGGCATGCAGACTAAAGGTAACCTATTTCATCTAAATGCTAATATAAGTACATGTCTTATGGCTAAGCTTGATGATAGCTGGATATGGCATAGGAGATTCTATCATGTGAACTTTGACAGCATTGTGAAGGCTAGTAAGATCAAGGCAGTTAGAGGGTTGTCGGTGCTGAGCAAACCGGATAATACCTTGTGTAGAGAATGTCAATTGGGGAAAATGTCTTCCTCAACCTTTAAAGGTAAATCTTTCACTACTGACAACTTGCTTGATCTTGTGCATACTGATCTATGTGGTCCTATGAAAACTAAAAGTGTGCAGGGTGATAGGTACTTCATGATTCTCACTGATGACTACTCAAGAATGATGTGTGTCACATTCTTGAAAGACAAGTCTGAAGCTTTTGGGAAATTCAAAGCATTCAGAGCATTAGTGGAGAAGGAAAGTGGTAAAAGGATCAAATGTCTCAGAACTGATCAAGGAGGGGAATTCACTTCCAGTGAATTCAACAAGTATTGTGAAGAATTTGGCATCAAGAGATAGCTATCTGCCCCCCGGACTCCACAACAGAATGGCCTAGCAGAGAGGAATAATCAGACTATGGTTGAAGCAGCTAGAACCATGTTGATCCAAGGAAATGTTTCTCACAGCTTCTGGAGAGAAGTGGTGAGCACTGCAGTCTACACTATGAATTGGGTACTCATCAAAAAGACTAAGGACAAAACTCCTTATGAGTATTGGACCGGTAAGACACTTGTGGTTAACTACTTTAAGGTATTTGGTAGCAAATGTTACATCAAGAGGAGTGATCATCAGGGTAAATTTGAAGCTAAATGTTATGAGGGAATATTTCTAGGATATTCCACCAAGAGTAAAGCTTACAAGTGCTATAACAATAGGACTCAAAGAATTATGGAAAGTATCAATGTAAAAGTTGATGAATCCTCTAAGAAGACCGAGAAAATTGACAGTGAGCAAGTTGTAAATGAACCAATTGCAACCTTCTGGGAACCAGTTGTCAATCAACCTAGTACTAGTAACAGTGTTCCTGAACCAGTGAATGCTGATACTGATGAAGATGAGGATGAAGAAGAAAAGCAAGAAGAACCAATTAAGACCATTCCTCGGTATGTCAAGTTGAATCATGATCCCAAGCAGATCATTGGTGATAAGGATGAAGGAATCCTTACTAGAAGAAAGATCAAAGAAAACCTATGTATGATCTCTGAACTTGAGCCTAAGTCATTCAAAGAGGCTCATAAAGATGAAGATTGGATCAAGGCAATGGAAGAAGAACTTGACCAGATAGAGAAAAATGGTACATGGTCCTTGGTACCCAGACCAGAGCATAAAAATGTTATTGGCACCAAATGGGTGTTCAGGAATAAGTTGAATGAGGATGGCATAGTGATTAGGAATAAAGCTAGACTAGTATGCAAAGGATATGCTCAAGAAGAAGGTGAAGACTATGGGGAAACCTTTTCTCCTGTAGCCAGACTGGAAGGAGTTCGTATGCTTCTTGCATATGCAACTTTTAAGAGATTCAAGGTATATCAAATGGATGTAAAATCTACATTTCTAAATGGTGTACTTGAAGAGGAGGTGTATATTGAGCAACTAGATGGGTTTGCCCTATCTAAAGATAGTGACATGGTATGTAGGCTACATAAAGAATTATATGGTCTAAAGCAAGCATCTAGGGCATGGTATGAGTGCCTACATTCCCATCTTGTGAAGATTGGATTTGAGAGAACAAGTGAAGACAACAACATCTACTTGAAATCTGAAAGAGATTAGATCTTGATCTGTGAAGTTTTTGTTGATGACATCATCTTTGGTGGAGATGATAAGATGAGTCATGAGTTTGCTGATGAGATGAAGAAAGAGTTTGAGATGTCACTCATAGGGGAGATTAAGTTCTTCATTGGACTATAGATCCAGTAGATGGAAGAAGGAATATTCATCACTCAGTCCAAATATGTCAAAGAGGTGTTGAAGACTTTTGGCATGGAAGATAGCAAACCAGTTGGTACATCGATGGTGACCAGTTGCAAATTGATAAAGGAAGATGATTCTGCACTGGTTGATGAGAAGGAATACCGATCAATGATTGGTAAGTTGCATTATGTAGTGCATAGTAGACCGGATATTGCCCATGCAGTTGGCATCACTGCAAGGTTCCAGAAGAGTCCAAGAGAGTCTCACTTAAGTGCAGTCAAGTGGATTCTTAGGTATCTGAAGGGAATAGTTGACTATGGATTGTGGTACCCATACAATAATAATTTCAATCCGAAAGTATTCACAGATGCTGATTGGGCCGGTAATGTGGATGACCGGAAGAGCATAACCAGTGGTGCATTCTTTCTTGGTGGTAGACTGGTCACATGGATGATTAAAAAATAGAGTTGCATCTTTCAGTCTACAGTGGAAGCGGAGTATGTTGCAGCTTTCATGAACTGCACTTAGACAATCTCGATGAAGCATGTATTGGAAGGCTTCAAGATCCCTGTATCTGAACTAGTAAGTATATTATGTGATAACACAAGTGCTATCAATATATCAAAGAATCCAGTTTTACATTCTAGAACCAAGCATTTTGAGCTTAAGTATCATTTCTTGAGGGAAAAGGTTCAGAATAAAGAGATTGCACTAGAGCATGTGTTTAGTAAGGAGCAGTTAGCAGATATATTCACCAAGCCTCTCCCAAAAACAACATTTGTGCATTTGAGAGGTGAATTAGGGGTATTTCCCCTTCAGGAGGTGAACTAAAAGTGATTGTTCCACATCAATCAGGTACTAGAAAGACAAATTTTTGGTTAATTGGTGTGTTGAAGGATGCTACTCCTTAGGGGGAGGAGCATGATGAAATAGAAATGTTTGTACCTCCACTTTGGCATTGTTGTCAAAGGGGGAGAAGGAGTGAAGTGAAAAGATATCTGCAGCAAATGGGGAGAAGATGTGAAGAAGAGAAGATATCTTTTGTATATTGCCATCAATGCCAAAGGGGGAGATTGTTGGCATTATGTGAATCGGCATGAAGACATAATGATATTGTATGTTGTCATTGATGTCAATATGAGACATGGTGAGAACTGGCACATGTGATAGGTGAAGAGAGAGGAACCGACATATGTATGAACCGGTTTTATATGCCAAAGTGAAGCGGCACATTTGTTCAAGGTGAACCGGCATATAGTTATGTGAACCAGCACATGGAAGCATTGTATGGTTACCAATTGGTAGGTAGCTTCCATGTGCCAGTTCACATAACTACATGCCAGTTCACCTTGAACAAATGTGCCGCTTCACTTTGGCATATAAAACCGGTTCATACATATGTCGGTTCCTCTCTCTTCACCTATCACATGTGCCGGTTCTCACCATGTCTCATATTGACATCAATGACAACATACAATATCATTATGTCTTCATGCCGGTTCACATAATGCCAACAATCTCCCCCTTTGGCATTGATGGCAATATACAAAAGATATCTTCTCTACCTCACATCTTCTCCCCATTTGCTATAGATATCTTTTTGCTTCACTCCTTCTCCCCCTTTGACAACAACGCCAAAGTGGAGGTACAAACATCCACTTTGGCATTGTTATCAAAGGGGGAGAAGGAGTGAAGCAAAAAGATATCTGCAGCAAATGGGGAGAAGATGTGAAGCAGAGAAGATATCTTTTGTATATTGCCATCAATTCCAAAGGGGGAGATTGTTGGCATTATGTGAACCGGCATGAAGACATAATGATATTGTATGTTGTCATTGATTTCAATATGAGACATGGTGAGAACCGGCACATGTGATAGGTGAAGAGAGAGGAACCGGCATATGTATGAACCGGTTTTATATGCCAAAGTGAAGCGGCACATTTGTTCAAGGTGAACTGGCATGTAGTTATTTGAACCGACACATGGAAGCATTGTATGGTTACCAGTTGGTAGGTAGCTTCCACTTCAAGGTTTCTGGTTGGAGCAACTCAAGTGACTCAATCAGTAATCTTCATGTGATGAGTTAGCAGTATGATGGAGGATAGATCATGTTGCCATGTAAGCTCTATGCACGTGAAGGATCTTGCATGAAGAAGACTATTCCTATCCACCTTGGGAAAGTGCGAAGTCTATCAAACAGTGATAATGCATGATGGGTTATCAGCCACCATGAAAACGGTGGATAATGGACGATGGAGAATGTCTTGAGATCGATTCAAGATTGTTGGATTTAATACAATATGATTCAACGGTCAGGATCAAACCATTTCAATTGCTTAACCTAACAGGTTTAGGGTTTAGGGTTTTTGCTATTGACCTATATGTTTCCTATAAGGTCGATGTTGTGTTTCTTTCTAAGGTTGTTGGCAAAAGTTGTGAGTGTGTATCCAAGGGAAGTGATATGTGATTCTTGCCAGACCAAAGGAGAGAAGAGATATCTGCAAAGTGAATGTGCAGAAGGTGAAGAGGAGCCAAAACGGATCTGCATTAGCATTGAGTGTTGTTAACAGATCATTGTAATACCTATTGATCTCTAACCACTTCAATAGTTTTAAAATCCCCTAGCAGGGTAGCCTTAACTGGCTTGATTCAAAATCCCTTAAATCGGGTGGTCTTAACCGGCTTGTTTCAAATCCCTTAACCTGGTAACTCAAGGCTAATGAATTCTGAGAAGCTTCAGAAGCTTAGGAGATCCTTTCAACTATTGAGTTCTTGAAATCCTCTAACAAGGTGACCCTACCGAGTTTAACCCTTAACCGGGTATCCCTTAACCGGGTGATCCCTAACAGGATCGGTTGCTACTAGAACCTATTGTAATGTCCTTAACCAGACAAGGCTCTTAACAGAGTGGACTTCTAAAGAGTTCAAAAAGTATCTTGTGGGTATTCATCCCCACCATGGTTTTTCCCAGTTGGGTTTCCACGTGAAAAATATGTGTGTCATGTGAAATGCTTTTGTCTTGTGATGCTTTGTTTTACCTGTTAAGCACATGAAGGTTCTATGTTTTATGCTTGTCTATAAAACATATTGAACTCACTGTTGTGAAGATCTGATGGTTAAGTTTACTTGTTTATGCATGAGAATATAATGATACTGTGTTATTGAGCCAAGAGGAAAGCTTACTGAGTGACTGGTTCATGACTGGTTGAGCTATACTAGATGTTGCCGGCTGCACTCTGTTTTACCGGTATCCCTATTTTTTAGTCTTTTGGAGTATTTGTTGTCAAACTAGTTTTGGACTATATTGGTGTTTGTATTGATTCACCCCCCCCTCTCAGTACCGGTTTGCTACTAGTGGTTCATCATTGAGTTATCAAAAGGTCTATGATTCAAGGTTCAAGGTGGATTATTTCATAATCCTATTATCCTATGTTGATTTGTGAGAGAGATTAAAGGTCCAATATTCACTAATTCAGTTATAACAGAGCTATTTTGGTGTAACATGCATGTTTTATGGAATCTTTGAGTTGATTTCAGTTATTGATTTTGTGTTTGAGTTGATTGGGCTGACTTTTGTGAAGCTTTTATCATTGTTTTTAGGTCCTCATATCATTTTTGTGGAAGGATTGAGAATACTTAAGGTTACATGTTTCATGTTGTGTTGTGCGGTTTTTGGAAGCCGACATGGTAAATGATTCATTTTGTTGGTGTGGATATATAAGATTGATTTGGTTGAACATTTTGGTGTATGAGATGAGTATGAGAAGTCTATATGAGCAAATATGAGAGGCCTAGTGAATGTGATTGAAGGTTTGGTGGTCTAGTGTCTGACAGAGTAGGAAAACAAAGCAGAGAGATAGAATAATTGTAGAAGTTAATCTGAGCCTAATCGGAACTTCTTTTTGATATTAGTAGATGCTATTCTTTATTTCATTAAATATTGTAATCAATTGTAATTTCAAAATAAGGAAGTGAGCCTTCCTTTGTGTTGTAGCCCTATTTTGTATTTGAGCAGTGAGATCTAGACAATGTGCATGAATGCAATTGCATTCCCCTTATGTAATATTATCATACTCATGCCCATATTCTAATAATATTGTGGGTTCAAATCCCACCATGGTTTTTCCCTTTTTCAGGTTTCCACATAAAAATCTTGGTGTTATGGTTGTGTGGTTGATTTCTTTATGTTTCTACATTTTACTTTCATTCTTAGCATCTGGTGGTTTAAGAATTAGGTTGATAACTTTGTAAATTGTAGAACACTGATTCATCCACCCCTCTCAGTGTTCATTGATTCCAATATTAGTCTCTTTCATATTCTAATATATGGATGAAAGTGGGATTAGATACTAATTTACCTGATCCCATTTTTTAGCATCACATTTTGGTGAACTCGACGTGATTACATTTTGGTTCATTTTGGTGAACCCAACCTTCTCACATTTTCATTTTTTGATTAGATCTTGGTATTTTTTTTGGCGAAAGTGGCAAGCCACTAATATTATATATTTATATATAAAAAATAATTCAAGAGCTTGAGGAGGAAAGAATCAGTAAAGAAAACCTCCCTTCTCAACTCAAAATACAATGATAAGTAATTGACCTAATCTACAACCTATGGAAGCAGTTTACAACCATTTTCCTTATAAAACATGTTCCATTTGAAATTAGGTAGAACATCTAAAATGCTGCCTATAATGCTAGTAATGATATTGTATGACTTTCATCACTCTGATACATTTGCTCAACATTTACAACTAAGCTTACATATTGCAATGTGTAGTAACAAAAGTAATTTCTAATTTTTTGATTTTCTTTATCTCAGGTCAACATACTTATCATTGAAGAGCTGTCCATAATCATCAAAATGCCAAATGAGAATCAAACAAGCATCAAGCTATATAGTAATGATGAAAGGTTGTTGAGATGGAAAAGCATAAATATGAAGAGATTGGTTGAGGAGGATGTCGACTAGGCATGCCCAAAGTGGGAGTAGACAATTCTACCTGAAAAAAGATCAAATCCTTTGAAACAAAAAATGCCCCTCAAATTTCATTTGTTGAATATGGTGATGCGAATCTAGATGACTCATCAAAATTTGACACATGGGACCATAGGAAAAGAACAACTATTCTTCCATAACTCCTGGTATATCAACATTTTCATGCAAATACTCTTGTGAATTGCCTCCTTTGTCACCCACTGATAAAACCCTTTCATGTGCAAGAGAAGCATGAGATGTGCTGGCAATATCCTAGTCAAGGTGCATTTCCCCCGCTCTCGGTATGACATTTAGGATTAGAGCTTGTTATTGGATGTTTCTTTTCTATCAAAAACATAAAAAATATCAAATATTGTTATATGCATTATTATATTGGTTCATTGCATCGACATTCAATTTACTTTCTTTACTTGCATTGTTTCTTTCATTTCAATATATAAACAAAAAAAAAGATATTTTCAAATCTTTTCATGTTTCCAAAAAACAAAAAATCAAGGCACTACCCTAAACCCCATTCCATGTCATCAATCTTAGGGTGGCACACCTGCCTTCGACCAACTTATCTTTGCATCATAATAATTTCTTAGATCTTGTTCTAGCACTTCACCCCTTTCTAACGATCATGCTAAGGACATTTCGAGGCAAGAGGATGATTTCAATAATACCTTTATTAATGCTCTCCCTTCTAAAGATGAAGCATTAATAAACAGTGTTATTTCCTCTCCCAAAATTGGCCCTAGCCATGAGGACATATAGTGCAAGAAGATATTTTTAACACTTATCTCAATGATCTCCAGTTTTTAATGAACCATTGGATGATGGTGTTGATTATTATCTTAATTTGTTTTTCCCCAATGAAATTACCTTGGTGAAAGAGGATGATATTATGGTAAAAGAGGGCGATATGATTGAAAATTTCCTTAGTTACACCTTGCCTCTCCAAATTGTCTCTACTCATGAGGATACCCTAGTTCAAGAAGGGAGTAATAATATTTCTTTCAAAGATCTCCCTCTCAAGGATTAAGATTTGAGGATTAATGTTGATCTTTCTGCTAGAGAGTACCTCCTCCATTTGGATCCTTTGGTGATAGAGGATAATATGATTGTTACCTTTACTAGTCACACTATACCTTCTTTTAATAGCCTTTCCTCTAGGGATGAAGCATTAATTCCTAGTTCTAGTCCCTCTCCCAAAATTGATCCTATTCATGATAACATTTTGGCACAAGAAGAGACTATCAACACTTCTTTCAATAATCCTTATCATACGAATGTTGTTGATCCTTCTTCTAAAATGTACACCCCTTGTAAAAATACTTTGGAACAAGAGAATAATCTTACAATACAAGGGTTTGATATCATTAATATTCCCCTATATGAAGATGTTTCCTTCATTCAATCTAAAGAAAAAACTATTCATGAAGAAGTGTTTAAGGTTAATAATTCTCTTTATGAACCACCTAATGATTTAATCTCTACTATACCTTCCTCACATGTTCCCAAACCCTCTTTGATTGATATGGTACATGTGAATGATTATGAAACACCTAATAAACCCCTCTTCATGGTTCAAGGTGATAGTCCTCCTCAAAATTATTAGCCACTTAACAAGCTTCTCTTGGTGGTTCAAGGTGGTCATACTAATGATTCCTATCCAACTCCTAACAATCCAGTTATTATTGTGCAAGGAGATTATCCCACTAACAGTTCTTATGAGTATGCTAAATAGATTACTCAAGAGAGAGAAAAATATAATTTGGTTTCTCACACATATAATACATGGAATAATAGGCAACCTTATCCTCCATTGTTTATTCCTTCTTCACCTCTTGCTTCTCAAAATAGTCTTCCACTAGCACCTCATTTATCACAATGTGTTGGTAAAGAATCTGATCTTATCGAACAACTTAAAGCCACTCTTGCCAAGATATCTCTTTGGGATTTGATTAAAGCTTCATCCACACATCATGGAATGTTACAAGATTCTTTAAAGAACTTAGATGTCCCACCTGTAGTGACACCTAATAATTTGGCTTCTTTGATTGATCCTATGAAAGAATCTAAAGCTCAAATTATGTTTACACAAAATAAGTTACCCTCTCATGATATCCAACATCAATATGATCATCTTATGATTTTTGTTCTTATCAATGGTAATTGTATAAGAATAACCTTAGTGGATAATGGATTTGGCCTTAACATTTGTAGTAGCAATTTATTACAAAAGATTAAAGTGGATCCTGTTGGCAACAACAATGAAGGAAAACTGAGGAGGGGGGCTGAATCAGTTTTCATCAAATCTCAAACTTAACAAAAAATACAGATCTCATAAACTACAACAACAATAAAGATAAGCAAATAGATAACACAACACATAACACCAATATTTTGACATAGAAAACCTGGTTAAGGGAAAAACCACTGTGAGATCCTATTAGAAGTAATTAAGAAGGAAGACTGAGAGGGGGGGGGTGAATTATTCTTCACCGGATCACAACAAATTAAATTCCAAAACATAAACTGATAAACTACAGTAACAAATAGATAAGAAAATTAACAACACAACACTAACACCAAGATTTTGATGTTGAAAAACAGATTAAGGGAAAAACCATGGTAGAAACCTAACCATAGTAAGATGATACTCTATAGTAGTATGAGAAAATATTACAATGGGGAATGCACATGCATTTAGGCACACTACCTAGAGCTCACTGCTTAGAAGATTTATGCCTGGAAGGCTACAATCCTCAGGAAAGTCTCACTAACTTACAATATGATTCAGACTGCAATCCAAAAGGAATGAACTGCAATGATAGCATCTACAAATGCCTGATGATAGTTCTCATTAAGCATAATTATCTGTTATGCAACACCAAACACACTTAACACTTCACTAAATGATATATCCTTGTTCACACATTTACCTCTCTCTGATAATACAGGCACAATACCCACACCTAAATTACATAAGTATATCACTATACCTCTCTCTGATAACAAGGTCAGCTAAACCCTCAACCCTCAATTCATAATTATAAAAATTACATTACACAATACAAAGATCGACCACCAGACCAATATTATGATTTACATTACATAGCATGGACCTAATTCGAATTTCCAAATGATTACATCCATCGAAAATCTTGCCAAGATCAACCACAACATGCTACACCACTAGAAATACTGCATAACATGCAAATCATCACTGGTTCATAGAAATCACACAAAAATTGTAAAGTGGAAAATTGAACCCTAGTGACTCCCCACCTAAGAGAGAGAAAGGAAGCCACTAGGATGATTTTCACTTTAGAGAAATTTACACTCAAAAGATGGGCTTGAATACACTAGATCCAAATCCAAGGGAAATAAGGATGTGAATTCCAAGTGGATTGCAAGGGTTGAAGTGTGATTTACCCTCTTTTGTAAATGAGAAAGTTGACTTGTTGACTATGCAAAAAAGAGAGAGGAAATGAGTCGAATGGGAGCTACCAATTTGGGATCATGCTGTAACTTCAGATCTTAGCTAATTAGACTGATATGGATCTGCCCTATAAATTTAGAGAAAAGTCATTGGGACCATGGTGGGAGTGTACATGGTCCTCCATAAAATCTGTGAAATGAAAAGGGTTCTTTTGTCTCTACAAATGAAGCCCAAATGTGCAATTACAGTTGTGCACCTGCAACCTACACACAAAAAAGAGATGAAAAGAGGTTGTGGATAGGGGTTTACCTCAGTCAAACCCTAGTTGAGGAATCAAGCTTGAAAGAAAGTAATTGCAAATGCTTGAATGTAAACAATGGAAATGTATACCTTGTAGATCTACAATTTGTCGATGATGATTTCTTTTCTTCTTGAATTTAATCACAAGTGTTGGATGAAATGGAATGTAACATGACAAAACCCTAACACACATACATTCTTGTAAATGAATGTTGAAATATTTCTCCAATGGATGAATGAAGAAGACACTAAAGAAAGAAGACTTGAATGCTTGATGATGTATATCTTTGCCTATGCTTGTTTATGATCCACTTTGCTTGAATTTCACCTTTTTACAAATGTGAAAACCAACTCCCTTTTATACACATGCCTTAAAAGATTAATTCATCTCACAAAAGGCCGACATTGGGGAGATTTGGGATCCCAAAGTGCAGATAGGGTTGGGGGGACCTATCTTGGGGCTACCCTAAGAGGGTGGGATAGGGGTGCCATGCCCCTATCCAAGGGGGACAAGGGCACCACGCCCCTGTCCTGCCATATATTGGGGCCTAGATAGGGTCTTGGGGCTATCTCGGGCCTCAAATAGGAAGGAGTCAAGGGGTGAAAATAAAGAAAGGGGTCTTGGCTAGAAAGGACCTCAAATGTGGTTAAAATTGCAGGAGGCACCATTTTATGACACTACATTTGGCCCCCTCTTTAGTGAGAGTATGGCTTACACCACTATTTTTGGTAAAGTAGAAGAAAGAGAGAGATGAAGATGAGAGATGTGGAGCAATATTACAAGGAGTATAAGATGCCACTAATCTTGAGGAACCAAGCCCCCAATCTTAGGATCTTAACTCACTCAAACATATGAAAGAGAACACAAAACAAAAAAGATCAAGACACACAAAATGAAAACAAAGCACAAAAGACACACAACAAAAACAAGACACAAGATGAAAAACCAACTAGCCGAAAAGACCTTGATACTCAGATGTCTCAACAACTAATTAGGACATAAAGACCAATGCCATTACATAAACATAAGTGATCATATAAAAGAGAAAAGTTGACATCATACATGAACCATCAATAGAAAAACTATGGGTTCATGAGAGGAAGAAGAAAGAGAACATGAATACACACTTTGGTGATCCATGAGAAGAAAGGTTAACAAGAGAGAAACCATGGATATCTCACCCCTAAAACTAGGTGATCCATGGAGAGAAGGACATGGAAATATAGCCCCTAGAGCCTGTCTTGGTGATCCATGTAAGGGAGGAGAGTGAGAACACCATTAGTTATACTTAACCTCAAGTGCGCATGTGTGTAAGTGTACACTACAACCTGTATAGAATGTATAGTACAAGTGTCAAGAAAGGTGTGACATCCTGCTCTAAGAGATTATGCTCTGGTTACAAGAATAATCAACCCGCATAAAAGAAAAATGTGTGTCATCTTTCTCTAAGAGTCTGTGCTTATGTTCCGAGAATGACCCACTGTACAAGAAAAAGTGACAACATCTTTCTCTAAGAGGTCTCCCTCCAGTTCCAAGAATATCTCACTGTACAAGAAAAGTGATGACACCTTTCTCTAAGAGGCCGCCCTCTGGTTCCTAGAATGTCCCACTATACAATGCTTGAGAGAAGTATGTACAAAGGAGCAGTGTGGGTGCCCACCCCCTTAAGATGTCAACATAGGTTGATGTTGATATCTTAAGGAAACTATAACATGGATAGCTACCTTCATCAGAAAGAAGATATCTGTTATGCAACAATGTCATAAATCCAAGCAAGAGAGGGAGTACTCTTCAAGCAAGGATAAGATAGTTGAAAAGAGATATCTTGCGGTAAGTGTAAAGGTGATCCTTGGAGGAGAAGAGATATTTTTTCAAAAGACATCTACCCCCAAGAGGAGTTGTCTTAGACAAATATAACATCTTCTAGAAGTACAGAAAATAAAAAGAATGCAATCCTACCTCCTATTTCTAGGTTAAATGGATTCTTGATGAAGGATGTCTCATGTTTATCCCCAAGAGGGATGGGTGAATTTATCATAGATGTACATTACCAAGTGTGAAAAGAGGTTGTATTCAAGGATTGACACCTCTTGTATAAGAGAGAATACTTGAGAAGACAACCAACAATTTTGCAGAAGGAATGACATCAAGTAATAAAACTTACACCATCCACACAATAGGGAAAGGTGGATCCTTAGAGAAAGAGAGAGGGAGAGAGATCATTGCCCCCCAAGTGTAGGAAAATGAGAATAATTACATAACTTCTAGAGATATATTACTCATAAAAGACATACAATTTCAAGAAAGGAATACATCCTAACCAAGGAACAAACATGCGCTTGCATGAAGGATAACTCCATTCAAGAAAGGACATCAAGTTATGAATACAGAATAGAAGAGGTAATTTTCAAAGAGAGAGAAAGAAGAAGAAGAAGAAGGAGGTTCACAAAAGTCCTATAAGGAGAGATTATTCATAATAGACATACCGTTTCAAGAAAGGAGAAGATCCCACTCACGGAACAAACATGCGCTTGGATGAAGGAAAACTCCATGCAAGAAAGGACATCAAGTTTATGAATAATATACTTCATAAAGAAAATAGTGAAACCTTAGAAAGAGGAAAAGAAATATTCTTGCCCCCCAAGCTTAGAGGAAGGAACAAATAGACTATTACGTTGCTCACTAAGTATGATTGCACCTAAAATTGTACCACCATGAATGACAAGGAACCTCCAATAAGTAGGCTAACTATGTCACATAGTGAGGAGAAACATAATAGGAAATTGAATGTTATTTTAAATGATAATGATGAATATGTCATTCATTATTAGATGTTATTTTTAACATGCCTGAATCAATGTAATGTTGTATTTGTGTTTTCAAAGCTTGACACTCATTAGTAGAATGGCCATGGGTTTGATGATATTTACAAAAAGAAGAATTTTGAGAATGTTGTTTATGTTTTCTTCTTTGTTTAGGACAAAGAGGAGATATGAAGTTGGAATTTAAAAGATTGGTCAACTCCAAATTAGAAGGAGAAGGTGTGGATGTATGAGACAATGGAGAAGAAGATGTTGATAGAGGAAAGTGTGATTTCTCATGACTTCATCACTCACATTCAAGCATATGTCCATTGCATCTATGTGTATGTTCAAAAAAGGGTTCACTCTTAAGGGGAATTGGATTAAATTTTAAAGAGGCCCACTCAATGTCAAATTTTTTGTTAAGAGAAAAATTTGGAATATGAAATTCAAACATCTTAGAAATTATAGAAAAGGTAGGAGTGAAATCTAAGGACCCCTAATCATCCTCTAAGAGTCCTTCTTTAAGAACTTCTTTGGTAGGAGATGGGTTATTTGAGTGAATTGAAGAGAGGATTGTAGGAACTGAGAAAGAATATGATGCTTCACTTATGTTCTCATCAACTACCTCATTAGTATATGTGTAAGGCACAACATGATAATGAAGAGGAATTTTTGGTTTCCTAGGAACGTGAATGGAATTGATTTGATTTTTGTTAGGCTGTTGATTTTGGGAGAGAAAGCATTATGATGAGAAATAAAATCATCCTATTTTTCTAAGGTATCTTTATGTTCAAGACACTCATTAGAAAAAGGACCATCATATGTAATTAATGCTTCATCTTTGGAGGGAAGATCATGAAAATAAGGTGAGGTATCACTAGGATAAGTAGCCATAATATCATCCTCTTGCACCAAATAATCCTTATGAGGCAGGTACTTTTTAGGAGAAGAAGGAACACAATTCTCCAAAGATTCATCTTTAGGAGAGAGATCTTTGAAAGAAGTGTCCATATTTCCTTTTTACACCAATGTACCCTCATTAATGAGATCAATTTTGAAAGAGGGTAAACCATAGCTATGAATGAAAGGGAGAACTAAATTATCATCATATGCATAAAAGGGAACATCATGAACATCTTTAATGTAACTCAAAATTGAATTAGAAAAATAAGATAAGAATGCCATATTAATTTATGATCAAACAAGAAAATCATATGTCATCTAACCATAATAATGTTCACCCCATACATGCATAGAAAATTGAATAAAGGAGGGAAAATGGAATTTGAATTGTAAATTTGAAATTTGAAATTAAAACTATGAAATTTGAATTTGTCTTCGACCTTAGAGGGTGCTAAAATTGATAAAGTACACCAGTTTTTTGGATTTGAGCATAAAAATATAGTCAATTCCGTTTCCCAAAATTTTGGGAAAACATTTGAGGACTGTGGTGAAAGTGCACATGGTCCGACCAACTTTTTTCAAAATTTTCAAGGATGATAGGCATTATGATATTATTGAGGAATCCAAAAAGACAACTGAGTTGGAGATGTCTAGATCGGCCAAATTTGCAATCAAAGGTCCAAAATAGAAAGATCTTAAAAATTAGGGTTTTATGATTGAACCACTGAATTTCCAAAATAAAGAGATAGGTTTGAATTGCAATTTTGAACTAGAAATCAGATCTGAAACAAGCAATTAAATTTTTACACTTCACAAGCTTAATTTTCTCAAAATGAAAACTTGTGGTTTTTATGCAATTAACCTCTAAAATTTGCAAATAGATGAAACATGGAAATGAAAATTTGAAATTCAAATTGCAATTAATTAGATCTAATAATGAGAAATCAAAATTAATGTGTAAGACATTGGGTTCACCAAAATGTAAAGTGGAAAATTGAACCCTAGTGACTCCCCACCTAGGAGAGAGAAAGGAAGCCACTAGCATGATTTTCACCTAGGAGAACTTGATAGACTTATAAATCACTGAGAGTGGGGGTGAATCAATGACACCAAAATCATTACTACTTTAAACATTGACCGATAGATATACTTAACAAGTTTACTCAATACTATGTATGTAATCCAAAATTATATTAAAGCATCCACACAAAGTAAAACATCCACCATAACACAAGTGTTTATACGTGGAAAACCCAAATGGGAAAAACCACGGTGAGATGAGAGTCACAAGTTAACTATCTACAGTAATAGGTAACTAATTGGTTAAGGTCTACAAAAAAGCTTTGCTAGGAGCGAATCTTGTTAGAGATCCCAAAGCTCTATTAGGAGCTATACCCTGTTAAAGATAGTACCCTATTAGGAGTAACCTCGGTAGAGGATTTCTGAATCCAAACTAATGGATCACCTTGTTAAAGGATTTGTACAATGAATCTTGTTAAAGCTTACCTGGTTAGGGGATTTGACTATTTTAGTGATTAGAAAACAATAGGTGGTGTGATCTAGAAGTAGCACAACTTGCTTGAATAGATCCTCTTCTGCGCACTCAAAACTGCATTACCAACATATTCTGCAAATTAACACTTTTGTCTTCGCATCAAATCATCTCATATCATCTCTCATCATTCATCTAAAATAGTTCATCATAATGTCATTATATAGACATTTAGATTTCATGTCAGCCTTAGGGATTATATCACAATTTCCTAGGTGCAGTGTATCTAGACGATCAAACATAAATCATCACAAATTACTGCCAAAATTTGTTAGTTGTGTTAACTCATCACACAATCAATGAATACTGGTTGGAACACTGATAACGGTTAGAGTTAACCTCTGTCAACATATAAACTAATTATCCTCCATTCCTTCTTTGATAATCTTCGCTGGATCTTCAAGTTGGTGTCGGGTCATTCTTCTATATACTGGTTGTCAACATGTACCAGTTTGACACCATCGCAAGAAAAACTTCTAATACTAGTTGCAATACAAGTAATCTTTAGAATTACTACCAGTAGATAATGTGAACATATGTGTGTGTGTACATGTTCCATGAATGACAACATATGAATTCATTCAGTATAATCATCATCAAGCAAACAATATTTGCCTTTGGCATTGATGGCAACACTTAGAAATTTTTACAGCTATACAACTAAGTGTGCTTACAAAAAAAATATACCATAGATATCACATTACATTCTCCCCCTTAATATGTACAAAATTTTCACAACACACATACATATTACTACTCCCCCTTTGACAACAATGCCAAATTAAAAAGTAAAATATATACATATATAGCAGAAATTTGCAGCAAAAGTTACATATACAAAAACTTGAAAATCGAAGTCAAGGATTGTTTATTGCAATTCTTAGAAAAATGTCACTAAAAGTATGCTTCAATTGAGAAAAATCATTTTCCCATGTCTCCAACAAGGTTTAAGTGATCTCTATTGTAGTCATGACTTGTGTACAAAATTCTTCCATTGAATGAAGTGTACATGTATCTGGAGTAGCCGAAATTGCTTCTACAATCTTGTATGCTCTTTGTAACATGTCCACTTTTGGTCTAAGTAAATCCTTCAACTCCTTTAGGGATCATAGTCTTTTTTCCTGTTCACAATCATAGATATCTAACCAGTTTTGCAAATCATCCATAGATTTGCCAAAAGCTAAGATTGAATCCTGTAAAGGTATGTAAGCATGACATATCCTTTCCAGTTCTTGCTCAATCTTTGTTTGCCTTTGATTGATATAAATATTAAAGAATGAAATATTCGATGTAAGTGCAATAATTTTCCCTCCTGTTTCAATAGCTTTTATTAACAGGTCTTTATTCAAGGATAGGGCGATTCTCCCTATATCAATGTCCTTCATGATCTATTCTCCTTGCTTCTTCCTGTAGCTCTTCTCAGCATAGGTCTACACTGCTTCCTCAAGGAACTTAAGTTGGTCAGAGGCATCAGCAACTAACTGGCCAAGCTTGCCAATGGGAGTTGACAAGTTCCCTATAGTAGTTTCTGGTAGAAGGCTTGACAAAATATCTACAACATTTTGAATGGTTTCTGCTTCCATTCTCTGTTCCTTAAGCCTCTTCTTCTGAGGTTTGGATTGCATCACATTTGCAAACTCCAACAATTCTGATGCACTCATATTATCAACATTTATTGGCCCTTTGATGTAAAATGAGTCATCATCATCATCATTATTCCGTTGTTTGATCAATGCTTTTTTTGATTCAGCAGATTTCCCCTTCTCAATTTTCTCTTCCTTTTTTTCTTTCTCCTTCCCCTATTCAAAGGTCTGTTCAAAAATGTTTTTAGTAGGTTCCTCCTGAGTTGCCTGTGAAACTGGTGGGAGTTGGGGTTTCACTTGTTGATCATTTACCAGTAGGGGTAGAATATCCATGCTCGATTGAGTTGCCGGTATCTCCACTATATTAACCTATGAGTCATAAATTTTAGGTGGCTACATATCTGGTGCAATGATGTTTCTAGATAGATCTATTGTATCCTAAATATCATCAACAAAAATTACCAATTGGGAAGTAGTGTCATCCTTCTTCTTGATAGGATAGACAATGTCAGCTTGCACTATTTCTTCCTCATCCATTTTCGATAGATGAACAGTATCTTTCTCATTATCCAGTTGGGACTCTATCAGTTTACACATATTCAGAATTTTCTTCGCTATCTGATGAATATCAAATTCAACAGGTTGCACCTTCTCACTAAGTAGCTTCAATCTTCTTGACTTAAAACAAAAATTGGGCTTGTGTTTATCAAGAAATACAATTAACTCATCATTTGACAAATCATAAAAATATTGCACAAACACATCATCAATAATTTATTTTTCTTGCTTCACAAGTTCTTCCCATTTATTCAAAAGAATAGTATATAAAGAATCGGAAATATCCTTCTCAAGATCATGAGGTAATTCATTTTAATGACACAAATAGTTGATTACCTAGTGAACAATTTGTTCCTTTTGATCTTCATCAAATAAATCAAAATATTCTTTGACATTATCAGATCTATTCCTTCCTAATGTCTTTACTATTCTCTCAAAATTAGTCATGGGCTTGTAAGACAAAGCATTAATGGGAATAGTCTGCTGAGAGGTGGCTTCAACTGGTTTGGACTTCTTGCCAATTGCCTTTACCTTCTTTGGTTCTTCCTCAGTATCAGTATCATCAGATTCTGCTTGAAGAAGCAGTTGCTGACCTCTTTTCTTTGTTGCAATCTTCTTGTTTATGTATACCTTAGGTGTCCGTTCCTTTTTAGTTTGGACACTTTGTGTCACTCTAATACTTTTTGACACCAGAGGCTCTTTCTCAACTGTCTTCTTCTTTCCTTTACCACTACTGGTTGGAGCACTACTAGTTTTAGCTTTTACAGTTTGCTCCTCAATAGTATCTAGTCTTTTCTTCTTCTTGTCCACTGGAGATGCCAACAGGTTATTGGCATAACCAATCGATAAGTCATAATTGACTTCATAGCTCATGTCTTCCATTTCATCTTCTCTCAGTTCAATAGCTTCCATCAGATAGAAATCAATGGTGACTATGAAAATGATGTCCTCAGTAAAGTTTTTCACCACATCCTTAAGTATCCTTACCCTCATACTCATTTTCTTCTGAGACTCATTGAAATATTTGTTAATTGCAGCAAAGAAAGTGTTCTTAACAACCTTAATGTTGTTCTTGATCTAAGCAACTATCAGTAGGTCTTTAGACCATTCAAGATCACCAATTCCCAGTAGGAAATTATGAAAGTAAAAGAATAGACCAATCAGTAATTGCCCAAACTTGAACTTCTGACTGTTGTCCTTCTTGATTGACTATAGATTCAACATCAATTGACTCCTTATGGCCTCACAAAGGTCATAGTTTGCATTCGCAACAATCATTTTATAGGTAGTATGCCCTATTGCAGATGGTACACTATTCATTTTACTGAAATAGAATATCTGGTAGCCTATAACCATAGTAGCCAGTTTAACCGCTGGGCCCTTAATGTTATAAATAGAAAAATCATGCCCATCAGAGGTAGACGTGGTTAAAGTGGTTATTATCTCTTTAGAAATTCACCTTGGCTTAGGCACTTCACCAGTTGACCAAAAACTAGTCATAGCTTGAATAGCCTCCTTGGTTATAGTTTGTGTCCTTTCCAAATACATATTCTCACTATGAACACAACTCAGACTAATTCGGATATGTTCCTCTTCAAAATCCTCAAGAAAATAAGCTGCATTATGAAAACCTTTCTCATAAACCCTAATATACTCGGGTTAAATCTTTCCACTCTTATCGCAAAGGGTTTTCAACTGAGAATAAATTGACAATGATCCTAAATCTTCAATTTTATAGTCAACGTAGCTAGACAAATCACCTTTTACAATGACTCCAGGAACTTGAGATAAAGCATTATAAGAAACAATTTGTTCTGACTCCACAACCTCAATAGGTTTTGATGTGATCATTAACCTCTCTACTTGCTTAGGTGATGAAGCCATTTCAGATAAACTAGATTCGAAGCAGGATTTACAAAGAAGTGCCTCAATTTACACATGTTGCCTCAGTTACTGGTTGATTACTCAAATGCACACCAGTTCAACTTCACTAATTTTTGAATCAACTCAATCATGCAAATCACACCATGAATTCAACTAAAACCATCTAGCAATTCTCTCTTCGCTCTACAAGTTCTCAAGAATTCTCTTTCGAATGCATTTAGGGTAAAAATAACATAGTTAAACTTTCTTTTATCCTTTTTACCTACTGCATTAAATGATCAACCACTAGGGTTACAAACTCTAATACATCGCTTAACGATGCATACATTATTAACAGGTGTAAAACTGGTTGATAAAATTTTAGAAAATTGATTGACAAAAGATATTAGGATTTCACACTTAACAACTCAAAATTCAAACTCTCTTACCACTCATATTTCAAGGGGTCTAGAAGTAGATTAACCACTTTGCTCCCCTTAGACCTTTGAAAGGCTCAGTTCACCGATGCAAGATTCTCCACACTAGGTGAAGGATTAGGTTCTTCTGCAGGTATATCATTGCTCTTCTTTTTCCAGATTTGGTTCATCTCTTCTCTGATTTCCTCAGCATTTACCTTCTTCTTTCCTTTCTGATCTTTAGAATGATTAACTAGTTTGTTCTTTCTAAATCTACAGAACTTTGCCATGTGTCCCGGTTTATGACAATGATAGTAGGCCATTCCACATGATCTCTAAGATCCTAAATTACCTCTTCCATTTCTCCTTTTGCAATTCATATCGACATGACCATAATTGTTACAAATGGTGCAAATGACATTAGTTACCTTTGCCATCTTAAATGGACTAAACCGATTGACATAGGGTCTCTGCCAGTTCATGTTACCCCAGTTATCATAGGTTCTCATCTAGTTACCATTAGGTCTTGAATTCATGTGAGGTACTGGATTATTTGCTCCATATTTGCATTCAACTGATCTATGTCCATAGATCTTGCATGTGAAACAATGACCTTCAAATCTCTTAGATACATACCTAGCATTTTCATTGTAGCTTGTATTTCCATTAGGTTTGTTTCTACACAAATTTGCATTATGTCTAGGCTTATGAAAGACAAAGCAAACAGGTTTAAAAACTTTCTTACTAGTAGGCTTGTTAAACTTAGGAGAAGTTTTGTCCTTGTGAATGTTTCTCTTGGCTCCAGAAGACTCTCCTTTCTCAGATGTGTTGAAATCTAGTCCCGATGTATCACCTTTCATCCTTTGTGATTGAATCTTCTCATCTAGCATGGTAGAACTTCTATTGAACTTTTCCAGCTTTCCATTAACCTCAATAAGTTCTCTGGTAAGATCTTCATTGTGTTTTGAAAGGGTTTCTCTCAAAGATGATTCCATTTCAAGATCTAGCTGCAAAGCCTCTTTTTCTTCTTTTTCAGCATGCCAATGCACATACAAAGTTGCATTTTCTTGTTTGATCTTAGCAATCTCATGATCTCTTTCTTTGGCAAGGTATTTAGCTACCCTCCAAGCTTCTAGCTCTTGACTCATGCGGATAGTTAGGGATTCTAACTCTCTTCTTAGATTAAGCTTCTCACCATTAAGTTTTTTAAATTCTTCAACTAAAACATCAATGTTAGCTTTGTTTGAAGAACTATTATCATATATCTCCAATAGTTGTTCAGTTGTCTCTCTCCTTTTGACTTGTGAAGCTTTGAGTTTGACCCTTAGGGTTTCAATCTCATCCTTGGTAGCTTCAAGCACTCTAGCCATCTCAAAGTATCTCATATCCCCCATGGTGGCTTTAGGGTTTCCATCCAAACGATTAAGCCTTAAAGAAGTTAGGCTCTAATACCAATTGATAGACATATAAAGAACTAAGAGGGGGGGTTGAATTAGTGACACCAAAAACAATACTACTTTAAACATTGGCCGGTAGATATACTTAACAATTTTACTCAACACTATGCATGTAACCCAAAATGATATTAAAGCATCCACACAAAGTAAAACATCCACCATAACATGTGTTTATACGTGGAAAACCCAAATGGGAAAAACCAAGGTGAGATGAGACTCTAAAGTTAACTATTTGTAGTAATAGGTAACTGACTAGTTAAGGTCTACAAAAATGCTTTGCTAGGAGCGAATCCTGTTAAATATCCCAAAGCTCTGTTAGGAGCTATACCTTGTTAAAGGTAGTACCCTGTTAGGAGTAACCTCGGTAGAGGATTTCTTAATCCAAACTAATGGATCATCTTGTTAAAGGATTTGTACAATGAATCTTGTTAGATCTTACCCGGTTAGGGGATTTGGTTGTTGTAGTGATTAGAAAACAACAAGTGGTGTGATCTAGAAGTAGCACAACTTGCTTGAATAGATCCTCTTCTACACAATCAAAACTACATTACCAACATATTCTGCAACTTAACACTTCTGTATTTGCATCAAATCATCTCATATCATCTCTCATCATACATCTAAAATAGTTCATCATAATTTCATTATAGACATTTATATTTCATGTCAACCTTAGGAATTATATCACAATTTCCTAGGTGCAGTGTATCTGGACAATGAAACATAAATCATCACAAATTAGCTCCAAAATTTGTCAGTTGTGATAACTCATCACGACCAGTGTTAACTCATCACACAATCAATGAATACTAGTTGGAACACTGATACCAACTAGAGTTAACCTCTGTCAACATATAAATCGATTGTCCTCCATTGCTTCTTTGATAATCTCCACTGGATCTTCAAGTTGGTGTTGGGTCATTCCTGTATATACCAGTTGTCAACATGTACTAATAATACCAGTTGCAATACAAGTAATCTTTAGAAGTAATGCCGGTAGACAATGTGAACATATGTGTGTGTGTACATGTTCCATCAATGACAACATATGAAGTCATTTAGTACAATCATCATCAAGCCAATAGAACTTTACATTCAAAAGAGGGGCTTGAATCCACTAGATCCAAATCCAAGGGAAACAAGGATGTGAATTCCAAGTGGATTACAAGGGTTGAAGTTTTATTTACCCTCTTTTGTAAATGAGAAATTTGACTTGTTGACTATGCAGAAAAGAGAGAGGAAGTGAGTGAAATGAGGAGCTACCAATTTGGGATCGTGTTGTAACTTTGGATCTAAGCTAATTAGATTGATACGGATCTGCCTTGTAAATTTGGAGAAAAGTTGTCAAGACTGTGGCAGGAGTTTATGTGGTCCTCCACAAACAAAAGTGAAATGAAAAAGGGTTCTTCTGTCTTTGCAAATGAAGCCCAAACCTAAAATTATAGTTGTGCACCTGCAACCTACACACATAAAAGAGAGGAAAATGGGTTGTTGATAGGGTTTGCCTCAATCAAACCCCAGTTGAGGAATCGACCTTGAAAGAAAGTAATTGCAAATGCTTGAATGTAAACAATGGAAATGTATACCTTGTAGATCTGCAATTTGTTGATGATAATTGTTTTGCTTCTTGAATGTAATCACAAGTATTGCATGAAATGGAATGTAACATGAAAAAACCCTAACACACATACATGCTTGAAAATGAATGTTGAAATTTTGCTCCAATGGATGAATGAAGAAGACACATGAAGAAAGAAGACTTAAATACTTGATGATGTATATCTTTTCCTATGCTTGTTTATGATCCACTTCACTTGAATTTCACCTTTTTACAAGTGAGAAAACAAATTCCCTTTTATAAACATTCCTCAAAAGATTAATTCATCTCACAAAAGGTTGACATCAGGGAGATTAGGGATACTAAAGTGTAGATAGGGTCGGAGGGACCTATCGTGGGGCCACCCTAAGAGGGTGGGACAGGGGTGCCATACCCCTATCCAAGGGGGATAGGGGTGCCACGCCTTTGTCCTTTCCTATCTTAGGTCCTTGATAGGGTCCTGAGGCTATCTCAGAGTTCAAACATGAAGGGGGAAAGGGGTGAAAATGCAGAAAGGGGTCTTAGCTAGGAAGGTGGATGTCATCGCCAAGGTGAGGACCTCAAATATGGTTAAAGTTGTAGGAGGTGCAATTTTATGACACTACAAAAATTAATGTGGGTCGCCAAAACAAATAGGACACGACTAGGAAACACCAGCAAGCATGTTAGAATCATCCAAAATAGTTGCACCAATCCCTCTTTTCAAATATTCATCGGTCAATGTCTCAAAGCTCAAGAACACAACCAATCAACAATTGTCATGAGGAAAGATAAATTGTAGAGCACCAAATCATGAACCATCTGAAATGAAGATACATAAGATCTGATCACATAGGAATATACCAGAGGAAATACCAGATTTTTCAAAACAGTGATTAGTTCAACCAAACTACAAAACCGAACCAAAAACTCTTCCCAAACTCACTGGAATAAATCATAGGAATATGTTAACATCAATGATCAACCAACTCCAACAATCTCCCTAATAATCCAACAATCCCCCCCTTTGGCATTGATGGCAACATATGAATGTGAAAAATAATCAATACAAAGAAAGAAGATATCACCAACAAACTCCCCCTAAGATCAAGATAGATAAAGCAGTTTTTGTTGGCATTATACACTCTAATGAGAAATAATGGTGTTGCCATTGATAGCAACCTACCGACAACCTATAGGCAGCCACCCAATGTTCATCTGGTATATCACTGACAGGCACCGGCACCGATAGACACTTCACCGACAATGACAACAATGTATACTGACACTCTAGCTGATAGGAATAAAGTTTTGTTTATTGTATTTAATTGTAAATATCTTTTGTAAAGCCGACATGGCATATTGTAATAAGACTCATATATGTATGAGATCTTGTAAATCATTTTGATATAGAAGATAGGATGTGAACATGGTAGAAGTGATGAGCGAATATTAAGGCAAATTTTGTATAAGGTTTATGGCTATTGTATGAGCTTAAACTGGTACTGAACTTGGCATAGCAGATGCTGAATTGTAGTAGTACATTCTATTGGATTTTCATAATCAATTTTGTAAGTCAGTAAGTCAATGAGACTTCCTTTTTGTGATTGGGCAATGAGCTCTAAATGGTTGGCCTTCCTGCATGTGCAGGCCCCTCTTGTAAGTAATATCCATTCATTGGCTAGTGAGTGAATATTATGGGTCACAAATCCCACCAAGGTTTTTCCCACACTGGGTTTCCTCATTAAACATCTTGTGTTATGGTGTGCTTTCTATGTTGTCTTTATTGTTCCTATTTACTACATTAATTCTTGTTTACCGATACATTATTCTGGAATACAAAATACTTAATAAGGTTAAAGAATCTATCAATCGATTAGATACCGATTCATCCCCCCCTCTCAGTATCTTTGGGACTATCATCAATCCTAATAATTGGTATTAGAGCCTGGTCCTCTATTTTCAAAAGTGTAATAGCTTGAGGAAGATTCTGACACCGATACAGATGGAGAATTTAATAAAGCAATTAGAAGGATCTCTTGTGGACTATGATGCAAAGAAGTTAAAAAATATCAAACTTGAAGATGATCTAAGGACTACATAGGAATTCATTCAAGGACTCTAGGAGAATCTCACTATTGCTAGAAATAAGAGAAATGAACTTCATGAGAAGATGTAGAGTAATGATGATGAAAAGGAAACTCTTAATGAGCTTGTAAGCAAGATGAAGCAAGAAAACATGACTTTGAGGAATGAAATGCAAGACATGACTATGAGATTTTGTAAAGACATCGAAGACAAAAAGAAGAATGAAGATGACTTGACTAGGAGACTCAATGATGTTGAAAATGAAAATATAAGACTCAGTCATAAAAATGATATGTTGAAGATAGATTTGATTCACATGGAACATGATAAAACTGAACTTATGAGACAAAAGGGAATTCTAGAAAATGAGTTGGCTACTATAAATCAACATAAAGAGAAATTCAAGAAAAGTTTAGAAGAACTTTATGGTATGCTAAAAATTCAAAAACCCAATGGAGATACTAATGGACTTGGATTTGAAGTTGGAGAAAGTTCTGGTACTGCAAACAATCATGATCACAGTAAACTGGCAAGACAACCTAATGCTTAAAAAATTAATGGGAAATACTTTAACTGTAACAAGTATGGTCATAGAGCAAATCAGTGTAGATCTAGAAACAATCAAAACATTAATGCACCCACTGGTCAATTTTCTAAATGCAACAAAATTGGTCACAATTCAGAAAACTGCAGAATGAATGTAAGATGTTATGTTTGTCAAAGATTTGGGCACTTATCTAATCAATGCAGAACACAAACTGGCATAGGATATGGAAAGGCTATTTAGAAAAACAATGTGACTTGTTATGCTTGTAACAAGATTGGACATATTGCAAAATTTTGTAGAAGCAAGGCTTCACCGGCAAACAATAAAGGACCTAGTTTGAAAGGCAAAGAGAAGGTTGATAAGGTAAAGCAATAATTTCAAGACAATGGATTAGAAAGATAGATCAGAATGTTGATGAGACTATTCCTTCACCAGTAAAATAGTGTATTACTCCACCGAAAGAAGACTCTTCATCCAACTGAGAAGTAACCCTTGGGGGTATTGTAGCAAGTTGAAAATCATGCAAGTTTACCCTTGGTTGATGGTGAGAAGATGGAATTCTTCTCTATTGGCAGATGTGTTAAGTTTCACTTAACCGACGAGCATTTAATGCAGTTGTTGGAGGAAAAGACATTATAAATCAGTGATTTTCTCTCTTTTTTCAATTCACCAAGCATTCAAACTTTCAGAGAGTGCAAAAATTTGAGTGAAGGCATCCAAGGCGAAGAAGTGAAGCAAGTTCTTTCAAGCACTCAAACCTATCATGAAGATTAAGATATTTATCAATGGCTTCCTCCTCTGCTTTGGAATTTATTGCAAACCCTACTATTGTAGAAGCTGTGAAGAACCCTAGGCCTATTTTTAAGATCATTCTTGAGATAGCGAAACATGATGATTCCCTAGGTGATTTTTAAAAATTTCCAAAAGGTGTTGCTTATGCTGAAGACCCTAGAATCTATATTCATTGCCATATTGAGGAATTAGGTTCTAAGGAAATATTGAAAATGTTTAAAACTGTTATCTGTGATGAAAATAGAAATGTAAAACTCGAACACAAGGTAATTGAAACTTTAGGTTTTGTGGAAACCTTGGACATCCATGATTTTACTAAGGAGGTAGTAAGGATTGTCCTGAGCAGAGTTCATGGAGAATTCTTTTGGTTAGATTTTGTTTGTAAAATCACTAGAGAAGTAGTTAAGGTAGTGACTAGTTTACCCTCCACCAATAGCAAGCCAGATAAGACTAAAAAGGTTCCTAATAACATATTGATGATATTAATAGGAGCAACATATGATAGTAGATCCCTGAGAGTAAATGATGTAAAGGATGAGGATATCAAATTCATAAGCATGATCCTAGGTTACAAAACCACACATGAAACCGACTTAACTCTGTTTCGAGTCTTTTTCTTAAAAGTGCATATGATATGGTCAACAATGATGCAAAAATAGATGTATGTGAGTGGTTGAAGGGTGAATTGATAGACAACCTAAAAAAGATAAAAGGAGATAAGAAAGGTACTATTCATTTTGGCAATCTTCTGGTATGTCTGATGTTCTATCTCACAAAAGAGGTTCCCAATATTGGTAAGAAATAATTTGGTAATGATATACCGGTAGGCAAACAACTGCTAGAAATATTCACCAGTATGGGCATTGATAAGGATAACAATATAACAGAGTACTTTAAAACATTTAAAGCAAAAATGAAAACAAGAGAGAGATTACCACAAAGTATTGTAGACAAGTATGAAAAGGAAATATGTTTTGTAATTAAAAAGGATGAGATATGGATGGAGGCAGTTCTTCCTAGAACTGTATGGGTCATGGAAATGGGGTATGAGGAAGATGTAAACATCATTGAAACTTATACCAAAGCCCTATTAGAAGCCCCTAGAGAAGTGGAAGAAAAGGTTTTTGGAAATGCAGAAAATAATAGAAAGTGGTGTACAGACATTAAAACAAAGAAAGAGAAGAGAAAAATACATAAGAAGTGCATCCAAGAAAGTTAAAGAAATAAAAGAAAACATCATGAACATAACTAAAATAAAGGAAAGTGATTTAGAAGGATTACAACTAGAGGCATATCTCTCACCAGTTGGTACATCCTCTGACAGTGAAATTCCTGCTGAGTTTAAAAGAGTTGATAGGAAGAGAAAACCCTCACTAGTACCCTCTCCTCCTCCCAAGAAAACAAGAACAACAAGGTAGAAACAACAAGCGGTGAGACCACTGGCAAAGAAGTTGACACCAAAGAAGAAAAAGAAACAACAGGTTATACCACCATTGGATAACTTATTGTCTGAAATAACTGATGATGGCAACTTAGCTAATGTTAGCAAACTATACAATACATTCACTAATGAAGAAAAGGAAAGTATTGAGAATAGCATAATACTACATCTTGAAATATACAAGAAAATATTAATAGAAGTTGTAGATGATTTGCCAAGTGAATTGTACAGGAGGTTAGATGCAAAAAGGATTGCAGTCATGGAGCTTGACAAGAAACTAAAGACTGAAAAACTACTAGCTATACATCTGGTCAACTCTGTAGAAGAAATTGATGAATTAATTAGAGAAGCTAATAGATCAGTTTTGAAAGTGGACATCGACATGTGAGCCTAATGGCTGGCAAGGTAAATGAAATTGCAGAAGAAACAATAGACAAGTGGGATATCTTTTTTCTTGAGAAAGAAAAATAGGAAGAGTTGAATGGACCAAAGAAAACTTTCAAAGTTTATCAGAAGGATAGAGACAAAGGAAAAGGTAAAGTAGGTGGATTACCAAACATAAAAATAACTGACAACCTACCACCACCTTTGGTTACTCCACCGATACACACTGATAGCACACTGGCTACTGAGAATGTGGATACACCACATGAGGATACTAACCCTGAGTTAGAAATTTTATACACTATGAATATTGACACTTAGGAAGTAAACATTATAGTTGATAAGGAGAACACAAAGGAAAAGAAAAATGATATTTCTACTGAGCAACCAATAGATAATATTAGGGTTGAGACACAAGCAGAGCAAGCTGAGCATTCAGTGGAAACACTGGACAATGGAATGGTTACTGGTAGTGTGGATGATGGCACAATAAAATTGATAGAGATACCAATAGTGGATAACACAAAGACACCAGCAATAGATAGCATAGAGAAACCAATTGAGAAACCAACAAAGCCATAGGTACACATCGAGGTAGTGAAACTGGCAATCACAGAGAAACCAAAACCATTGCTAGTAGAAATACAGACACAGACTGACCCACCAGAGGTTGATTCAGGCAAATTGGTTATTCCCACCGGAAGCACATAAATTGTAAAGGTAGTTGGCCAGACATCTAGTACTTCACTAATAGAATTCAGACCTACTAATGTGACTAAATTACTTTTGGACTCAATAAATAAAATAATAGATTGTAATGCATTGGCCTATAAGGCAATTGATGACACAATTCCTATTCTTAATTTGATTGCACCCAAATGCAATTTAGAGGATGTAAAGGATTCTTTAGGTTAGTTAGACACATTGTCTAAACATATTGTCTAAACATATTGCTGGTAATATGCTGACAGTTGATCAAATTAATGAGGAAACATTCAAAGAGAAAATGGAAAAGGAAAAAGAAAAATTCTTTGAGGAAACAATAAAGAAGTGCACAAAACACATCAATGCACTTTTACCGGCACTGAAAAAAACATCTTTGGAGTACAAGGAATTGCATAGGGACACATGCAAGCCAAATCTGTTAACAGTGGATATTGAAAATAAAATAAGCACAGTATAAAAAGAGATAGATGATATAGCTGATAATATCATTGGTTCATCTGAACCTATATTAGTTATTGAGCAAGAAATTGCTGGATTTGAAGAAAAACTAGAGAAGTTAGAAAAAGAGAAGGAAAGGATAAAGGGAAAATTCAGAGAGCTTAAGTGAAAACTCAGTCCTAAGTTAGATAACCTTATCTCTCTAAGGAAAGAAATCTCTAAGGCATTAATTCAAGGACAAAAGACACCGAAGGAACATATGCATCATCTCACTAGTATAACTCAGAGAGCTGAGGCAGCTATGAAGGATAGTAACATGTTTATATAGAGCTTAAACTTGGTATTAGCAGACGTATTCCATATTGTAACCAATCGATTACAAAGTTCAAGTTGAAATCTTCACTCATTTGACAATTTGTGACAACCTTTGCCATTGATATCAAAGGGGGAGTAGTAGATAGAGAAAAATGGTCATCAGAGGAGATCATCTGCTCAGGGGGAGCACACATTTTTGGTAAATTTTTGGACTTCATTTTTGGAGTTTTCTCATGAGTGTTGCCATCAATGCCAAAGGGGGAGATTGTTGGAATTCTACACTCTAGTGAGAAATGATGGCATTGTCATTGATAGAAACCTACCGGCAATATACAGGTAGCCACCCGACATTCATATGGTAAATCACCGACAGCGACATGACAGTACATTCTATTGGATTTTTATAATCCATTTTGTAAGTTAGTGAGACTTCCTTTTTGTGATTGAGCAGTGAGCTCTATGTAGTTGGCCTTCTTGCATGTGCAGGCCCCTCTTGTAAGTAATATCCATTCATTGGCCAGTGAGTGAATATTGTGGGTCACAAATCCCCCCAAGGTTTTTCCCACACCGGGTTTCTTCGTTAAACATCTTGTGTTATGGTGTGCTTTCTAAAAAAAAAACCAAACAGAGAAATGAATCTATCTCTCCCTAGGATATACAACCAAATAAATAGACTACTCCAACAGAGGAGCAACACCAACTCATCAATCCAAATAAAAGAATAAGGCTCTAAATTCCATTGGATTGATGTAACTCAATGCATCTATTTCTCATCAAGAGGGGTGGCTACCCCTATCTTGTCTCTCAAATAGACAAATGTATCTACAAAAAATGGCTTAGTAAAAATATCATCAATTTGTTCCTTTGTAGATACATATTCCAGCTTCACCTTCTATTCACTGAATTGCTCTCTTAAGTAGTTATATTTGATTGATATGTACTTAGTTTTTGAATGTTGCATTGGATTCTTAGACATGTTTATAGAACTATAATTATCATAGTATATAATAGTAGGCTCATCATAAATAACTTGGATATATTTCAACATTTGCTTCATCCAAACTATCTAAGTGCAATTACTAGCAACAACAATGTACTGACTTCTTACCTAAAAAGAATGCTCCACTGGTAGTACTCTTCCGATCATCAACATCACCTGCCCAATCTGCATCAATGTAAGAACACAACATGAAATCATCATTCTTTGGATACCATAAACTATAATATTCAGTTCCCTTTAGATATTTGAATATTCTTTTGACATTAGTGACATGACTCTCCTTCGGATCAGCTTGATATCTAGTAGCCATACACACAGTATGCATAATTTTAGGCCTAGTTTGAGTAAGATATAGCAGTCCACCAACCATATATCTATAAAAACTTTTATTAGCTTTAGGAGATTCATAATTTTTAGACAATTTACAACTAGTCACCATAGGAGTTCCAACTGGTTTGGAATCATCTAGTCCAACATTCTTCATCAATTCCTTCACACTTAGTTTGAGATATAAAGATACCTTTTCTTGTCTGTGCAATCTATAAGCCTAAGAAAAATTTCATCTCAGCAATCATATGTTAGACACAATGCACCACTAAGAGGGGGGGGTGAATTAGTGGTTCTCAAACTTTTCCCTTTAACTCTCCTATGTGAGTATACCGGTTCTCAGATCTAACTTAATGCAGGCTTACTAGTTAGTAAGGAGACTAATCACAAATGCATTCACACAAGAGGGACATCACATATCACAGTATATATGAGGAAAACCCAAGATGGGAAAAACCTTGGTAAGAAATGTTGTTGGAGACTATGATAGCTCTGAAAATCGATTGCATGAAATTTTCAATTTTTGAGCTCAAATATTGATTTTCTGGTTTTATTTATATCCTCTGTAAATGATCCAAGGTCTAGGGTTTAGGGTTTATCAAGATTCCTTATGTTTTGTGAAGAAAACAATAGCAATGGTATATTTTGTTGTTACTTTATCCCACTTAAAGCCAAGGGTTGTTTACCATGGGTGGGGCTATTTCATTTCCTAACTATTAAGGAGTGGTTAACAGATTTATGAAATAAGATTTTTCCTAAAGTTGCAAAAATTTCCCTATGACCGGTCTCCCTTTAAATATTTGTGCCCGCGCTTATGTTATCCTAAGTCCAAAAGTCCTAAAGTATTTTGACCATGGCCAAAGATAGAATGAATCCAATGGTTCATGCTTCCCTATGATCATAGGTGTGAGGATGATAAAGACTACGGCACCATGAGATTGTGCCACGTGTTTTCAATGAAAACCGACAAGATTGGCAGTATAACTAGTCGAAGCATTGTTACCGGTTCTAAGGTGGTAAAGGTCGGTCTACTAATAGTCCCATCAATTTGCATGTGTTCAAAGTGAACGAAGATGTTTTATCTTGAGGTAATAGTTGCTCGATCTTTAATTCTAGAGGAGTTAACGTGCATTGTGTAAAGCGGTAAAGTTTGAACAGATCTGAAGGTTCTCATGTTCCTATGATAGAATTTGTTAGGATTCCCAAAGATACTGAGAGGGGGGGTGAATCAATATCTTGTCGGTTACTGCATTTTATTAACTTATTAAATGAATTGCATCTCAAAATATTATACCGGTAAACAAGAATTAATGCAGTAAATAACAACAATAACCACAACATAGAAAGAACACCATAACACAATATTTTTAATGAGGAAACCCAGTGTGGGAAAAACCTCGGTGGTATTTGTGACCCACAATATTCACTCACTGACCAATAAGTGAATATTACTGATACAATAGGGGCCTGCACATGTAGGAAGGCCAGCTGCCTAAAGCTCACTGCTTAAGTACAAAAAGGGAAGTCTCACTAACTTACAAAAGTGGATTATGTAAATCCAATGTCATGTACTGCTTCGGTTTAGCATCTGCTATGCTAGGTTCAATACTGGTTTAAGCTCAACTGCCTTAATATTCACATCTCCTATTATATTCCTTCCATGTATTTTCACATCTTACAAATGATTTACAAGATCTCATACTTATATGAGTCCTAATACAATTCACCTTGTTGGCTTACAAAAATATTTTACAATTAAATACAAAATACAATAAACAAAATCTTGTTAGCCATGGTGCCGGTAAACATTTTTGCCACTGCCGCTGTCGGTGTCTGCTAGTGCCATAGGTTTGTAAGGTTGCCATCAATGAAAATACCTTCAATCAGGAGTGTGCATTTTCCAACAATCTCCCCCTTTGGCATTGATGGCAACACTCATGAGAAAAAGCCAAAAAGTATATCCAAAAGTGTTGTCCAAAACTGTCTTACCAAAACTGTCAAAACCGTGTGCTCCCCCTGAACAGATGATCTCTTCTGTCATATATTTTTCTCATCCTTATTCCTTTTTTCTCATCCTCTACTACTCCCCCTTTGGCATCAATGACAAAGGTTTTCATTCAATGTCAATTGAGTGTAGTTCCTGTTATGATCCCTGGTGGGTTTACAAAATAAATATTTAGACTGTTGTAGAATCTCTCACTGTCCTTTAGTGCTACTTCAGTCCTCTGGATTGTACCGGTGAGAAAGTGAATTTTCTCTTACATTGTCTTAAGTCCTGGAATGAGAGCCTCAGAAATCTCTTTTCTAAAAGAGATGAGGATATCCAATTTAGGACTTAGTTTGCACTTAAGTTCTTTTACTTTAAACTTTATCCTTTCCTTATCTTTTTCAAGTTTTTCTATTTTCTCTTCAAATCCTGCAATTTCTTGTTCTACTACCGATATTGAATCTGATGAACCTATTAAATTGTCAGCAATATTATTGATTTTCTTATGAGCTATGTTGATCTCTTTATCTATATCTTCTGTCAAAATGTTTGTTTTGCATGTATCTCTGTACAGTTTCTTGAATTCCAAAATTGTCTTGCCTAGTACTGGTAATAAGGTATCCATATGTTCCTTACTCTTCTTTATTGTCTCCTCAAATAATTTTTCCTTCTCTTTATTCATTTTCTCTCTGAAAGTCTCCTCATTGATTTGATCAATTGTTAGTAGGTTGCCAGTTATGTACTTAGACAATGTGTCTAATTGGCCTAAAAAAACTTTATTCTCTATGTTACACTTGGGTGCACTCATCTTCAAAATTGGTATGGTGTCATCAATAGCCTTATATGATAGTGCATTACAATCTTTTATTTTCTTGATTGAATCTAATAATACCTCTATCACATTAGTTGGTCTAAATCTAGTCATAGAGGTTCCAGATGACTGTCCAACTACCTTCACAATTTGTAATCCGTCAGTGGTAGTAATAGCATTTCTTTCCTCTTTCTCTGGAGGGTCAGTTTGTGTCTGCATTTTAGCTACCAAAGGTTTAGGTTTTTTAGTTGTAGCTAGTGGTACTATTTCTGTATGTACCTATGAATCCTGTTGCTCTACTTGTTTCTTTGTACTCTCTTCTAATGGTTTGTCTGATGGTGCGTCTGATGATTTTTTAGTGATATCCACTGCCGGTTTTTCTATTTGTGACTCTGTGTTTACTATCGGTTTTTCTATGCTTACTCCTAAAATGTCTATAGCCAGTATCTCAACATATTTTTCATTGCTATCTGTTGTCAATTGCTTAGCAGATACATCATTATATGCACAAGTGCTAACTGCTTTTCTTGTATCTGTTGTTTGTTCAGCTTGTTGCTCACTCCCAATTTCAATATCTCCAACTGTATCTTTGACATTTGTCTCAATTATTGTGTCTTATACCAGTGGCTCAGTTGCCACATCTCTTTTCTCACTCAATTCCTTATCAACCACAATGTTTACTTCCTATGTGTCGATATTCATTGTGTACAACACTTCTGAATCAGAATTTGTATCTTCATGTGTTGTCTCCATACTCTCTGTTGCTAGTGGACTATCAACAGTTTGTGTCGGTGGAGTATCAGAAGAAGGTGGGGGTAAGTTATCTATCACCTTTATGCTCGGAGGTCCACCTACCTTGCCTTTCCCCTTGTCCTTGTCCTTTTGATAGATTCTGATAGTTTTTGGTCTCTTAAGCTCTTCTTGTTTCTCTTTTTCAACAAAGAATATATCCCACTTGTCTGCAGTTTCTTCTGATATCTCGTTAACTCTTCCTACCATTAGTGCTACATGTTGGTGACTGGTTAAGAATACTGTCTGGCTTGCCTCACTTATTAATTCATCTCTCTTGTGCTGAGTTCACTGGGTGAACTACAAGTAGTTTTCCTATTTTTATTTTTTTATCCAATTCAACAATTGCTACCCTTCTTGCTTCTAACCTTCTATACAAGTCATTGGGTATATCATCTACAACTTCCATTAAAAATTTCTTATAGATATCAAGGTGTAAAATAACACTATTTTCTATACTTTCTTTTTCATCATTTGATAGTGTGTTATACAACTTGCTGATGTTTGACAATTTTCCATCTTTAGTTATCTCACTCAAAAGTTTGTCAAGTGGAGGAGCAACTTGTTTTTGTTTCCTCTTCTTTGGTGTCAACTTCCTTGTCGGAGGCCTAACTGCCTATTGTTTCTATCATGTTCTTTTTGGTGTAGGAGCAGGTGTTGGTGAGGGTTTTCTTTTTCTCTCTACCCTTTTGAACTCTGCTGGTATTTCACTGTTAGAGGAGGTACCAATTGGTGAAAGATGTGTTTCCGGTTGTAATCCTTCTAAGTCACTCTCCTTAATACCAGTTTTATTCAATACATATTCCTTGATATCTTTTCCTTGCCTTGTTCCTTTTCTAACTATCTGTTCAGTTTTCTTTATTCTTTTCTATGATTGAATTTTGCTTTCAATTATTTCTGCATTTCCAAATATTTCTTCTGTTGGTTCTTTAAGAGCTTCTAGGAGGGATTTTGCATAAGTTTTAATTATGTTCTCATTTGCCTCATATCCCATTTTCGTAACCCAAATAGTCCTTAGGACCACTGCCTCCATCCAGATTTCATCTTTCTTAATTACAAAGCATATCTCCTTTTGATATTTATCAACAATACCTTGAGATAGCCTTATCCTAGTTTTCATTCTAGCCTTTAGTGTTTGAAAATGTTCATTTATATTCTTTTCTCTGTCATCTCCCATGTTGTTGAGTATGTCCAGAAGCTGTTTTCCTACTGGTATGTCAAAACCAAAATCCTTTCTTCCAATACTGAGAACTTGCTTGGTAATATATAACATTAAACATACAAGCAAGTTGCCAAATCTGAATGTACCTTTCTTATCACCTTTTATCTTCCCCAGATTGTCTATCAGTTCATCTTTCAACCATTCACAAATATCAATTTTTGCATTGTTGTTTACCATGTCATAGGTACTTTTGATACATAGGCTGGAAACAGAGTTTAATCTATTGGCATGTGTAACCTTGTATCCAAGAATCATGCTTATGAACCCTATGAAAGGTTGCATCGGTTAGGGTTATTACAGTGTCATTTGGAACCTTTTTAGTCTTGCCAGGCCTGCTACCAGTGGAAGGTAAGCCTGTCGCTTCCCTAACTGCTTCTTTGGTTATCTTGTGAATTGAATCCAACCAAAAGAAATCCCCATGAACTCTGCTTAACACAATCCTTATAACATCCTTTCAAAAATCAGGGATACTAAGAATCTCCACAAAACCTAGGGTTTCAACTATCTTATGTTCCGGTTTAACATTTCCATCTTCATCACATATAACCGTCCTATACATGTTCTTAATCTCATCATCTCCTAGTTCATCTATATGACAATGTATGTAGATTCTAGGATCCTCAACATATACAACTCCTTTGGGTATTTGTGAGAATGCTCCTAGGGTATCATCTTTCTTTGCAATTTCAGGAATGATTTTAAATACGAGCCTAGGGCACTTAACAACTTCAATTATAGTAGGGTTTGAAATGAATTCAGGTGCAGAGGAGGAAGCCCTTGTTATAAATACCTTAATCTGCCTTTAGGTATGAGTGCTTGAATGATTTGCTTCACTTCTCACTGTGGATGCCTTCGCTTGGGATTTTTGCACTCTTAGGAAATTTGAATGCTTGGTGAATGAAAAAAGAGCCAAAACACTTGCTTTATAGTGTCATTTCCTTCAACTGCCACATTTAATGTTTGTCGGCTAAGTGAAAACTTAACTCATCTACCGGTAAAGAAGCATTTCATCTTCTTATCATCAACCAAGGGTAAACTAGCATGTTTTACATTTTTTGCCATACCCCCAAAAGGTTTCTTTTCAGTTAGATGAAGAATCTTTTGCAGGTGGAGTGATACTCTATTCTACCGGTGAAGGGATAGCTTCATTAACATTCATATCTGACTTTCTAATCCATTGTTTTTTGAAAATTCTTGCTTTACTTCTTCAACCTTTTCTTTACCTTTCAAACTGGGTCCTTTGTTATTTGCTGGTGATGCCTTACTTCTACCAATTTTGCAATATGTCCAATTTTGTTACAAGCATAACAAGTCACATTATTTTTCTAAATTGCTTTTCCATATCCTATGCCGGTATGTGTTGTGCATTGATTAGATAAGTGTCCAAATCTTCCACAAACATAACATCTTACATTCATTCTACAATTTTCTGAGTTATGACCAACTTTATTGCATTTAGAACATTGACTAGTGGGTGCATTAGTGTTCTGATAGTTTCTAGATCTACACTGATTTTCTCTATGACCATACTTGTTACAGTTAAAGCATTTTCCATTAAATTTGTAGGCATCAGGTTGTCTTATCGATTTGGTGTGATCATGTTTGTTTGCAGTGTCGAAGCTTTCACCAACTTCAAAGCCAAGTCCATTAGTGTCTCCATTAGGTTTCTAATTTTTCATCATGTCATCAAGTTCTTCTGAACTTTTCTTGAATTTCTCCTTGTGTTGATTTGTAGTAGCCAACTCATTTTCCAAGAAATCCTTCTGTCTCATGAGTTCAGTTTTATCATGTTCCAAGTGAATCATATCTGTTTTTAACATATCATTCTCATGATTGAGTCTTAGATTTTCATTTGCAACATCATTGATTCTTCTAGACAAATCATCTTCATTCTTCTTTCTATTTTCAGTGTCTTTACAAAATCTCATGGTTATGTCTTGCATCTCATTTCTCAAAGACATATTCTCTTGTTTCTATTTGCTTACCAGATTATTAAGAGTCTCTTTTTCATCATCATTATTTTGTATCTTCTCATGAAGTTCTCTTCTTTTGTTCCTAGAAATAGAAAGATTATCCTAAAGTCCTTGAATGATTTCTTGTGCAGCCTTCAGATCATCTTCAAGTTTTATATTTTTCAACTTTTATGCATCATAATCTGCAAGGGATGTTTCCAATTGCTTTCTCAGATTATCCATCTATACTGATGTCAAAATATTCCTCAAGTTGTTAGGCTTTTGAAAATAGAGGACTTGGATCTGATACCAATTGTTAGGATTCCTAAAGATACTAAGAGGGGGGGGTTAATCAGTATCTTGTTGGTTACTAAATTTTCTTAACCTATTAAGTGAATTGCATCTCAAAACAGTACACCGATAAACAAGAATTAATGTAGTAAATAAAAACAATAACCACAATATAGAAAGCACACCATAACACGATATTTTTAACAAGGAAACCCATTGTGGGAAAAACCTCAGTGGAATTTGTGACCCACAATATTCGCTCACTGGCCAATAAGTGAATATTACTGATACAATAGGGGCCTACACATGCAGGAAGGCTAACTGCCTAAAGCTCACTACTTAAGTACAAAAAGGGAAGTCTCACTGACTTACAAAAGTGGATTATGTAAATCCAATGTCATGTACTACTTCGGTTTAGCATCTGCTATACCAGGTTCAGTACCGGTTTAAGCTCAATAGCTTCCAAAACCCTATTCCAAGGTCTGCCTTAATATTCGCATCTCCTATTACATTCCTTCCATGTATTTTCACATCTTACAAATGATTTATAAGATCTCATACTTATATAAGTCCTAATACAATTTGCCTTGTTGGCTTACAAAAAGATTTAATAATTAAATACAAAATACAATAAACAATATCTTGTCGGCCATGGTGCCGATAAACATCTTTGTCACTGCCGGTGCCGGTGTTTGTGCCTATGCCAGTGTCTGCTAGTGCCATAGGTTTTGGCATTTTTGTTTATTTATGTTGTGATTGTCATTGATGGACACACACTTGTATTGAGATACCCTTTATATGTATGAGCTTGAACTCAACCGGTATTTGTTCCAACCGGTATGTTGTATTCTAGTCTTTAGACTAGTGGTGATTTTGCAGAATGTGTTTCCCAGTTTGAAGCAACATGTCAACCCCAAGTGGTTCGTAGATCGCAAGTGGTACGAGGGAGAAAAGTGACACAACACATTCTTACTAGTCTTCATTTTGGTCAAACCGGCAACTGGTATTTTGTATGAACCGGTAATACTCTGTGATGAGTTACCAATCCACCAATTGTTTGACGGTGCCGACACATTGATGATGCTTTTTGTGTCGTGTTACTGAGTATGTCTAGATTCATTAAACCTAGGAAATTGTAATGTAATCCTATTGGACCAACATGAAATTGGATTCCTTTAAAAGGACATCATGTCTAGGGTTTTAAGTTGTTGCTAAAAGGATTAATGTCATGCTAGGGTTTAAGATGGTTGTTGTAAGAATGATCTTATCTGAGAAGATCAAGTTGTAACTAAGAGACAGAGTGAGAAAACTCAAGTAATGCTAGAATGCATTAACTGTGAGCAATACTAGATCTAACCAAGCAGTTTGTGCTATTAGATAGATCAAACACTTGTTAATTACTCACATCTTTGACAAGTCTGTAGCCCTTAACTGGGTAGGCCGCAAAGCCTTTGTAAAATCCTCTAACAAGGTGGTTCACACCTGTGAATCTAAAATCCTCTAACAAGGTAGTCTTTAATCAGACTTATCTCCTAATAGGATTTGTTCTAGTGAAGAACATTGTAAGACCTTAACCAGTCTGACCTTAACCAGTCTGGTTTCTATTCTATAGATAGTGACTTATGAGTTCCATCTCACCATGGTTTTTCCCAGTTAGGTTTCCACATCAAATATCTTGTGTTATGGTTGTATTGTTGTTGTGGGTGAATGCTTTATTCACATTTTGGTTTGCATGTGTGGTAACCGATTTGTCTGTTAGACTATTTTACCGGTTTATCTTTAGACTGTGGAAGTGTTTTAGTGCAGTGATTATTGACATACTAATTCACCCCCCCCTCTTAGTATTCATCAATTGCTATCAGAGCCTACCTTTCTATAAATTTAACCACTTGGAAAGAGATATGGAGGAATACACCATGAGGGAACTTACTCAACGGTTCACTAAGTCTAAGCAAGCCTATGATGATCTTATGGTCAAATACAAGGCATCTCAAGCAAAAAGGAGAGAACATGTAGAAAAGTTGATGGAGCTATCTGAAAGTAGTTCTAAAGATGAAGCTAATATGGAAGCCATGATAGAAGAAGTAAATAAGTTGAATTAATCAAACTCCAACCTGAGAAAGGAATTGGAAGGACTGACTATTCGGTTTAGTCAAGAGCTTGAGAACTGTAGGAAAGCTGAAGATCGGATAAAGGATAGAGATCACGAGATCTCCAAGTTGAAACAAGAGATTAGTGCACTGACTGCTTGCCTCCATGAGAGCAGAATGGAAAAGGAAGACATGCAAGGTGAAATAAACATAGCCATCTCTGAAAATGCAAGTCTTATTGAGACAAATACTGCTATTTCCAAAGAACTCTCTTAGTCAAAGGAAATACTTGCTAAGTTTGGCAAAAGTACTATCAAGCTAGAGCAAAAGCTTGAGTCATCTAGACCGGCAAAGAATACCAATGGTCTTGGTTTCTCTAGACATGAGGAAGGAGAATCCTCAGGAACAAATGATGAAGCATCAAAGAAGCAACCGACACTCAAAGGAAAAGGTAAGCAAAAATTAAAACTTGTTTGCTTTAACTGTCTTAAAGAAGGACACATTGCCAATGTATGTATGAGAAAAGCCTACAATAATTTTCCATATTTTATCAACAATGCACCTAGATCCAATAAGTTCAATGGTCATTGTTATGCATGCAACAAGTTTGGACATAGAGCATTTGAATGTAGGTCTATGATGGATAACACTGGAAGATATCCTCAAAGGACCCAAGGAACTGGTCCTGAACCTTTTGTGAACTGGAACCACAACCGATTTAATGTCTTCAATCATCAGTCAAGAAGTGGTGGCCATCAAGCAGCAACCAGATGGAGAGAAAATTGTATGATCTATCATGGTCATGGTCACACTACTGCAACATGTAGAAGGAAGAATGTAAACATGTACAATGGACCTTGGAGAGAACCTGGACTTGTTTTCTATCACTACAACAAACCAGGTCACATTGCAAGATACTGCAGAAGCAGAAAAAGTATATCTAATGATATACCGATCACTCAAGAAGTTGAAATCGATGTTGAAAAAGTTCAATGGGACATGAACAAAACCTGGAGGAAGAAACCAACAATGTTGGAAAAGGAACTGGTTTCTGCACCTAGTGTGGAAATATCAGAACCAACAAACTAAGCCTCAAAGGCTTAGGGGGAGAAAATGGCGAAATGCTTTTGCACCCTTAGTTTACACCAATAAAAGAACTTAACCGGTATGTGATACCTGTCGCTTGGCAGAAAATCGAAAATGGTAGAAAGGGAAATTAGGGTTTACGCCCTAATAGAGGAGCATTAATGGTGGTAGGTGAGAGACATGTATAAAAGCCTATTTCAAATCATTTCTCACTATCTGTTTTCAAGCAAAGAAAAGGAGATTTGAGCTAAGATTTCAAGAAATTGATAAACCTTGAAAGAGATTCAAATCTAGTTTGCAAGCGGTAGTGGAGAACACAAAGCGGTGACTTGGCAACCAATGGAGAGTGGAGTGAAGCAGAATCAGGAAGCCCTAAATTCGCTTTTGAAAGGTATTTTTCATGTTTTTGAAATACTCTACAATGGCTTCCGCATCTCATACCAGTTCGAGTACATCCATAGAGTCAGAAAGTTTTATTTAGAGGAAGTCCAAATATAATGCCTTATCACAAGTTCTGACTGGAGTCATAGTTGAAGAGGGAATTTCTGATTATATTGATTGCAAAATAGAAGAACTAGGGTCCTTAGCTATTCACACTCAGTTGGGTCTATTTTGCGGCAAGGACAAAAAGATCAAACTGGAGTTTAGTATCCTAGAGAAGAAGAAATTCCATAATTCAATATATTTTCTAGAAGATTTTATGGAGGATCACATAAGGATCATTTTGAGCAGAGTCCATGGTGACAAGACGTACCTGGAGAGGACGCATGATATTACACCTTAGGCAATTCATGTAGTCACCAGTTTTTGTAGCATAGGGGAAGTACCAGCCCTGAGAAAGGTGAGCAAAACTGAAATAGCCAAGCTCATCGGTTCAACAAGTGACTCATGGGGTATGACAGTTAATCCTATCAAGGATGATCTAGCAAAATACGCTAGCATGGTGATAGGCTATAGAATGTTTTTAGCTAGCAGGATTAATTTTGTATCTGCTGCAGCAGTAAATGTTGCTTACCGGATGATTAAAGAGGATGCATCTTTTGACTTATTCACCAGTATGCAAAGGCAACTCCTATTGAATCTAAAGGCAATCAAATAGGACAATGCACTGAGATTCAAGTTTGGACAACTACTGGTAGGGTTGTTCTTCTATTTCTAAGGCTACTTTCCTGGTGTAGGAGATGTCTAGTGGTCTCCTAACCAACCGGTAACCAAGCAGATAAAGGAAAGCGTACAAGCTATTGGAACCAGTTACCCTAAAGTAGTGAACAAATATTTCAATGAGTTCAGAAGAAAGACGAGTCAAAGGGTAAGAATATCAGGTGATATAGTGAAGAAATACGAAGATGACATTTGTTTCACCATTCAAGTGGACAAATGTTTAATGAGGCTGTTGAGCCTAGAATGGAGGAAGTGGAGCCAATGGGCTATGAGGTTATGTATGACATGTTGGAAGGGTATGCCTCAACCCTTATTGCCTTGCCTCTTGATCCAAAGGCTAAAAGGACCGGAACCTACTTGGAGAGGATTGCACCAACTGAAGAACCATCAGCTAAGAAAGGAAAAGAAACGGTAGCAAAGAAAGCCAAGGCAGTGCCTACAGCATCGGCACCGGCTACCACTGCAACTCCAAGAGTGACCAAGCGGTCACTAAAAAAGAAGAAATTGGAGGTAACACCGGCAAAAGTCTTCGAAAGAAAAAGGAAGACTAAGACAAATGAACTAGACTTTGAAGAAATTGAGTTTGATGAAAAGCCAAAGAAGGCTAGACAGACAAAGAAGATGAAGAAGAATGAACCGGTAGCATCCACACCAGTAAATATTGACATCTCCTCATACAAAAATTTGACACATTTTCAAAGGATAGTTAAGAATATTAGGAGAAAATTACTTCATGATTTAGTAGACTATTATGATCATTTTAGTGATGAGGAGAAGGAAGAAATATTACAGGAAATCATTATTTATTTGTGCAAAAATGACCGGTCACCATCAGAGATTAAATCTCAGACACCGGCTTCTTTATTTAAAGCATTAGATAATAAATGGCGTATTGCCATTGAAAAGGAACAGGAGATTAGGGAGAAAGTCTTTTCATAGTACTTTCCCGACCTCTCAAATTCAGAATTGTTTGATGTATTGAATCAAAATAAGGGTCTCTTCTTCACAAGGAGAAGAAGACAAGGGAAGAATTGATGATGTGGAAAAATACACTCATCAACACATGAATCATGTTGTTCTAGCTCACAAAGCATGAATGGCCAACCTCCAAGCAGAAAAAGAACCGGTTATTTCCAAACCGGATGAGGTTTTTGATGAGGAAGGAAACATGGTTGAAGAACCAATCAACACTATTGATTTTGATGCCCTGGATGTAGAACATGTCACTCAAGACATACCTTCTGAGGGAACTGAACAAGGGCAACAAGCCAAACAGGGTGGTGAGCAGGCTAAGGACACACAGGAAGTGGCTAAGGAATAGGAAGAGAAGAAGAAGAGGGATGAAGATGAGAAAAAGAAGAAAGAGGAAGAGAAGAGAAAAGAGGAAGAGGAGAAATGAAAAGATGAAGAGAAGAAGAAGCAAGAAGATGATAGGAAGAAGAAAGAAGAAGAGGATAAGGAAGAAAAGAGAAAGAAGGAAGAGGAAGAGAAGAAGAAGAAGGAAGAGGAAGAGAAGAAGAAGAAGAAGGAAGAGGAAGAACAGAAGAAGAAGGAAGAGGAAGAACAGAAGAAGAAGGAAGAGGAAGTAAAGAAGAAGGAAGAAGCAGAGAAGAAGAAGAAAGAAGAAGTAGACAAGGTAGTTGAAGCAATGAAGAGCACATAGGTGGAGAATCCTAAGGCAACTGAGAGCCAAGCCAAACCAGATAATATCTCGAGTCCTATTGATCTCCAATCTACAAGTGAGTCAGAGCTTATGCAGAGCATCAAGGTTACCCAAGAGAGCCTTGTTACCCAAGAGAGCCTTGAAATCATTCACAGGAAAAAGGAACAGGATATTATTCAGGCGGTAGTAGACACCCTTATCGGTTTAATCCTTGATACTAATCTTCCAGACACTGAATCATCACTAGCACAGCTCAAACTACTATGTACTATAGTGGATGATTAGGTGCAGAGCCTAGAAGAAGCAGCTGAGGCCAATGTTAAGAAAGAGCACCAAAAGGCTCTTAATGTTGCTATGGTGAAAAAGATGAATGAGCTTAGGACTGAACTATTGAAAGACCAAAAGGACATAAGGAATGCCTTGGATGAGGGAAACTTGCTACTCAGCAAAATCTGTCAACCTCATCTATTCTACGATGATGTGCTAGCCAAGAAACAAAAGCTTCAAATGGACTTATAGTCCTACTTGGGTACATTTAAGACACCTTATGATTCCTTTGCAGCATATGGGCAAACCATTCACCGGTTCCAGATTCAGTCAGCCAAGATGGAGTAAGAGATCAGTACATGGTCTAGGGATTTGCAGGAGCTTTAACTAGTTTTACTTCCATGACTGCAAATTCTTCAGAAGTGTTATCTGAACTTGGATGCCCTAATAGTCACACAGGAACTAAGCACAGTTAATGCCATGAAGGAACAGGTATCCCAGATGCAAACAAAGAAAGAAGTGGCAACCTCCCTACTTGAGTCCTAGTCTCTATCCATGAAACAATTTTTGTAGGAATATAAATCGGTTTTTGACAAGTATTATTCATTATTGTCATAAACTTTTATATATATATGGAAACAAGGTTATTCAGTGGTACTTTGTCATTATTGGCAAAGGGGGAGAAGTATCTGGTTTTTGGTTTAAAAGTTTTGATCTTCTGGTTTTTGGTTTTGAAATTTTGATATATGTTTTGATATATGCTATATGCTCTAATATCTCAATGATTATGCTCTGTATGCAAAATTGCTATACACTGTGTTGATTAAGGGATAGTGTATATGCTTAGGGGGAGCAATTTTGTTAATGGCAAGTTTTTTGTTGTAAAACACTTAGATGACAAAATTTTATTTTCCTAAGTGTTGCCATCAATTCCAAAGGGGGAGATTGTTGGGATTTTTGTTTATTTATGTTGTGATTGTCAATGATGGACACACACTTGTATTGAGATCCCCTTTATATGTATGAGCTTGAGCTCAATCGGTATTTGTTCCAACTGGTATGTTGTATTCTAGTCTTTAGACTAGTGGTGATTTTGCAGAATGTGTTTCCCAGTCTGAAGCGGCATGTCAACCCCAAGTGGTTCGTAGATCCCAAGTGGTATGAGGGAGAAAAGTGGCACAACACATTCTTACCACTCCATTTTTGTCAAGCCAGCAACCGCTATTTTGTATGAACCGGTAATACACTATCATGAGTTACCAACCGGTATTTTGTGATGAGTTACCAATCCACCAATTGTTTGACGGTGCCGACACATTGACGGTGCTTTTTGTGTCATGTTACTGAGTATGTCTAGATTCATTAAACCTAGGAAATTGTAATGTAATCCTATTGGACTGACATGAAATCAGATTCCTTTAAAGGGACATCATGTCTAGGGTTTTCAGTTGTTGCTAAAAGGATTAATGTCGTGCTAGGGTTTAAGATGGTTGTTGTAAGAATGATCTTATCTGAGAAGATCAAGTTGTAACTGAGAGAGAGTGAGAAGATTGAAGTAATGCTGGAATGCATTAACTGTGAGCAATACTGGATCTAACCAAGTAGTTTGTGCTATTAGATAGATCAAACACTTGTTGATTACTCACATCTTTGACAAGTCTGTAGCCCTTAACCGGGTAGGCCTCAAAGCCTTTGTAAAATCCTCTAACAAGGTGGTTCACACCTGTGAATCTAAAATCCTCTAACAAGGTAGTCTTTAATCAGACTTATCTCCTAATAGAGATTGAGATTCATAATAGGATCTGTTCTGGTGAAGAACACTATAAGACCTTAATAGGTTTTACGTTAACCAGTCTGACCTTAACTGGTCTAGTTTCTATTCTGGAGATAGTGACTTGTGAGTTCCATCTCACCGTGGGTTTTCCCAATTGGGTTTCCACATCAAATATCTTGTGCTATGGTTGTATTGCTATTGTGGGTGAATGCTTTATTCACATTTTTGTTTGCATGTGTGGTAACCGGTCTGTCTGTTAGACTATTTTACCGGTTTCTCTTTAGACTGTGGAAGTGTTTTAGTGCAGTGATTATTGACATACTAATTCACCCATCCTCTTAGTATTCATCAATTTGTATCAAAGCCTACCTTTCTATAAGTTTAACCACTTGGAAAGAGAATACACCATGAGGGAACTTACTCAATGACTCACTAAGTCTGAGGAAGCCTATGATGATCTTATGGTCAAATACAAGGCATCTCAAGCAAAAAGGAGAGAACATGTAGAAAAGCTAATGGAGCTATCTGAGAGTAGTTCTGAAGATGAAGCTAATATGGAAGCCATGATAGCAGAAGTAAATAAGTTGAATGCATCAAACTCCAACCTGAGAAAGGAGTTGGAAGGACTGACTATTGGGTTTAGTCAAAAGCTTGAGAACCGTAGGAAAGTTGAAGATTGGATAAAGGATAGAGATCACGAGATCTCCAAGTTGAAACAAGAGATTAGTGCACTGACTGCTCGCCTCCATGAGAGAAGAATGGAAAAGGAAGACATGCAAGGTGAATTGAACATAGCCATCTCTGAAAATGCAAGTCTTGTGGAGACAAATACTGCTATTTCCAAAGAACTCTCTGAGTCAAAGGAAATACTTGCTAAGTTTGGCAAAAGTACTGTCAAGCTAGAGCAAAAGCTTGAGTCATCTAGTCTGACAAAGAATACTAATGGTCTTGTTTTCTCTGGACATGAGGAAGGAGAATCCTCAGGAACAAATATTGAAGTATCAAAGAAGCAACCAACACTCAAAGGAAAAGGTAAGCAAAAATTCAAACCTATTTGCTTTAACTGTCTTAAAGGAGGACACACTGCCAATGTATGTAGGAGCAAAGCCTACAAAATTTTTCCATATTTTATCAACAATATACCTAGATCCAATAAGTTCAATGGTCATTGTTATGCATGCAACAAGTTTGGACATAGAGCATTTGAATGCATGTCTGTGATGGATAACATTGGAAGATATCCTCAAAGGACCCAAGGAACTAGTCCTAAACCTTTTGTGAACTGGGACCACAATCGGTTTAATGTCTTCAATCATCAGTCAAGAAGCGGTGGCCATCAAGTAGCAACCAGATGGAGAGAAAATTGTATGATCTGTCATGGTCATGGTCACACTGCTGCAACATGCAGAAGGAAGAATGAAAACATGTACAATGGACCTTAGAGAGCACCTAGACCTGTTTTCTATCACTACAACAAACCGGGTCATATTGCAAGATTCTACAGAAGTAGAAAAAGTATATCTGATGAAATACCGGTCACTCAGGAAGGAGAAATCGATGTTGAAAAAGTTCAATGGGACATGAACAAAACCTGGAGGAAGAAACCAACAATGTTGGAAAAGGAACTGGTTTCTTCACCTAGTGTGGAAATATCGGAACTTGCTAACTAAGCCTCAAAGGCTTAGGGGGAGCAAACAGCAAAATGCTTTCGCACCCCTAGTTTACACCAGTAAAAGACCTTAAGCCATATGTGATACCTGTCACCTGGCAGAAGACCGGAAATGATAGAAAGGCAAATTAGGGTTTACACCCGAATAGAGGAGCATTTATGGTGGTAGGTGAGAGACATGTATAAAAGCCTATTTCAAATCATTTCTCACTATCTATTTTTTGAGTGAAGAAAAATTTTCAAGTGCAGAGCGAAGAAAAGGCGATTTGAGCTAAGATTTCAAGAAATTGATAAACCTTGAAAGAGATTCAAATCCAGTTTGCAAGCGGTAGTGGAGAACACAAAGCGGTGGCTTGGCAACCGATGAAGAGTGGAGTGAAGCATGTTGATAAGGAATATTTTGTAACAAAATTATGTACAACCTCTAAGGCTTGGTTTTGATGACAAGTGTCTTTTGGCCTGAAGCTTGTCGCTCCCTTGTTTTCTATAAAAGGTAAATTAAGGCCATTAGTTAGGGTTCCTAATTTTGTAAGAAGGATCTCTATAAAAATACATCTATTATGAAGGGTTAGGTTCCATGTAGTTCTAGAGAGTCATAGAAAATAGCAGTTACTATAATGTCATTTTGCAAAGAAAAAAGTAATAGAATAGTTACGAGTTTCCTTTTCAAGTGGGCTATTCTATACTCAAATTTGTTGACTGATATCTGATAAAAGATAGCTTATGATTTTAATGCAAATATATTTCCTAATCTTTACTCTTATGTGTGTGATTTTATCTTCTTTTAAGGAAATGGGATCAAGGGTTTCGTTTGTTTGTTGCATTATTTTTTATTAAGGGAAAAACAGGTTTTGAAGGGACCCTGAAACCCTTTACAAGAGATCATTAAAAGATAAGAGCATTAAGAAATAAGAAAAGACATTCTACAAAAAAACCAGCACAGTTCTGGGCAAAAGCCAGCATAAAAGCCCAACAAAACCAGCAACATCCAGCCAAAACAGAAAAAAGAAAAATTATTTAATATTTTTAAGGGCATTAGCCAATTTTCCACTAATCCCTTGCAAATATTTGATATTATCCCTGAGCATTGGGATTTCCTTGGAAGAGGCCAAAGCATCTTTTTTCATACTTGCCTTAGTCCTTTTGGCCACACCACCAGGAGCACTTTCCACATTCCCTACCTCAATAGCATCCTCATCAATATCGAGGTCCACAATGGGCTTGGAAGTGATGGAGCCATCAAGGTACTTGGCAATTTCCTCCATATTCCTTGTCACAGAGGTAAGGAAATCCAAAATCATAACCAAAAAGTTCTTCATGGTTGTCTTTCCTTCCTCTAGCTTACTAATCTAAGCTTCCAACTTCTCCATTTTTTCCTCCATAACCTTTTTCCACTACTCCTGGTTACTTTCATCTTTCTTTCCCTTCTCTTCCTACTGCTTATCAATTTTTTCTAGTTTATTGATTCTTTCATATATCCACCTATCAAAACCCATATGAGCCTCAGACTGGTTCTTGAGTTTATCCAGAATAATCTCATCTCCAGCTTTATCATGTTCCCTACTCGTTTCCTCCTTGTCCTTGTTCTGCTCAGTTTCCATTTCCCTTTCCCCCTTATTAATCTGATTGTCCTGCTCCTCCAAAGGTTGGCTGTTAACATTACCAATACTCACATTGTTGGTATTATGGATGTGTTGCATTGGTTTTGTCATTGATGTCAACACTTGTCAACACTTATCAGCACTGGAGATCTTTGGTTATGTTCACCGGCATGTTCAGTGACTTATGCATAGTCACCGGTATTTGGTTCACCGACAGGTTATATTGTTCACCAGCACTAAGGATGATCTGTAATCATCTAGAGATTACTTGGTTAAGTCACAGACATGGTTTGGACACTTGGTTTTGGTGATTTGGTTATTGGTCTAATCGAGTTTGCATATTTGCTGTTACCGACAAATTGGTCTAGGTTATGGACTGACAAGCATTATCTATTCTAGATCAACACGACGTGTTATGGAGATAATTTATTGTTTGGTTATTATTATAAATGCATTCAACCGACATGATACATCACATATTGATTCATTTGTAATTGATTTAATTGTAATATTCTTAGTAAGCCGACCTACACATTTGGTCTTAGGCTTTGGTATATATGTAAGATCTCATTTATGAGATAATGTAGAAGAAGTGTGGAAGAGGATTGTAATAAGGTATATGTGAATATAAGAAGAGCTACTCACACACACATCATTTGAAGATTCAAGGAAGGTATGAAGAAGACAATTAGAGCTTAATTGGTAGTAATCCTGCATATGAAGATGCTATTTTGAGTAGTACATTATCATTGGATTTAACCATCCAATTGTAGTCAGTGTGACTCCCATTTTGTGTTTGAGTAGTGAGCTCTAGGCAGTTGGCCTTTCTGCATGTGCAGACCCCATTTGTACACACATACTATCTGTAGTAGTATCATCTAATTGTGGGTAAGGTTTCCCATTGTTGTTTTTCCCCTTACAGGGTTTCCACGTACAAATATCTATGTTATGTGTTGTGGATGTTATTTGTCTTTCTGTTTCATGCATTAAACTTTACCGATATTGTTATTAACTATTAAACTATCAATCGACATTAAGTTTGGTTTACCGGTATTATGCATCAAGTTTGATTAAGTTATATTTGAGTTGAAATTAACAAACAATTGATTAACCCCCCCTCTCAATTGTTTTCGGGTCCTAACACACGTTGTGGGTAGGGATGTTCTGATTAGAAATGTCCTCTGCGCCTCCTTCCTCTTCCCCCACTTCCTCTTCTTTCTAGTTCTCCTCTCCATCAGACTCATCGGTCTCCATATCACTTCCTTCTTTTCACATGTCCTTAGAATCAACCTTCGTATCCTTTTGTTTATCCATGTCCTCTTGAATTTTCTTCACAATGGCTTTTTTAACCTTTTTGCTCTGTATCAACTCATCCTTACTAGGCTGACATTCCTCAATTTTCCTCTTTCCTTTCCCTGGTGACACTGACAACCTTTTGTTTTCCTGAATAGCCAAAATCTTACAATGCTTATAAATGAGAAAAATAAGGCCATAATGAAGAATAGGAGAAGAGGGGTTCTTACTATGCTCATTCAAAGACTGTGACAAAGACCTGAAAAGGTAATAGGGTAGAGAAATCCTCTTCTCATGTCTAAAGTGATTCTGAATCACAAAAAGGTAGGAGTGGACCCTAGTGAAATGACCCTCCACAGTAATATACTCCATAATTGCATTAAGCACACAACCCTAGATTTTTTTGATATTAGAAGCATTGTAATACTCCCCAAAGATTTTCCTAATTTCTCTCTCTCCTTCTCTGTACACAGAAAGAGATTCACTACATTATTAGACACTTTAGGTCCCTAAAGAAATTAAGACCAGAATGGGGCATACCTATGACCATAGAAATGAGGTCCACGTCCAGCTTGAATCTAACACCATGAATTTTGAAGGAGCCATTTTTCCAATTTTCAGTAACTCTAGTAGCCACTAGGTTAACTCTGTTTTTATCATAGTCTACTAATTTTTCCATTAAATGCGTCATGAAAACCTTCTCCATCTTTGTCCATACCTTAGGCATCTCCTGCCATCTAGAAATATTATCAGGCTCCTCTCTTCTAAGATCACCTACCATTTTAGAATTCATTTCACAATTTCTCTTCTTCTGCAACTTATGAGATTTCTTCCAAATGACACTCGGCTTTTTGAAAATCCACACCCACAAAGCATGCAAAATTTTAATATTCTTGTTTAGGACTCTGCCCTTTTGATGAGCTATAATTACCTTTCTAAAAATTTGATGATTAATCATTAATACTTCCATGATTAACATGTGATCCTTCTTTCCCCATAAATATGTCCATTCTAATGAGTTCTTTAATATTAAAATCAATATTATCTTCCCCATTCCATATGCTTTGAAGTTCAGAAAAAACGCCAAGGTTAGCAAGGTCGTTTGCTACTACATTTTTTTCCCTCAAAGCATGCTCAATAATAATAGATTTAAAGCTATAAATAATATCTCTGGCTTTAAAAATAATAGTTTATATAGTCCACGAAGGCTCAACTTCTCCCTTAAGGCATTTAATAATGTTAAGAGAGTCTCCCTCCAACCATAGATTATCATTATTGAGATTTTTAGCTATAATCAATGTATTCAGGGTAGCTGAGGCTTCAACATAATGACTAGTTTGGTTACCCAAAGGGCCAACAACAACCACAAGGCAACTTCCAACAAAATTCCTGACAATGCCCCCATAACCAACATTCCCATGATTTCCCTTAGAGGCCCCATTAAAGTTGGCCTTGATCCATCCCTGGGTAGGAAAGAACCAGAAAAGACCATCCCTACCTTTATCCTTGCTGATTCTACTATTGGAGAGGTTCCATCTCTCATTAAAGTCTTCTTTAGCAGCAAAACCATTATCAATTCCATATAAACATTCATAGATCCCTCTATAGATTTTATCCACCACCACTTAAGGGTCCACACTTTTTTCCCTAAAAATTTTGTTGTTACACTCCTTCTAGATGTTCCATGTGACAATAGGGAGAGTAAGTTTCCAAATCTCAACATTATTAGAATTGGAACTAGGACAATACCATTTCTACCAAAACTCTTCCAGAGAGTTCGGGAAAACCCAGCTCAACTTCCACTTACTAAAAATAATATTCCAAATTTTTGCACTTGTAGAGGATATGGCAAGTAGACTCCTCCTCCCTGTAGCAAAGAGAGAACCTATTAGGAAAAACAAATCCACACTTATGGATATTATTTAGAGTTAGCACCTTATTTTGGATAAAAATCCAAAAGAAGATATTAATTTTGGGCGCCAACTTCTTTATCCACACTTTCTCCCACAAAGGGATCTCTTCTAGAACTTTGTAATGGATAGACACCATTGAAGACATAGAATATTTCCCATAAAAAATTTCCTTCCAAATGAAACAATCCTCAGAATACTCCATAAAGATTTTGGAAGAAAGCAAGATCTCCAAAAAATTTAATCCCAGACAAAGCTGGCTAAACTCAATCCACCTCCCATTTCTCTAGTAGTCTCTAACAAAGTCTCTATACCTACTTTTAAACCAGTCTTTCCATTCCTTAAGAATGGGGATATCCTCCAGTGGTTTATCCATTATCCATCTGTCCTCCCTGAATCTAATAATTCTCCCATTCCCCAATTTCCGCTTTCTGCCAGCTGCAGCACAAGCTTTAGTTGTTTGAACTACATTCCAAATTGCAGAGCCTTCCACAAGAAAAGAATTATCCATAAATTCTTCCTTAGATGGTTGCATGTGAAGGTATTTCTTTTTCCAAATTAAATTCCATTCCCTTTCCTCCCCTTTCATTCTCCAAATTTGTTTAGCTAACAAGGCATTATTCATAGTTATAATGTTCCTTATTCCCAAACCCCCAAAAGCCTTAGGAGTGCAAATATTATTCTAGGCAATAAGGGGGATTCTATTTTTATCTTCCACTCTCGACCATAAGATTTTTTTTTTAATTCTTTCAATGGCCTCAACAAACTTCCTGGGGATTTTAAACAGACTAAGGGCATAGATAGTCAAATTTTGAAAGGTAGCCTTAAGCAACGTCACCTTACCTGCTTAGCTAAGGAGGGATCCTTTCCATCCAACCAATTTGGAATTGAATCTATCAATCAGCTTCATCCAGAAATTCTCTGAAGGCTTTAAGCATAGAGGGAGACCCAAATAAGTAGAAGGGAACTCAACAATTTTACATCCAAGAATTCTTTCAATCCTTCTTTGTCTATCCACAGGGGTATTGATGAAGAACAAAGAACTCTTATCCCAATTTATTTTTTGACCAGAAGCAGCTTCATAGGAATCCATAACACTCTTCATGTTTCTCGCTTCTCTTATGGTAGCTTCTCCCATAGTAATAGAATCATCAACAAACTATTCATGAGTACAGGTTAAGCTGGATGAGGAAGGTTTAAGGCCTTTGAGTTTCCCTTCTTCCATACTTCTCATAATAAATCTACCCAAACTTTCAGCTAGAATAGTAAACAAAATAGGAGAGATAGGATCCCCCTGTCTTAGGCCTCTAGAACTTTTGAAGAAACTAGAAGGGGATCCATTAATAACAACTGTAGAAGTGGAAGTGTCAGTCAACTGAAAACAAAGCTGAATCACCTTTTCCCTAAATCCAAAAGCTTTCATAATTCAAAAAAGGAATTGCCAATTCACTCTGTCATAGGCCTTGGACATGTCCAACTTAAGAAAAAGGCCTTGTTTTTTAGCAACAGTTAAAGAATGAATATTCTTAGGCACAGAAATGATGGAATCCAAAATCTGTCTGCTAGGGACAAAACCATTCTGCTGAGCCAAAATAATGCGGGGGAGGATATCCAACATTCTAGAAGTGAGAACCTTAGATATTATCTTGTAAACAGAATTACAAAGACTGATAGGTCTGAACTTATTGAGAGAATCAGCTTCAGAGATCTTAGGAATAAGAACGATAAAGGTAGCATTGAGTTCTTTTAGAAGCCGCCTAGAACCAAAGAATTCTTTAACTCCATTACAAATATAAATCTCCACAATATGCCAAAATTTTTGGAAGAAGAACATAGGGAATCTATCCAGACCAGGAGACTTTTCTCCAAGAAAGGAAAACACATCCTTTTTGATCTCCTGATTCGAAGGGATCTAAGAAAGATTTTGTTGTCATCCTCATTTAAAATGGGAGGTATAGCTTGAGCTAGAAGGTCTTGATTTCTGATATCCAAAACGTCCACACCTCCCAAAATATTACTAAAGAAATCCATAGCTTCCTTTCTTATTTTACTTTCATCTGACAAAATCCCCCTATTGTAGGATAAACTAGAAATCTTGTTGGCCACCCTATGCTTAAGAGCAGTCATGTGAAAAAATTGGGTATTTTTATCACCCTCCTTCAAATACAATGCTCTTGATCTTTGTCTCCAAAAAGTTTCTTCATTAGAGATAATTTCAGGGTATTTGGATAGCAACCCATTTTCAACATTCCTCAAACCCTCAGAAAGCCCTCCCACTTGAATTTTATCTTGAACTTCTTTAATATCTGTCTTAATATGAACTTTCATTTTAAAGATATCTCCAAAAGTCTCTTTGTTTTAGATTTTAACTTTGGATTTGATAATATTAAGCTTTTTGGCCACTCTAAATAAGGCAGTACCCTCAACCTTTGAATTCCACCATTCAACAACACAGGTTTCCAATGAAGGGTGGGACGACCAAGATTTTTCAAATCTAAAAGGAAAATTTCACTTTGCAAAAGTTGAATTGGCAGTGAAAGAGATAGGATAATGATCAGAACCAATCTTAATGATAGACACCAAAGAACAATTATACTTAGAAAGCCAATCAGGAGAAATCAGGGATCTATCCAACCTAGCTTGAATAAGATCAAAGCCAATTCTTCTATTGATCCAAGTGTAATTAATCCCTTGGAGATCCACATCCATCAAAGCTTGATCATTAATAAATTCCATAAGATCTTATCTTTCCTCTAGCTGCAAAGGAAGGCCTCCCATCTTTTCATCCTCTTTTAAATGGGTATTGAAATCTCCCATAATCATCCAACTTTTATCAGAAAAACTATCTATCTTCAGCCAGGCTCCTCCAAAATTTAGTTCTTCCATCTTTAGAATTAGGCGCATAGATATTAGTGATAACCTAGACAAAGTTATCCTTAATGTGCTCAAGCAAAATTGAGGTCCCATTAACCCCTAAAGCAATTTCCTTACCTTTAATAGTATTCTAATTCCAAAAGATAGATGTACCTCCAGAGGAACTCTCTAAATTTGTTCCAATTACCCCATTACTTATGAAAATTCTAATCCTTTCCACTTTATCCTTACAGATCTTAGTTTCTTGAATAAGGACTACATCGGTTTATGATATCTTACAATATTACACAACACATCCTGCTTTTGGAGGGCATTCAACCCTCTAATATTCCATGAAATTATCTTCATACTTTAATCAGGGATAAGGTCAACTCAATGGAGCTTTGTGTTCCATCAGGACGGTTCTTCCAACTTTCCTGTTCCCTCTGATTCTTTAGAGAGGGTCTTCCCTATTTTTTGTTGTGACTTCCAACATCTATCACCTTCTTATTCTTGCTTCTAGTTGAAATACCTCCATTGGGTCCTCCATTATTTGACTTGCCTTCTTTAATACTAAAAATCCTAAGTTTTCCCTCAAGAGCCACTGTCTCAATACTTTTAGGAGGAGTTTTGCATTGGGAGTTCAAGATCATATTTTTCAGTTTTCTTAGGACTTCCATTGGTTAATAACAACAATGACACAGTATCCAAAATATTATAGTCTTGTGCTTCATTAAAGTCTTCCTCATTTTCTTTATTATTAGATGAAGCTGAAGCATCATCATAGGAAAACTCATCAACTTTACCCTGGATGATAAGACCAACCTTCAAATCCTCTAATTCAGATTTTTGAACCTTTTCTTTGATCCCATACTCTTCCTCCTTGTTACTTTCTTTTTGAGTATTAGGACATGCACAAATAAATTTTTCATTGTTATTATTCAAACCCTTCTTTTCCTCATTTTCCATCTCAGCCACTTCCTTCTTAGGGACAACCTTCGAGGGTGGATCATTATTCTTCCCTTTGATTTGTCATTTCTTCTTCAAGTTGCTATCATTTTTACCATTCTTACCCTTCTTGGACGGACAAGATTTTGCCCAATGACCCAGCTTTTTACAATGAAAACACACAAATGGGAGATATTCATATTCAATCACTTGGGTTCATTTCCCTAGTTTGGAAAAAATCTCAATAGATTGAGGCATATCTGTCATTTGATTAATATTAACACAAATAGAAGCAAAAACCAACCTAGATTTAGCTATAGTCATCAGGTTGATTGATAGAAGCTCACCAAATGATCCCGCAATCCCTTTAAAGACCTCCTCATTCTAGAACTCTAATGGAAGGCCAAGAAGACACATCTACACAGGCGCTGACACAAAAAAGGAATCATCCAAAGGAAGGTTAGGAGCCCATTTCTATAAAGCCAAGGTTGACTTGCCAAACATCCACAGCCCTTCACAAAGTGCTTTATTCATATCTTCTTCATTATTAAAAGAAAAGGAGAAAAAAACCCTAGGCAAAGCCACCACATCCACTTGACCTTTGAGAACCCATTTTCTCCTTATAAAGTTCCTTATGACATCGATGTTAGGTCTAAAACTTGCAAACTATCCAACCAAGGTCATAGCTAAGCCAGACACACTGAAATCAACTAGCTTATCCGATAAAGATATAGAAAAAACCCTTGTCACTAGATCAGAAAGATTTTTAACTTCTGGAAGTCCAGATTGCACCAAAGGCCTGACTCCAAAAAGAGCTGACCATTTCTTTTCTTTACCTCTATCATGTGGGTCCCCAGTTTTGGAATCTTTATCTTCCATCGATTTGACTGTCGCCTTGTCCCCCTCAATACCCTGAGAAGCCTGGGGACCTGCATGATTACCAACTCCAACCACAGAAAGACTTCCATCCCCATGTTTGAAATTTGAATTTCCCACTCGCTGCTCCTCTCCTCCCATGGTGCTTGCAATGGCTGAATGTTGTTGAATATTGTTTGCCCTTGTTTGTTGCATTGTTATGATGTATGTAATTTTCCATTCAATGCTTTAGTCCAAGGGGTTAATTAAAATGCTTGAATGATATTACAGAGAAATAATACTTGTAATAGGATTTGATAAGCAGTTTAGGTGGAAGATTGTAAGCAGAACAATATTGTAAGGCAACATTGTTCAAGGCTAGATCAGTTGCTAGACGAAATTTTATCAGATTTCAGTAATGCTTTTCAAAGACTCTGTAACTGAAATGAACAAGGCACTAGTATTTTTCTAGCAAATGTCATTAGGTTTTTGGTTTCTGGTTTATCTTCTTTATGATTGCTCAAAACGAATCTTCTAAAATATCAGAATATCATTTGTTAATTTTATGTATTTTCTAAAAGTTGTCCCACCCTTTCTCATACTCTAGCTTAAGGTTGAGGATCACTGAAGGACTTTTCATCCTTGAGAATTATCCCTTTCTATTGAGTCCGTTCATAAGATAATTTTCTTTGTGTTTAGTAAATTCCTGAGTATTGTTGCAGAGAGCAGGAGATTTATTGAAGGGATCACCCTCCCTGGTTTTGCAGAGCCTAAAGTGCAGAAGGATTTCACATCCTTATTAATGTTGGTGTAGCATCGTAAATTGTACGCACTTGCTAGGGTGGTACAATTTCACACCTAGTTTAGCACCCGCCTTGGCACATTTTGCATTTTGCATTACATTTCCCCTTTAGCACTTAATTAATTAAATTAATTAGGTCTAAGGTTCTATTTTATCATCTCCCATATCATAAAGTTGGGCCCTTTCATTAAAGTGTGCCCTTTTCATTTTATTCCTCCTATACATCATTTAATCAAAAACCCTAATTAGGTCCTATTTTGAACTTGGGGGCTTGATTTCGGGGGTCAAAACATCTCGAAATCAGCTGTAACTTCAGGATTCTCTCTAAAATCATCATATCCGATGGCCCTGAAAATTTGGTGAAAAGTTGTCGGGACCATGGTGCCCGGAGTGCAACATGGTCCCAGACATTTTTCTCAAAATTTTAGGAGCGCGATCCAATCATAAAACAAAGCTTAACCCCAAGAAATTGGCGGGAGATTCAATCTCTAAGTCGGCCTAAAGTTGAAATTAAGACCTAGGGTTTCATATATAAGAGCTCTCCTTCTTCATTTGAAAGGGCCCGGATTTTTGTTTTCAGGGACCTTCTATGCAGTGAAAGAGCAGATCTTTGAAGACTTCAATAACATTCAACATCCATCCATCAAGCATTCATCAATTTCATTCATTTAGGGCTTGGGAGACATTGAAGAACAATAGGAGACTACTGACTGAAGATTGGCTTGTACTCCTCCCTTGAGGGTTGGGTATGATTTCATGTTGTTTTCATGTCTTTGCATAAGCTTCAATATATCCTTTATTCATGCTTTAGATCACTTTGCATCTTGATTTAGAGCATTTACATTATCATTTACAAGCAATTAGGGTTTACTTTCTAGGTTGCTCTAGTTTGCTTTCTTGCATTTTAGGACCTTGCACACACACTAGGTCTGCACACACAATACATTTTACAATACAACTTGGCTATTCGTGGAGGTGGAAATCACCAAAGCGGGGGTTTGACTAAGGCAAAACCCTATATAGCCGCCCAAACACCTTTTCAGATATAAGTGCAGGTTTCAGACTCGGACGATGCCACGGGTTGCAGATCCGGGAGAAGCAGACTAAGACCGAACTTCACACCAAGTTTCAGAGCAAAAGACCAGGATAGGGGCGTGGGGCACCCTGGTCCTACCAGGACAGGGGCGCTGGGCACCTTGGTCCCTAGGACAGGGGCGCTGGGTGCCCTGGTCCTCCTGACAGACAGCATTTTCAGCATTTTTGACATCTTTTTTCCAAAGTGCAAAACAGTAGTTTCCGGAGCAGTTTTAGGGGCAGAATCAGGACAGTGGCGCTCGCGCCCCTGTCCCGAACATTTTTAGTCAGATTTTAACTTCGGGTATGCATTTACATTCTTGTCTTGTCCTTGTGTTTACAGCTTTCCATTGTTTAAGTTCAATTCTGCAATCTTGTTATTAGTTCATACTTGCACTTTGGGGTTAGGGATTGAACTTGCATCATTTTATCTTTCAATTACAACAAAGGAATAGAAATCCTAATAGGTAGCCCATGGCTCTCTCTTCCACAAAAAGAAGTAGCCAATTGTGTGATACCTCTAGGCTCTTTCGTATTCCACAAGTGTGTGGTTGAAAGTGAGATTAGGGCATGTTTGCTTAGTGTCACTTTTTCTCCCACACATTTTGGTGAACCCGACGTGAATCTATCATTGCTTCCTCTTGCATTGCATTTGTTAGATCTAGATCTAGATTTATTGTGTTTTCATTTCATTTTCATTAAAAAGAAAAAAAAAAAAGTGTGTTTCTTTGCATTGTGTGTGTAAATTTTATGCAATTTCAAAATGTCAGATTTTTATTTACAAGACGTTCATATTTGTGATGATTATAAGTTAGATGAAGCTTTAGATGAATTTTTGAAACCTAAAGATACCAAGCCTTCATTTTACCAAAAACTCATAAACATTGTTACTATGCCATTTCGTTGTGATGAGAAAGATAAGTCGAATGATTCCTCTCAAGGGTACATTCCTATCAGCTCTTCCACTAAATCTAGTAACATGGTTGTTTTCAATGATCCCCTCTATGAAGAGATATCTCCTTTTGAATCAAAAGATAAACCTTTTAATAGATATGATCAGGCTTTGTTGGATGATGCCCTTGATGACTTTGTGGCTCCTAAAAAATGCTCCCTTCATGAGGATCCTTTTGTGCAAGAAGATGACATTATCCCTACATTTCCTAGTGGTGGCATTTCCTTTTCCAACAAAATTCCCACTAGAGATGATGAATTAATGATAAATGCTTACCATTCTCCTAAAGTTTGTCTTACCCATAAGCATCCCTTAGAGAGAGAAGATGAAATAATAAGCAATTTCCTTAATTCTCTCTCCCCTAAAGATCATATTGAACATATTTTGAGGAAAGAGGATGAGTTTAACACATCTATTGATGCTCTCCCTCCTAAGGGTGAGGAATTAATAAACAATGTTATCTCCTCTCCCGAAATTGACAATACTTCAAACATTCCTTTCAACAACCTCACTATTTGGGATGAACCATTAGAAGAAGGTATAGATTATTCTCTACCCCTAGCCAAAGGGGATGAAATCAAGATTGGAAACTCCCTTGATAGTTTCTCCCCTTCCTTGAATCTCAATTATTCTCCCTCTAAAAATAAAGCATCTCCCTCTCCTCAACTTGGTTCTACTCATAAGGAAACCCTAGTTCAAAGAAAAATGGTTAACATCTCTTTCAAAGATCTCCCTCTCAAAAGTGAGACTTTAGAGAGTAATGTTGATCCTTCTCCTAGAGAGTTTATTCCCCATGTAGATCCTTTGATGATAGAGGATGATATGACCTTTCCTAGTATTACTCTTCCTACTAGAACATCAATGCCTATCCCTTGTCTCTCTCCTAAAATTGATCTAATCTGTGATAAGGTTTTAGTGCAAGAGAAGACTATCAATAATTCTTCCAACACTTTTGTTCATTCCTCTAAACCATCCTCAATCAATTTGATACATGTGAATGAAACACCTAACAAACCTCTCTTCACTGTCCAAGGTGCTTGTCCTTCTCAAAATTCTTAACCTTTAAATAAGCCTATCTTAGTGGTTCAAGGTGGTTATGCTAATGATTCTTTTTGCACTCCTAAGAAACTTGTTATTACTATGCAAGGAGGTTATTCTACTAAGAGCCCTTATGAGTATGCTAAGCAACTGACTAGAGAGAGTTATCATGCGGTTGCCCATACCTATAACACAAGAAACAATACGCAACCTAATCCTCCTCCAGTTATCCCCACTTCACTTCCTCCTTCCCAACCTATTCTTCCTCAAGCTCCTCATATTTCACAAATGCTTAGTAAGGACTATGATCTCATAGAACAACTTAAAATTACCCCTGCTAAGATATCCCTTTGGGATTTGATCCAAACTTCTTCTGCTCATCATGGAATGTTACAAGATGCCTTGAAAGATTTGAATGTTCCTCCACCTAATACATCCAGTAATATAGTGTCTTTGGTTAACTCTGTGATGAATCCTAAAGCTCAAATTGTGTTTACCCAAGATGAGTTGCCTACTAGTGAAATTCAACATCAATATGATCCCTTGATGATTGTGGTTATCATAAATGACATTGCTATAAGACGAACACTGGTAGATAATGGCTCTGGCCTTAATGTGTGTAGCATTAATCTTTTGCATAAAATGAATGTGGATACATCTCTCATTGAGCCTGAATCTCGTCCCATTCGAGGCTTTGACAATGTGGCTAAGACTTCATTAGGTATTATCACCTTACCCATCACAGTAGGACCTGTTACTTTGCCTACTCCTATCCATGTTATGTCGGGAAATCTAACATACAACTTGTTATTAGGGAGACCTTGGATTCACAGTATGCAAGTTGTCCCCTCTACATTGCATAGACAAGTTAAATTTATTTATAACAATAAGACATATACCTTGATAGGTGATACTAATCTTCAGGCTTGTTTGCAAACATCTACTTCCAAAGGGAGTTCTTCTAAATCTTCCTCTTCTAATGACGACTCTTTAAACAAAATACCTATGGATGAATCATCACCCTCTAATAATCAAAATTCTTTGGATGAGTCTAAAGCTCCTGAAGAAGATCCTTCTCGACTTGAATCTACACATGAAGAGGCTTTTGATCTTGAGAAGGTTCTCGCAAAAGACGATTGGGGATCTCTTGATTTCACTCCCACCTTTGTAGGTGAGTATAGGGTTCCTCCTAGAGAGTTTAAAGTTAAAAATAAGGAAGAAACTAAAAATCAATCAATCTTACCTGAACCTATGAGCAATAATTTTGTGGCCGCTTCTCAAACTTCTTCTCCTCACACCTCTAATTATGAAGAGTTTGATTCTTTGTCTTTTGAAAAACCACCTTCTCTTCCTGAAATGGCTGACCGTTATGGTCATGGTTTTCGCATTTTTGCTAAGCATGGGTATCATGGAAATGGTTGTGGTGCTCACGAACAAGGGATAAAGGTTCCTCTAGAGAATAATCTTCACAATTATGCCTTTGGACTTGGCTATAATCCCTGCAAGCCCACCAAAGCATCTAAAAGACCATCTCTCAGTGTGAATGCTATATTTAGTAGTGATGATGATCTCACTTCAACTAAATCATCTTCTACTTCTATCAACTCTCATTCCCCTCATAAGGAAATCTTGGCAATGAACAAATCTCTTTATGAATCCCCTCAAATTTCTAAATCCACTTATGAATCTTTATCTCCTATTCATCATAAAGTCCTTTCCTCTAGGGATAAGGCTCTAATAAATTACACTCATCCCTCTTCTAAGATTTCATGTGACTTTTCTTCTTCAATTTTTATCATTTTATACATGTTTTTGATCTCACTTATAGTTGAGCATTTAACATGTCATATTCAAATACCTCATTTAGTCTATCATGTCTTTAAATAACATTAATGGCTATTATGTTGCTCATCATTATGTGACATTGGTAGCTCATTTACTGGGGGCTTATTGTCATTCATGATGGTACAATTTCAAGTGCAATCATATTTTTTTGAAGCAACATAATAGCCTAATTTTCTTGTTCCTATGGGGACAAGAGTGATTTCATACATCTCTTCTTTTGCTTATGTCCAAATCTCTCCCTAGAAGATTGTGTAAGTCCTTCTCATTGTCCTTATCATTGGGAGGCAATGATCTTTCCTTATTTTTATCTAAGGATCCACTTTTTCCTATTTTGTGGATGGTGTGGACTTTATTACTTGATGTTATGCCTTGTACGCATTTGTTGTTGTTTGTTCAAGGATTCTCTCTTACAAGAGGTGTAAGTCCTTGACTACAACCTCTTTTGCACTTGGTAAAATACATCCATAATGAATTCACTCTCCTGATTGGGTTGAAAAGAGCGTCATCCTTCATTAAGAATCACTTTCACCTCGCAAAAGAAGGAAGTATTGCATTCTTATTCTCTTCTTTGTCTTATTCTAGAAGATGTTATATTTGTCCTCTCGGGGATAGGTGTCTTTTTGTACAAAGATCTCTTCTCCTCTAAGGATCTCCTTTACACATATTACAAGATATCCCTTTTCAACTGTCTTATCCTTTCTTAAAGAGTGCAAAACTCTCTTGCTTGGATCTATGACATTGTTGCATTTTTTGGGTATCTTCTTTTGTGATGAAGGTAGGTATCCTTGTTCTACTTTGCTTATGACATAAACATTACACTTTTTGAGCAATGGGTCATTCTCGGAACCAGAGAATAGACTCTTAGAGTGAGATGTCTCCATTTTTCTTTTCTGCAAGGTGATTATTCTCGGAACCAGAGCACAGACTCTTAGAGCGAGATGTCACGCTTTTGTACTATACATATATGGGTTGTAGCATACTTGGGCATAGACTCCTATGAGGTTCTTCTAACCTCCCTTACACACACATGCACGAGGTTGAGTGGAACTAGCGGCATAAGGCTAGACTTTCTCACTCTCCTCCCTTACATGGATCACCTAGACAGACTCTAGGGGCTAGTTTTCCATGTCCTTTTTCCCATGGATCACCTAGACAAGATCTAGCGGCGAGAAGTCCATGTTTTCTCTCTCACTATTCTTCTCATGGATCACCAATGTGTGTATTCATTCTTTTTTTCCCTTTCTTTTCTTCTCTTTGCATTTTGTTTCCATTTACATCCTTCATCTTGTGTTAGAGAACTCTCAAATCCTCACACTCTTTGTTGTGTTGGAATTGAGATTTAGTCCTCTTTCCTACCAAATGATTCTCCATTAGTTTTTGATCTCATATCAAATCTTCTTGTGAGCATTTGTCATCAATTTTCTTTAACAATTCGAAGTGGTAAACATGATACCCTGTTTCAACTCACTAAAATTAGCAAGCCGAAACAGGGGGGGGCATATAGCTACCCTCGAATTTTCATCACCTTCCTTAGTAAGCATTAGGTGATTTTGTGATCTAACATGTGGTTTTGTAGGGTGCGGTTCCTAACTGTGTACTGCAGATGCCGCTGGGGGCTTCGTTCGACAGACTTATGGATATATCCTTTTTCAAATAATGTTTACTTTTTTGTACTTTAGCTTGCATATGCACGTAGTGTTCATATGATCGTTAAAGTGGGGGCTAAATGTACCGTCGTAAATTGTACGCACTTGCTAGGGCGGTACAATTTCACACCTAGTTTAGCACCCGCCTTGGCGCATTTTGCATTTTGCATTACATTTCCCCTTTAGCACTTAATTAATTAAATTAATTAGGTCTAAGGTTCTATTTTATCATCTCCCATATCATAAAGTTGGGCCCTTTCATTAAAGTGTACCCTTTTCATTTTATACCTCCTATACATCATTTAATTAAAAACCCTAATTAGGTCCTATTTTGAACTTGGGGGCTTGATTTCGGGGGTTAAAACATCTCGAAATCAGCTGTAACTTCGGGATTCTCTCTAAAATCATCATATCCAACGGCCCTGAAAATTTGGTGAAAAGTTGTCGGGACCATGGTGCCCGGAGTGCAACATGGTCCCGGACATTTTTCCCAAAATTTTAGGAGCACGATCCAATCATAAAATAAAGCTTAACCCCAAGAAATTGGTGGGAGATTCAATCTCTAAGTCGGCCTAAAGTTGAAATTAAGACCTAGGGTTGGTTTCATTTATAAGAGCTCTCTTTCTTCATTTGAAAGGGCCTGGATTTTTGTTTTCAGGGACTTTCTATGCAGCAAAAGAGCAGATCTTTGAAGACTTCAATAACATTCAACATCCATCCATCAAGCATTCATCAATTTCATTCATTTAGGGCTTGGGAGACATTGAAGAACAATAGGAGATTACCGACTGAAGATTGGCTTGTACTCCTCCCTTGAGGGTTGGGTATGATTTCATGTTGTTTTCATGTCTTTGCATAAGCTTAAATATATCCTTTATTCATGCTTTAGATCACTTTGCATCTTGATTTAGAGAATTTACATTATCATTTACAAGCAATTAGGGTTTACTTTCTAGGTTGCTCTAGTTTGCTTTCTTGCATTTTAGGACCTTGCACACACACTAGGTCTACACACACAATACATTTTACAATACAACTTGGCTATTCGTGGAGGTGGAAATCACCGAAGTGGGGGTTTGACTAAGGCAAAACCCTATATAGCCGCCCAAACACCTTTTCAGATATAAGTGCAGGTTTCAGACTTGGATGACACCGCGGGTTGCAGATCCGGGAGAAGCAGACTGAGACCGAACTTCACACCAAGTTTCAGAGAAAAAGACCAGGACAGGGGTGTGGGGTGCCCTGGTCCTGCTAGGAAAGGGGCACTGGGCACCCTGGTCCCTGGGACAGGGGCACTGGGCGCCTTGGTCCTCCTGACAGACAGCATTTTCAGCATTTTTGACAGCTTTTTTCCAAAGTGCAAAACAGCAGTTTCCGGAGCAGTTTCAGGGGCAGAATCAGGACAGTGGTGCCCGCGCCCCTGTCCTGAACATTTTTAGTCAGATTTTAACTCCGGGTATGCATTTGCATTCTTGTCTTGTCCTTGTGTTTATAGCTTTCCATTGTTTAAGTTCAATTCTGCAATCTTGTTATTAGTTCATACTTGCACTTTGGGGTTAGGGATTGAACTTGCATCATTTTATCTTTCAATTACAACAAAGGAATAGAAATCCTAATAGGTAGCCCGTGGCTCTCTCTTCCACAAAAAGAAGTAGCCAATTGTGTGATACCTCTAGGCTCTTTCGTATTCCACAAGTGTGTGGTTGAAAGTGAGATTAGGGCATGTTTTCTTAGTGTCACTTTTTCTCCCACACAGTTGGTCCAAGCTTGACAGATATTGATAGTTGGAGGTGGCTCTCCATAGATACTTGGAGGAATCAGCTTGGTCTTTTCCCAATGGTAGGGTAAACCTGTCCATTTTTGGGAACCAACAAAAATGGTGACTCTGTTGGGGAAATATGAATTGTAAAGAATCTCTGTTAAAATGATTTTCCTAAATATATAGTTGATATTATCCCATTCGAGTCACCAACAAAAATGGCGACTCTGCTGGGGATGTTGCATAAAGTTGTCTAGGTCTTTTGTGATTTGATGGTTGAGCGTTTCTCCCATGTTGTAGGATTAAAACTTTTGCCCATAGAGTGAAAATCTTCTTAACCCGTCCCTTGTTGGTTTGAGTCAGTTCTCATATATGTCGCTGAAAAATTTATTGTAACTCATTTTCTATAAAGAAGTTTGGTCTAGATTTGTCCATTTTTCAGGATTATATGTAATACCTCACAAGTTGTGAGTGGTGACTCTGAGACTCTGAGATCTATGCACCAGTGTGTGTTTTCTTGAAGAAGAACCACAAAATTTGTAGAAAAGATGAAGCAAATTTGAGCTCTTATGATGAAGTACCCTGACAAGTTGAGGATGGAATTTATATAATTCCATTTGATGATAAGCGAGTGTTGCAGTGTTGTGTTGAAACAAATCTGACCTGTGAAGGAATTCTAGTTGTTTGAGTATTTATCCTCTAGAAGGAGATGGCGACTCTGTCAAAAGATCAGTGTTCAAGATTTGAAGGATTGAAGGCAATTTTGTAAGTCCCAAATTAGAGAAGGTAGCAACAGCTTCAACATTTTTAGTTATTTACATTTTCATGAGTCGAGTGTATTTTCATGAAAATTGTGTATGAAAAAATGTTCCCTAAAGAGTGAAAGAAGCACTAAGGAAGGGAATGGTAGTGATTATTTTACATACTCCTATGATTCAGTTTCCATTTTCTGTATGAGATTAGATGGAGTATGTTTTGAACCTTTGCCAATGTGATAGTTTAAGATTTGTGGGAAAAGGAAAGAAATAGGGAAATGAATAAAAACATGTATCATGTGCTTGTGCTTCCCTATGAAATGTCAAAAACAAATGTGCAACCTCTACCGAATCACCATAGAGCTTTCTTTATGGAAAGATATAAGCCATTGAATTTTAATGATATCCAAGGTTTCCGAAATCCTGTTCCTATAGGGGTTAGGGAATAATTACCAGGATTCAGTGGGAAAAGGTCAGAATCAACACAATAACATTTGCAGGAGTTTTTAGAATTAAAGGAAGATTTTGAGATAGATTAGGAAGATGTTTTCATGAAGTTATTTTTTGTCTTTGAAGGAAAATGCCAGAGACCGGTTTTCTTACATGCCAGTATGCTCTATCTCATCATGGGATGAGTTGAAGGTAGCGTTCATGGAATAGTTTGGTGAAATAATTAATCCAAGCTCAGTCATGAAAATATTCATGAGTATACAGAAAGAAGAAGATGAGTTAGTACTTTCTTTTATTCTCAGGTTTGCTAGGGCATTGGATGACATTCCTAGCAGTTATAGACCAAATGATGCAGTGTACTTAGTTGTTTATTTGGTTGCATTTGATGAGGAAGAGAGTTATTTGTTGAGAGATAAGGATCCTAAAACCTTGCATCAAGCTTATATGATAGCAATGGATATTGAGAACAACTTAAGATATGGAATCCCCAAGGGTTATATATCTACAAGGGTATGTTATCCTAAAATATTAGAGGTTGAAGAAAAACATAAATCTGAACATAAAGAACCATATCAAGATCCTTATATCCCTACTGATCACATTAGCCCTATTATTAATTATGATTTGAACAAAAATATGAGTGAAGAGAACTTGTCCCAAATAGTGGTTATTCCTCACATTGATGAAGAAAAGGTTAATGAAAAATTATTTGACATATTTGATGTAGAGATGGATATGGTGTCAATCGCTTTACTAAATGACAACAATAGTATTTGTTCCAGGAAGAGCATAATACAGGAGATTTGTTTGCAGTCTTGTGTTTCAGATAAATCCAACAATGAGTATAAAGAATTGGAAAGTTTTATGTCTGATATTGATGCAAGTATGAAGGATTTTGATGATATAAATTCAGTCTCTCATGAATCAATCATATATGATGATGATAATTCAGATTATAAGATCCCACAAATTTTAGTCAATAAAATTATTGGGATAGAAAGATGCATGATGTGTACAAATGAGGAAGTTGTCCTAATACAAGCTATTTCTGGCATTAAGGACTGGACTGCTATAAACTGCTCTCATTTCCAATATTTCCTAGAGCTAAACTCTATGTTTGAGAAGAATCTAGTTCAAAAGAATCAAAATGATCATGGCAGCTTTGTTGGGGCTTATGAATATCTTAATATGGAACATTCATACAATGGGGATCATATGGTTGAGTGTTGTTCCAGTTTAGATTATGATTCCTTGATTATTAATGAACTTGAAGATAAGATGAGCAATGATTTTAGTGAAAATATCAATGTATTATTTGATGAAGATGCAGATGAAGATCAATTGGTGCTATGCTATAATTTTATTGAGAAGGGTTTTCATATTGTTCTTAACCCTTTATATGAAGAAACAACTAGGAATATGGATATTATTGTATCAACTTCTAAAATGGAATATTATAAAGATAAAGGTGTAATACCTAATTTAAAGATAGGTAACAATGATCAATTTTCCCCTGTTGCTGATATTGTTGATATTAAATTGGATACAGAACAAGAGGGTGAAATATTTGAAGAGGTCATCTTCGATCCTTTTCCTCCCCTTGATAACAGTTTGCTTGTTATGATCAGTAAGAAGGTGGATTTTTTAGAGAGTCCCTATTTTAGTAGGTAGGCTGATATTACAAGTGAGGCATGTTTTCTCAGTTATGTGCCAGAATATGAGATTTTCCTTTTTCAACAGGATTATGTTTTTGCAGAAAAGGATATCGGTTGCAGTCAGGATGTGTGCTATGTTCAGTACAATGCATATATGTCACAAAATAACAAATATTCTATATCATTGCACAAGTTGCAGATTTTCTGCATTAATTGCAATGATAAAATCAAGCATGGTGGTTGGATGAAAGTAGCCAGCAAGTTTGAAAAATGGTTTTCTACTTATGTTATTAAATTACATTTGATGGTTTCAAAAGAAAATCATGTTTATGACAGGGGGAAGGATTGGTTGACATTGACAGATGGCATTGGGCCACCATATGTGGTTTGACCCTACATGCCACAAATAATTTGGGGTAGAGTAAGTTTTTTTGACTCTATGCCCAATGGAGTTATGAATAAATTCCCTCTTAAATTGCTTATTCATGGACAATTTTTGAGGTTCTAATTTTCTTAAAAGTAGCTATTATACATGAGCATTAGTTAGGTTTGCCTTGGTAGTGTAGTTTCCTTTCTATTGAAGTTACCCTATCCAGGTAATTTATTTTTGGGTCTGCCCTGTAGTGATCTGCTTCACTCAAAGATTTTGGTCTTTTGCCTCATTCCTGTGAACTGAGAATCCCCAACTAGAGCCACTAATAGCTCTAAAAATTGATTGCATGAAATTTTCAATTTTTGAGCTCAAATATTGATTTTCTGGTTTTATTTATATCCTTTGTAAATGATTCAAGGTCTAGGGTTTAGGGCTTATCAAGATTCCTTACGTTTTGTGAAGAAAACCCTATCAATGATATATTCTCTTGTTACTTTTTCCCACTTAAAGCCAAGGGTTGTTTACCATGGGTGGGGCTATTTCATTTCCTAAATGTTAAGGGCTGGTTAATGGATTTATGAAATGTGATTTTTCCTAAAGTTACAAAAATTTCCCTATGACCGGTCTCCCTTTAAATATTTGTGCTTGCGCTTATGTTTTCCTAAGTTCGAAAGTCCTAAAGTATTTTGACCATGGCTAAAGACATAATGAATCCAATGGTTCGTGCTTCTGCGTGATCAAAGATGCGAGGATGATAAAGATTACGACACCATGAGATTGTGCCACGTGTTTTCAATGGAAACCAACAAGATTGGTAGTATAACTAGTCAAAGCATTGTAACCAGTTCTTAGGTGGTAAAGGTTAGTCTACTAATAGTCCCATCAATTTGCACGTGTTCAAAGTGAACAAAGATGTTTTATCATGAGGTAAAAGTTGCTTGATCTTTAGTTCTGGAGGAGTTAACAAGCATTGTGCAAAGCGGTAAAGTTTCAATAGATTTGATGACTTCCGTGTTCCTGCGATGGAAGTTTCAAGGAGGTTATGGACCGTGGCATCATGAGATGATGCAATGTGTCCTAGGGTGACCAGGAAGGCTTACGATGGGGCCACTGATGGAGTTTGATTGAAAGATTATATGGCACTGTTTAGTTGAGATTTGGTGGGTCTTCGGATATGGATGGAAGAACAAATGTTGCGTCGCATAAAATGACCATTAGACTTTCCAAGTTGGGTGAGATCTGTAGCTTCTTTTCAAATGAGAAATTAGGAGGGATTTTGGAGGCACCTGTTGTAGCCCGTGGGAGAAAGGCAGAATAAATGGGATACAAACTTGTCCACTCAGGATGATTAGTGACTAGTTGGGAGTTTTTGATGCCGATCCAATCTAGGAGGATTATTTTCAAATTTTCTATTGAGAAAAGGATTGATTCAACAAGGCAAGGATAACATCTTAGAGATGTGAAAGGATAAAGAAAAGATTTAGGTTTTAATATTATGGATTATGAGTTCTCTAATAAACTTAAAGATTTGCCTGTTGACAAGAATCTTGAAGAAGGAGACTATACACTGACAATGTGCCCCCACCTCTTTCAGATACTCCACCGATAGACACTACTAAAAATCAATCAGCCATAGAGAGTATGGAGACTCTGGTAGAAGATACAAACCCTAAATCTAAAATTTTGTATATGGTAAATGTAGACACACAGGAAGTTAATGTTGTGGTTGACAGAGAAACCACTGAGGACAAAGTAAAAAATGTGACTATTGAGTCATTGGTTGCAGAGGTTGAGATGAACATAGAAAAACCTACACAAATAGAGCAACCGACAGAGGATACCATAGAGAAACTGATGGATACAACAGAAAAACCATCTGAAGAACTAGCAAAAGAGAGTTCAGAGGTACAAACTGAGATTACATCTGAGAAATCGGCAGTTAAAAGCTTAGAGAAACCCTCTGAGACACAGATAGAGAAACCAAAATAGGTTCAAACAGACACAAAGCCATCAGCCCAAACTGAAAAGCAAAAACCTTTGTTTGTGGAAATGCAAACATAGACTGACCTACTAGACGTCGAATCAAGTAAAGTAATTACCACAACCGGTAGCATGGCTATTGTAAAGACTGTTGGACAAACATCTAGCACAACTATGGCAGAATTTAGACCTACTAATGTAATAGAGGTTCTGTTAGATTCAATAAAGAAGATCATGGAATGCAATGCACAGGCCTATAAGGCTATTGATGATACAATACCAATTCTTAAATTGATTGCACCAAAGTGCACAGTTGATAATAAAGATTCTTTAGGACAACTAGACACATTGTCTAAATTCATCACCGATAACTTATTGATTATTGATAAAATAAATGAGGATACATGTAAGGAAAGGATGATAAAGGAAAAAGAGAAATTCTTTGAGGACATTGTAAATAAGAACAATGAGAAAATGGATACTCTATTACCGAAACTTGGAGAAATAATTCTTGACTCCAAGAAACTATACAGGGACACCTGTAAAACAAATATTTTGATAGAGGATCTTGACAAGGAGATCAGCAAAGCACAAGATAAGATAAACAATATTGCTAACAACCTGATAGGTGCATCGGTTCATTTTTGGAGTTAGAGAAGAAGATTGCAGAACAGGTAGAGAAAATCAAGAAACTAGAAAATGACAAACAGGGAATAAAGGATAAGGCAAAGGACTTGAAATGCAGACTTAGTCCAAGACTAGAGTGTCTTATTTCTTTGAGAAAAGAAATATCTGAGGCTCTGGTTCCCAGACTGAAGACACCGAAAGAGAAAATGCACATACTCACGGGTACTGTGCAGAGAACTCAAGAGGCAATAAATGATAGCAAAACATTTAGTAATGGTTTAAATTTGATCTTGACAGATATATTTCAGATTGTAACCCACCAGTTACAAGAATCCAAGAAGGACTCCACTGACACCGAATAAAAACCTTTGTCATTGATGTCAAAGGGGGAGTAGTGGGATGAGAAAAATGGTCAGAAGAAAGGACATCATCTGCTTAAGGGGAGCATACATGCATACATTTTTTTGGGGCACACAGTTTTGGTAAGACAATTTTGGTAGACTATTTTTGGATATCACTTTGGACACTTTTTTCTCATGAGTGTTGCCATCAATGTCAAAGGGGGAGATTGTTGGCAAATGCACACTCCAATGAGAAATTGTAGGTGATTGAAGGTTTTTTCATTGATGGCAACCTTGCAATTGTATGATTCTAGCAAGACAATTATACTGACACCGGCACCAACAGACTCTACACTGGCATACAGAACATCGAAAGTGAAAGGAAGGATACCGACACCTTGGCCAACTTCAATTTTGTTTGAAATGTATTTTGTAATTAACTGTAAAATCATTGTAAGCCAACATGACGAGTTGTAATATGAATCATATATGTATGAGATCATTTTGTAATAGGAAGTGTGTGAAATAGGATACGAGATAAGCAGACCTAATATGCAAAATATTGGTTAAGGATTTATGTTGTAGCAACACTTTGAATCTAGCATAGTAGATGCTGATCTGAAGTAGTACAAGACATTGGATTAGTATAATCCATTTTTGTAAGTCAGTGTGACTTCTTTTATAATTGATTAGTGAGCTCTAGGCACTTGGCCTTCCTGCATGTGCAGGCCCCTATTGTAAGAGTAATATTCCCTTATTGGCCAGTAAGAGAATATAGTGGGTCACAAATCCCACTGAGGTTTTTCCCACATCGGATTTCCTCGTTAAATACTATGTTATGGTGTGCTTCTCATGTTTTTGTTATTATTCTTAGTTACACATCTTCATATCTCTCTATTGGATCTATCTAGTTCACTATTAGTTCTCTTTGCTGCTCTGTTGCTCTACACCGATACTACACTCCATCGGTTCTATGATTGCCTGCTCTGCAGTCTTTTGCACTTCTTCTCTACCGGTATGATCACTATTTGTTTTCTCAATACCATTGGTTGAACACTTCAACCTGTTCCTACCTCACACTTAGTCTCTTCTATCTCTCCTTGATGAGCACTTGACTAATTTATCTTTACATGCAGCAACACTCCTTCATCCAACGGAAATACTCTATCCTTTAGCAACCCTAAACAATATCTTTGGCTTGCATATTTATAACCCGGTTTCCCTGCCAAAAGCCAATTCAAATTTCAGGTGGTTAGGGTTTCTTCTTTGGCCCCAAGGAAAACCAAATCCAATTAGATCTCATACGATCTGATCCCCAAGATATTTGTCTACACATCACCACCAGTAATGTGCCTTCACATACAAATTTTCTAAACTTAAAAAACATGGTCCAGTATATCGACCTACATCTGTCAAAACACCATAAATATCTCAGTTGTTTCATTCTCATGGTCCTCCTGCAATCTGATTTCCTTGCTTCGATCTTGGTGCCAACAACTCCCCGATATTTCTTTGTCATTCATTCTTCCTCGAGCCACACTCCTCTGATCTGATCCACAAATCACAGGCTCCATATTAAATGCACACCTGTAGAAACACTTATCCCTATAGGAAACTTCACCAACTTCTATGAGCTTACCACTTCATCTCCATGTGGTATTCATGTTGACCTCCACCTCTGCTTGAACAACTATGTCAGTATGAATTGTATCACCGACCAACTCCATTACCGGGTTCATCTACTCTCTTACTAACCTTGTCAGTTAAACCCTCAAATCGGTTTGTCATCAACCTGACACTCTGCTTCTCTTCCGGTGGAACACTCAACTAGTCTACACTCTTTATAACCTACCTTATGCACATCTTCATCAGATGGGAATTCTTCTACATCTGCACCTTGTCCATATTACCGGTGGACTTACATATCAGTAAAGACTCTTGATGACACCATGTCATCAACCTTAAATAGACTTCATCTTCAATCTGGCCATTTTCCCCTGTCTACATCTGCTTAGCCTTACCTTCTTCCTGATCAGCTCAGACCATGTCTCAATCAATTTGTCAAAGTGACAAACCTATCACACTTTATCTATTCTGGCAGCTAAAACTACCATCTCTATCAGTCCAATGCATATCCCTGATTTAATGTACTTGAGGCCTTCCTTTGATTCACTGGTAGATCTAGTGTGAGCCTTCAAACACCTAACTTTACCTCTTCTTCCTTATCTCACAGAACCATGATGCACAATATGCATAATAGGAGATAAGTTCCACTTACCGGTGGTAATGAATCCCTGCAAAGCACTCATGTGGCTTCCCTATTTGTGCAACATATCTTCAAACATGCACATGTGATCCAGTGTGGGCACATTCACTGTCAGTCATCTTTTCACATGTTGACTGCATCTTCATCTGGTGGGAGTCCTACTTTTCTGCATCCACACAACATACTAATGACCTATTCATCCTTCTCGTCTGGTGTTGATGTGATTTAGGTAACATTCTTCCTCTTCATCACAAACAACATCCAAGCATCCTGCTCATTGTCAACACATCACTTACCATTTGACATACTCTCCTTATCGGTAACCTATCCATTTCATCCACACAAGTCAAACACTAACTTGTGTACCGGTGACTACAGTGATCATTCCTCTTAATGACATTCTCTTCCTTATCAATGACCTACAACACTTAGTTGACATTAATGACCTCATGTCAACAATAATCCCATACCGGTTGTCCTTCTATACCAGTTGACATCAATGACAACACAATAACAATAATTTTTTCCTTTGACATTGATGTCAGCTTATGTAGTATCCGACATACTATATAATCTCTCTCCCCCTTTGGATAATCCATGGATTCTCATACATGTAGTATGCGGTATACTACATAATCTTTCTCCCCCTTTGACAATAATGGCAAAGGGCACTATTTGGATTTCACTCCTTGTATCTACTGAACACTGACAAAAATATTACTCCCCTTTTTCTTTACCAAATATATCTCCTCCTTTGATACCACTTGTTATATCTTCTCAAGTCACAACACTTGAGATGAAGGACTCAACCATCAATTAACACCAATTGAGTATACAAATTTGATATTGTAGTCACATAAATCTGTCCATTTTAATTAAATGAATATTTGCTATTTATTTGATTAAAAAACCCATTAGCCATTAGTTAATTAAATTAACATTTAATTAATTCATCCTCAAACATTCTCCTATTAATTAAATAAATTATTCAATTTATTTTAATTAATTCATTAAACCAAATTCACACTTAATTAAATAAATAAATCCTATTTATTCAATTTAATCCCCTTTCCTCTTTTAAATAAATTAAATAAAATATTTATTTGAATCATTAAATTCCCCCCACTTGTATTCTCCTAAAAATGCAACTTGCACCTATTTGTTGAAATAAATGAATTTTATTTTAATAAAAATCCTATTTTCCCTCACCCACCAAACCCACTTGCAATCCTAATCCCCTTCTAGACTCTTTTAACCCCCCTTCCTAATTAGCCTAATCCATCCCCTAATTATTGTCACATTCCTAAGCAACTTGGAGTCACTTCTCAAAGACTCCAAAGTCTTTGAAAAGCATTTAATGCTTTATGTGTCCAACAAGCTAACCTCTAATGTCTTCCAAGCCACTAATGGCTCTTACATGACCATTAATGGCTCTTACATAACCATTTATGGTTAAATCCACTTGCACCCATGGTAAGGGACTTTGACCCCTAACTTAACCTTCATGTAACCCATGTGTCTCCTCAAGCATTTATTTCTTTGACCATGGTTATCCTCACTAACTCTTGTACAAGAGTTTGCCCATTGGATAAAGACATTATTTATTGGATAATGACTTTACTCTTTCAACTCAACATTAACCTTACCTCCCAGGTTAACCCTCAGGTCATGTCAAGCATTTAATGCTTATTCCCTCTCCTCTCAACCCATCTCATGTTGACACTTGTCAACATGGGATTGGGTTGAAAGCCCTCTCATGGATTGAATATCATTCAATCCTGACCCTTGTTGAGATTACTAGATCTCAACCCCCCATTGCTACATTTTTTTTCTATAAATAGAGCCCATTTCTTCATAATCCAAATCCTGAAAACTTGTATGCATTTACATTATAGTCATTTTTAAAGAGCATTTAGCATAAATCAATCATATTCACTCTTTTGGTTTAAAATCAACACTAGCTAATTTGATAATCTCTTATTTTTAGCTTTTGTTCACACTTGCATAGTATTTAGATTAATCATTTTCAATCTTGAATCTCCATAAGGCATCCATAGTGCAAAAAGCTGCTGAGAGCTACACTAATTTGGAACTTGGAGAGGAGAGGAACAAGGGAGGAGGAGCTACAAGCATGGTGGAAGGCATTTGGAGATTTCTTCTTGCATTTGTTTTCATAGTTAAATGCTTTAATATGTTTTTAGTGTCTCTCTTGGTATGCCAGCTTAGATTAGTCTTTGGTTGATTAACACTAACGTTTCTCTTTGTTTGTTGTGTTTCTGATGTGTTATACGACCATAGGTTCTTGTCTAACAAACTCCCATTTTGCAGAGCATCATTTGGTGAACCCGACGTGAATCAAAGACCAACCTTTTTTTGGAAAACTAACTTTTTGACTGTTTTACTTGACACACAGGTCGCGCTTTGGCGCTTTTGTTTGCACTTTAGCACTATCGCAAATTAGTTCTTTTAATGCTATTGTCTCTACAATTGCACTATTGTCCCAAAATTTAGCGTTGTTGGATATAGTATAGCGCTATTGACCCTTAAGTAGCACTTTTGTTCCCGTATTAGTGCGTTTGTCTTTCTGTATAATATTGTCTTTTAGCACTTTTATCCTTATTATCGCGCTTTTGTGTTAAGTAGTGCTTATGTTCTAACACAGAGTAGCGCTATTGTAACAGAGTGTTGTAAAAAATGCCTTGTAACCGATAAATTAATTTTTCTTAGGCTTGTGGAAGCCCACCATGTATTCAGATTTTACTAACTTTTCATTTCTTATGCATGTTTGAACTAACCCATTGTATTGCTTAAAATTTTAGAAATTCCCTTTTCTTGATTTTATTGCAAGTTAAAACAAACTTCAAACACTTCATTTTGGTGTATTAAAACTCACAACAAACTTGGTTTTTCATGCAAGATAGGCAAACTTGAAACACTTCATTTTGTGCTTAAAAACCAAACTTCAAACACTTCATTTTGGTACCTAAAACTCAAAAAAACAACTTTTGATTTCCTTGCACCAACTCAAAATTAAAAATTCACAATCCACACTTTGTTTGGGCAAATAAAAAGAACAATCAACTTGTTTTGTTTTTGCAAAGCGATTTACTTCAAGCAAACGTTCTTTTCATTAAGTTGACCAGAATTTCATTTTTCCTAGTTTACTCAACATATTGCCTTTGAAGGATAAAAAGAACATCATGACTATTGGAGAAACATATCCAAATAGTTAGATCATATTGTGATGATAAGTTAAAAAGAACAAGTGTCTTTTGTGTCTGTCACACTTGTGCAAAAAGTTTGTCGAGTGGTCCTACCTCTAACACACACTATCCTCTCCCTTGGCTTCTGTGGTCCTAGGTGCAAGAGAAAAGTGTTAGTAACACTCAAAGTTTATCTTTTTAAGAGAGGCCTACCAAGAGACACATCACTCTTGGGAATGATCTCGCACGGTAAATCCTTGAGCTGCTATAGAAATCAAGTGTGAGCAGAAGCTGTAGCCTTGGGTATAGTTGTTCCTACAGTGTAACTTGCCGAAAGGACAAATGGGCCCCACCACAAGTTACAAGGCTCTTAAGTGAGTCACTACAAAATGAACTTATGTCCAAAGACATAAAAAATTACTAAACACCTTTATGTAGCAGCCCACCCGTTCTATTGATTGAGGATATTTGTGACAAATTCAGTGCAAGAGCATAGAAGATTTTTGCTCACAAGATACTCACCATACATATTTCCTTGAGTAGAAACATAGCTTTTAGAAAGGTTACTTGTAGCCTGATAAAAGTGGTGACTCCCCGATCATAGGGATCATCTATTTGTTATGCTCATGCAAGACTTAGTATATCACATCCTTACCTGCCACAGCGAGATTCATAAGGTATGTAGTACCAAAGTTGAAGAAATATCAAGATGTGGGCTGAAATTATCACAACTGGCCATTTGACCTTAGGGATAATGTGTGTTTGAAGTGTCTTCATTTTGAGTCAAGACTAGTGATAAACTGAGGCAACTTAATGATTTTTTGGAAAAAAACATACTCAAAAACATTTGGAAAGAAAGGGTCATAGAAAGTCCAAAGATTGGGTTGATCTAGACCCATACTTGTGCCTTTTGAGGCAACATTCTTGTGTTTGTGTGTTTGCTTTATTTTCTTGTCAAAGAAAAATAAAAAATACGTTCCAAAAACAAGTATTCATCCAACACAAACATTTTCAAAAAAACCAAAGATCAAAAGCAAAGAGCAAACAACAAAAGTATCAAACTATATGACCATTCTTCATATCTTAAGAAAGAAGTATCTTCATCAACATGTCAACTTGAAGAGAAGACCATTAAGCTCAAAGGCTTTCATCAAAAGAAGGAAATTCTTCTATCTTAATAGACAAATCTTTGTTTCAAATAGAACCTTCTTACATCACATGCATCTATATCTTCAAGGAAAATCAAACAAGTTTGATCAAGAGTCATTAAACCACAGAGCTTTTACTCAATATAGAGCTTTGAGCTATCATCAAAACAAGGGAGGCAAAATCAATCCTACCTTCTTTCTAGACATTTGCATCACATATAACTCAACTAGGGAAGAACCACCAAGCCCTAAAAGAGAAGAGGAAAAGTTTGTTCCTTTTGTAACATAGAGTTTCTATTGAAGTTCACATTTCATCCATTATCACATTCGCATCTCATCAAATCCATTCCAACTCTCAAAACATCAAGAGGTTTTTTCCTAAGTTCTCTTTCAATATTGCTTGAATCAAACACAATACATCACTTTTTATAGTGTCTCTACATCTACAACAAACTCATCCTAAGAGGCATTTCTACGCAGGTTAAAACTAGTCTATGAGTGAATCCTCTCATTACTAGGTAGTTGGGTCTGTAACACATCTCAGATCTCTCTAAATCTTATCACATCAAATATTGTCAACCAAACACAAACAAGCAATTCAAGGAAAGGACTTTGGTAACATCTACCTTTAGTGCTAGAGATCTGTATGCAAAACACTCCACCAAACATTAATCTTTCATTCCATCACCAACTCATCATCATTGTCACCAAACTTCAACAAAAACTTGTAAACCAAATGGCTCAAACCAAATCAAGGTCTAGACAACAAGAAATTGAAGAGGAAGAGGAGAAAAATCTCAATGAATTCCAAGAAGCCCTTGGAGGAAATGCAAATGATGAAAATCCAAGTACTCTTACTCCTACAGCAATAGAAATGGCACAACACAACCCTCTCTTCAATCAAATTTTTGATGAAATACTCAGGAGCAACGCTGATGCTCACTTTTTAAGACTTGCCCAAGAGGGAGCCAAACTACCCTTTTATTTTGATATTGTACAACTAAGGCAAGCATCAGAATGTCAAAGTCATAATGAGGATGAAAGAGGTCAAGATCCCATTAGATACAACCTTCATCAAGGAAATCCCCCACCTCCTCCTCCTCCAAATGACATAGATATGTTGCAGCAACAAATAAAAAATTTAGCCCAACAACTCCACAATGGTGTGAAAATAAACCAATTTTCACTTAATGATATTTGTCCCTATCCCTTTGATAGGAATCTACATATGCCACCTTTTCCAAGAGGGTTTGAAACACCTAGGTTTGAAAAGTATCAAGGAAAAGGAGACCCTCGTGATCATGTTAGAGAATTTCATTAAGCATGCCTAGAAGTGGCATATGAGGACACATACCTAATGCGACTCTTTCCTCAAAGTTTGGTAGGGACAACCACGCAATGGTTTTCCTGACTCACAGGCGGCATTAGGACATTCAAATAACTGGTCTAGAAATTCATTGCACATTACTCACATAACATTGAATGTGATATCACCATGGCCGATCTATGTAACACTAAGAAAAAACTGGGGGAGCTATTTTCAGCTTTCCTGCAATGATGGTGACAAATGTCTAGCAGACGTTCCCTTTAGCTACCTAAAAGAGAGCTAGCGGAAGTATTTATTTCCAACTTGAACGAAGAAATGGAATTTCATCTAGACATGAAAGGTACAGAGTCTTTCAATGACATGATCACATAGAGCTTAAAATGTGAAAGGGCCCTCATCAAAAAGGGGCTTATCAAAATATATAATGAACCCAAAGATGCACCTCGCTCGTGATTCAACAATGATAAACCTAACTTCTGGAACAAAAATAAGAACATCATCAATGATGGGGTTGTAGATGCAAGAACTATCAAAAGTGCACAACCTATGGTCTGCTTTGTAGGGAAAAACCCCCCTCCTTAGACCAACACGGTTCCTCCCCCACCAAATCAAGGATGCAATATACCGCAAGAAGAACCAAGACAATGCAAGTAAAACTATAAACAAAAAAAAACATACACTCCCTTAGGGGAACCTATTGAAATAGTGTTACTTCAGTTGGTCTCTTCAAATCTGGTGACCCTACCAAATACATCCAATTACGAACCTCAGGTTAAACCTTCATGGTGGAGAGACACTGAACATTGCAAATTCCATCAAGGGAAAGGCCATAAAATAAGCAATTATCATAGATTGAAATATCTTATTCAAGATCTCATTGACCGAGGAAAGATTGAAATTGAAGGCCATGACCCAAAAACAACAAACAATGATCATCTTATGTTTCAAATCCACTTCCATCACAAGATCAAAGGGGTCCTTCCACTTCAGAGTGCAATACAGATACCACTAATTATACGCAAGCTGCCTATAATTACACTGTCAACCACCTATTTGATGCCCATGAACAAATTACAACCATTACCATAAAAAATCCAAACTCTACGTGCAATGTTGTTACGCATTGCAGAAAAATTACCATCAAAGCAGCTCCAAAAGGCACACCTTCCATCCCAAAGTAGTATAACCTTGTGGAACAGTTCGATAAGATGCCCACACTTATCTCCATCTTAGAGATTTTACGCCTATCCCCATCTCATAAAACAATCTTGGATCAAGCTCTCCAAGAGGTGTCAGTACCTACAAATCTAAATATAGATCAGTTCCAAGCTATGGTTGGCAGTCTAAGATCATCACCTTGTCTCACTTTTTCTGAAAGTGATAATACATCCTTCCAACAACCTCATAACTCCTCACTCCATATTGAAGGATTTATCAACCAACAATGGAGCAGGCCTGAATATTTGTACACTACAATTGGTCACCACATTGGGGTATGTAGTTGAATCAGTGGATCCCCACAAAAAGATAACCATAAAAGCTTATGATGATGCAAAGCGTTCATCCAAAGGACCAGTGGTGAAGCACATCACATGTCAAGTTCTGGACCTTCCTTTGCCATATAATTTATTGTTAGGAAGACCTTGGATACATGCAATGCAAGTTGTTCCATCCACCTACGACCAGTGTATCAAGTTCCCTCATAATGGTGTAGAAATTACAATCCTAGGTGATGCAAATCCATTTGCATATTGTAACAATATCAACCATCAACATGATATTACCATTCCTAATAATAGAGAAGCCACCTCATCCACCTCATACATTAGTCTCACCTCTCTTTCTAGTTCAAACACCACTATACCCAAGCAAGAGAAGTTAAAGATGAAAATGGCAGAGGAAGGTCCTGGGGAGTACAATCTCAACCAACTCTTTTGTGTTGGGCAACTACCTACTTCACCTAGAACTCATGGTAAACCTCAAAGGTTACTTCAAATGCCACTGGTCAAGCCACCATACACTTTGACACCTTTCATCCTTGGAAAGAGTCAAGAAGAAGAAACCGAAGATGAAGACTTAGCAGAATGGATCTATAAAGATCCTATCACAACGGACATCCCACAAGCTAAGTTTCCAATAGATCAGTATGGAAAAGGCCTTCTCATTATGCAAAGAATGGGTTATGATGGTCAGAGTACTTTGGGACCTTGAAAGCAAGGACAACATGAGCCACTATAGCTAGAATTGAAGCCCAAAGATAACACTGGCTTAGGCTTTCAAAAGGAGATCCTTCCTAAACTCATATTCAAAGGAAAACCCAGCAAACCTCTATATCAGCCTAAAACTCTAAAGAGGTCACCTTTGATTATATCAACAGCACCAAGCACCATACCAACTACCCCATTGAGGCTAAACATCCTAACAATAACATCCATAGCACCAAACATCCCACCAATCAAGACAACAATCCCACCAACTGCGTCAACTGCATCAACAACACCATTAGCACTATCAGAACCCCCAGCAGTATCGACAACACTGGCAATTCCAGCAGAAGTAGCAGATTCAACACTACCAATACTCTCCATATCAGATTCATTGATCCCCATAATCCTTCCTATAGCACCCATCATTTCATCCACAATGGTACATCAACCGATCACACTTGCAGTGTTTAACTCAAAGGATATCCTAGTATGGTATAGTAATCGGATACTGGAAAGTGACTCAGAGACTAACTCACATGAGTGGGAATTTGATTCCATCCAGCTTAATACTTCAGATGAGGAAGATGCATCTCTATCTCCACCTCACAAAGACATCCTTGTTTACAGAGAAGCATAGATAAAGACCTGTTGGGTTCCTGAATTGAAAACATCTTCCACAGACCCTACGTCACATCCTATGCCTGATTCTGACAGGGAGGGTACCATCAATGACCTTCATCATAATGTCTTGACCCTCACCTCTTATGAACTTAACCTAATCGATGAGGTAATTCCCATTATCCATCTTGAACTCGTCAAATGGAACCAACCTAATCCCCCATGTCTTGACCATTTCCAAATTGATGAGGCAATCATTGACTTTTTGGAACTAAGAGATAACATACCAAGCGGGGATCACAAAGTTGGATTCGCCATTGAACTTAATAGCGTAACATACTTTGGTGTGGATGCCAAACCTTTCAACTGCAAAAATATAACAATAAAACATGGATCTTGCAGTGAAAATCACACTGTGGCACTATTTGATCCCACAAAAGTAAAAAGAAAGAGTGTATCCAACAGTGAAAACCTCTCTGAGGTGCCTGAGGATGAAAGGTTTGACATTCTCCCCTCTAGTACACAACAGGAATGATCAACGATTCTCATCAAAGAAACAAAAGAATACAACATGGGGACTCCTAAAACTCCTCACCACATACATCTGGCATCTCTTTTAACTCTAGAGGAACAACCTAAGTTTGTCAAATTCTTCCAGAAGCACCAGATTAACTTTGCATGGTCATATGCAGACATGCCTGGTCTTGATCCAGATTTAGTCATGCATCACCTCACCATCGCAAAAGGAGCCAAACTTGTCAAGCATAAACTTCACAAGATGCATCCTCAGATTGCGGTACTCGTCAAAGCAGAACTCAAGAAACTCCTTGATGTTGGTTTTATTAGACCAATTGATTATGCATAATGGATATCCAATATTGTACCTGTTGGAAAATCAAATGGGGGCATTCCCATTTTCACTAAATTCAGAGATCTGAACAAGGCATGTCTTAAAGATGACTTTCACCTACCCAACATCGACATAATGGTGGACCTAACAGTAGGACATGCCATGCTTTCCCTCATGGATGGCTTTTCAGGGTACAATCAAATAAAGATCACACTAGAGGATCAACATAAGATGGCCTTCACACGTCCATGGGGAACGTACTGCTGGAATGTAATGCCTTTTGGTCTAAAAAATGCAAGAGTGACATATCAACGAGCAATGACCACCATCTTTCATGATATGATGCATACCATAATGGAAGATTATGTTGATGACTTACTGGAAAAACCACTAACAAGAGAAGGTCATCTAGAAATATTAGATAAAATCTTTGATAGACTGGAACAATATCATGTTTGACTCAACCCAAAGAAATGTGTCTTTGGAGTAACCTTAAGGAAGCTACTAGGATACATTGTCTCAAGCAAAGGCATTGAGGTTGACCCAGCCAAAGTCAAAGAAATCATGGACATGCCACCTCCACACAACATCAATCAGCTAAGAAAATTACAAGGGCAACTACAATCCATCTAAAGATTCATTGCACAACTAGCAGATAAATGTCACCCCTTTACACACCTGTTACACAAAAACATCCGCTTTCAATGGGATATCAGATGCCAGCAAGCATTCCAGATACTTAAAGATTATCTCATGAATACACTATTGCTAATTCCACAAGATCTGATTAAACCTTTATTACTCTATATTTCAGCAACTAATATAGCCTTGGGAGTACTACTAGCTCAACACAATGCAGAAGGGAAAGAGTGTGTTGTTTACTACATCTCTCACACACTGGTCAGCTATGAACTCAATTACACACCTATTGAGCAAGCTTGCCTAGCAATTATCTTAGCAGCCACTAAACTAAGGCACTATCTATGAACACATAAAGTACAACTCATTGTGAAGATAGATCCACTAAACTACTTACTCAACAAAGAAGCAATGACTGGTCACTTAGCCAAATGGGTGATGATTCTAAGTGAATTTGACATCGAGTATGTGGACCATAAGGATATCAAGGGTCAAGTTATTGTAGATTAGTTGGTCGATGCACCACTCATAGGTGATCATCCTCTCATTTCCAATTTTCTAGATGAAGAGATATTCATGATCACAATAGCACAACCATGGAAACTAAACTTTGATGGTTCATACACTAGGCATGGCTTGGGGGTAGGTATTTTGTTTATCACACCTCAAGGTGACAGTATCCCAAAGTCTTATAGGCTCACATTTCCATGTATGAAAAACATAGCTGAGTATGAGGCCTTGACCACAGGACTCCGACTAGCCATCCAATGGAAGTTAAAAGAGCTAAAAATATATGGTGACTCCCAACTGGTCATCCGACAAGTAATAGATGAATATCAAACCAAGGATGACAAACTCTTGCCATACAAGCAAATGGTGGACAATTTAAAGTCATCATTTACTACTATCACCTTTGAGCAGATACCCAAAGATCAAAATTGAGCTGCTGATGCTATGGCTACCATTGCATCTCTCCTAGATCTTCCATAAAATTCAACACTCTACGAGTTCTTAGTGGAACATCTTTGGATTCCCGCTTATGATATCCCTAAATTTGAGATGATATGTTGCCTTGTTAGTTCCGAATCCCCATGGTATGGTGAGTTCTACACCTATCTACATGATCACACACTTCCTCCTAACCAATCGAATAACCAACGTAAAACCTTCATTCACCAAACCGCTTGATATACCATTATTGCTGAAATCCTATACTGACCCAGTCTTGATGGTACTCTCTTTCAATGTATGGAACAAGATGAGATAACAAAGGCCTTGGAAGAGATACATGAAGGAATTTTTGGAACTCACGCAAGCGGCCTATCCCTAGCAAAGAAGATCATACATGTTGGATACTATTGGCCATCTATGGAAAAAGACTCCTACTTTATCAAAAAATGCAAGAAATACCAAGTTCATGGAGACCTAATACATGGACCAGCATAGGAATTGCAACCAATCACAACACCATGGCCTTTTTGTCAATGGGGCCTTGACCTCATGGGTAAGATTCACCATCTTCATCCAACGGCCACAAACTCATCATTACCGCTACTGAATACTTCACAAAGTGGATCAAAGCTATTCCACTTACCCAAGTCAATGACAAGAAGATCGCCTCATTCATCCTTAATTGCATCATCTATCAGTATGGTGTACCCATGTCCATCATCATGGATAATGGTCTTCCTTTCAAAAATCAGAATGTCCGTGAGCTCTGTGAGAAGTTTCACATCCAACACCGCTTTTCCACTCCCTATTACCCACAAGGCAATGGTCAGACCGAAGAATCAAACAAAAATATATTAACAATCCTCAAGAAGATAGTCAATGATGTCGATCATGATTGGCACATTTAATTGAATCCAACATTATGGGCATATCGAACTAGCATTCGAACCCCTATAGGTGTAACTCCCTACTCACTGGTCTGTGGCGTAGAGGCTATCTTACCTATTGAGGTCGAGATACCATCTCTACAAGTTTCCTTGCATGATATCATAGATAATGAAGCATATAGAGTATCACGTCTTCAAGACTTAGAGCTACTTGATGAGAAACGACAAGTTACATACAATCACCTCAAAGCCTATCAGCAGTGCATGAGAAGAAGCTATAATCATCGAGTTAGACCTCACTCATTTGAGGTAGGTGATCTTGTTCTTCGAGAAAATCCTTGTAACCAACCAAACAGAGAACATCAAGGAAATTTTGAATAAAACTGGCTGGGTCCATATGTTATCACTACCATATTTGGGTCTGGGGCATATCAGCTGGCTACTTCAGAAGGAGAACCACTAGCAGATCCAATCAGCAACATGCACCTCAAACGGTTTTATACATAAAGCTGTACAGAGTATCAGGATCCCTTACATACCAGAAAAACACCAAAAACATTTAGATAACTGTCCTAAAGAAAATACAAAAAAATCAAAATAGTAAAATAAAAATCATACATCCAAACAGTGAACAACCACTCCGGTGGCACCTTGGGTAAGTGCAATGGTGAAAACCTAGCAAACAGGCACCACTCATAAAGCCTGTGACTCCATTATCTTTCAGACTTGTTGCGATTGCATTCATTTCATCCATTCATCCATCAGTCAAAGCCATGGCTTGTTATCAATCTGCAATCAAGGATAGTACTTCATGTGTCTTGCATCTTGCTTTTCCATAGTCATGTCTAAAATGGGGGCAATGCCCTTCATCTATTTGATGGAGGTGGATTCTACATTACTTGTGCTTCATTGACTTCTTAATTCAAAACTGTCTCACAAAATACCAAAAACATTCAAAACAATCACAAAATACAAAAAACATTCAAAACAGTCACAAAATCCCAAAAACATTCAAAAACACTCACAAAAGAAAAACAAATATCAGAAAACATCAAAAATCAATCAAAAATATGGCAACACCTTGTACATATGCATCCAAGAAGATACCAAACAAACATTATGAAATACTCAAATGATGATCACTTATCATACCAACCAAACAATCAACATCGATAGGCCAACTGTCTTAACAAGGATGCATCCTTCGTTACCAAAACAAAGACAAGATAACATTTTATTTGACAAGAAAATTTTGTTTAAGCTATCAAATACTTGGTTAGTTTGATACGTTATTTATTTATTTATATCAGGTTCTTATGCTACTCCAGGACATCCACAAGTGATTAGAGTGGCCATGAAGGTTCCTAAGTATCGTTTCTATTTGCTTATCTTCTATGCATTATTCCAATGAAGTTTTGGGGCATGTACTAATGGTGTCTATGTGGGAAGTTCACTAAGCTATGTGATCTTATGCAAAATACAGTCATGGATCACTAGGGCTTGCTGACTACAGTGTATACCTTGACCATATGAGCATGAACCATTATGGAGGGTCCATATTCTTTATTCTTTATTTATGTTGTTTGTTTGCAGGTACAATACTCCATCCTTGGTTCCTACTGCCTCATCCAAGACTAATACTACCATGCTCAATGATGAAAATAAAGCACTATGGATTGTCATTCCATCTCATCTATTTATATTGCATTATGTTGCATATCACCCATCTATTTAATCATTCATTATTCATATGCATGGTTTTTGTATGCAAGTGTGAACAAGATTAATATGAGAAGTTATTGGAAAAATGAATTGGTCTTAGATACAATCACGATAGAGTTCTCTGATACATCATCAGTGCATCATGTAAAGTCTAAACAACCTTGCATTCATCTATCATGACCACATCATCATTTCATTACATTTAGTTACATTTAAATACACCTAGTTCATTATCATGTGCTTGCATATAGGTTTATTAACTTTATTTTTATCCATTTATTAGAGTGCATTTCATATCATTTAGTCACATTTTCAGGTACTTGTATTAGTATCATTACATCATTTCATCATTGCAAACTCACAACATGTAGCTTCATTTATATGAAAAATTCTCATCATTGCATTTATTACCATTATTAGCCATTACTATGCATTCATTTAGTATCATTTACAACTCATCATTCATCGTCATTTTAACTTGTTTCCCATACATTTGTTTAGATTTCCATAGTTGGATGTATTTGTTTATCTATCCACAAGTTAAGTGCATTCATTTATCCATCTAGTATATTCTTATATTCATTAATTTCATCTTACAACAAATTTCATTTAAGATTCATTAGAATGCATTCATTATCTTTTTTTAATTGCATTAAGGTGCAGTTATTCATTACCCATGAGTTGCATTATCATTACATTATCATTTCACTTAGCTATATTTTATCAACATTTAGATCATCACAAAAAAAACACCATTTGCTTCAACATTGGTTTATACATTTTACATATGCATTCATTTAGAAATTGTCATATAAACATTTGTCCATCCATATTGCATTCATTTTAACCATCTAGATACATTTACATAAATAATTCATACCTTGCATCAAAATTCATTGCATATCATCATCTCATCATATAATCGACATAAAGCACAAGTACCTGTCTATATCATCGTTAGGATCATTTCATTATGCATACATTATCATCATAGGAGTACATACATAAAACATTACACCAACAAATCATGCATATAAACCTGTATCCACATATTAGTACCACATTCATAGCCATGCATATAGACATCATAAAACATACATGTAGCCATCTTATAGGAATCATCTTATCAACACATATATCTAGCAAGTAATAAATCATAAGATCATCATCTTGCATAAATCCATACATATCATCAACATGCATATCATCACAAAATCTGGGATCTCCTCATATATATCATATTATATCGCCAAAAACATACATGTAACGGAGTAAAATGAAGTCCAAAACATCGGCTACCAAGAGCCATCTAAGACACAATCCAAAAATGACAAATATGATAAAATACAAAATGCTCTCTCAGATGCCACTCTGACCAGATGTTGCACCACCATCTCCACCTACTCCCCCACTCCCCCCCGCACCACCTGATCTATCTCATCATGGAGGACCCACCACACCACCACTACTTTGATCCTCTAAGATTGCTTTGATCTCGCCTGCCACATCTAGGAATAGCTCAGTGCTCGCTGACTAGCTAGAACCACCTACTCATATAACCCCTGCCAATACTCTATCTCAACCTATGCTCCTACTCCAACCCAGACTCTCTCCTATAGCTCTGCTAATCTCTCCACTGCATCATCCCTCTCCTACAGCAATATGATCAACTGTGACTCTCGTGCAAACAACTGCACATCTCTAGCTGCCACCTCTGCCTCCATATCCTCTAGTCGAGTTTGCAAAACAAGTATCATCTAATCTCATAGATCTCCACCACCTATAGCTCCCTCCCATGTCTCCATAGGTACCTGTCCCTCCCCCACATCCCTGCCACCTAATCTCATGCCTCCCTACATCAAAGGACCCTGTGATAGCTGCAATGGCTGACCACCTCTCCCTCTCCACTGTAATCATCCACCACCCCCACCTCCACCTCCGAATCCACCACCTCCTCCAAAACCCCAACCCCCTCCTCCACCTCCTCCATCCCCACCTCCTCCATCCCCTCTCCCTTTTCCACCTATGCGACCTCCTCTCCTCCTCCATCTCTGTCTCCTCTCCTCCTCAAAGGATGGAATAGGCTTTGCTGGATCTGATATCCAAGGAATCGGATGTGTCGCAATATACTGAGTGTACTCATCTAACACCCCTGCATCTACCATCCCCGACCTCATCTACCATGGTATCACCTATAGCATGCAAAACTCTATGAAAGCTTGATCATAAGGTAATATTGGCTCCCACTGGAACCTCTCTCGGACCACCCGTGCATACTCTCTCGATCCACTAGGCAATCCCTGCCTCTGTCCAAACTATCTCAGCACTCTCCCCAATACCTATCTCTCCATATTGTAGGATGTCCTACCAATGAGGTATTGTGTCATAAACACATAAGGAAAGGCCTCTGCATCATTCTCCCAGGGCTCACACTCAATATACAGCCTCCATATCACTATATCCAAATCGTCGAGCGCCCACCGCCACTACTCTAACTTCCCTAGATGGGGCTGACTCATCATACCTCCATACATATATACATATGGCTGGTCCACTACTTTGAATCTCAAACTCATGGGTCACGTCACAGGAAGGTGCTCCCACACCCAAATATGAAGCAAAGTGATCCCTACTCCCAATGAGCTCACCTCTCCATATACTACCTCATGTAGCTCCTGATATAAGTGTGATAATACGCATGGTCCCCATGGAAACCGGATCCCCTCTGTCATCATCTGCTCGATCACCTGCCCCCAACCAATGACCAATCCATGCGATCATTGATCTAGACATAACAGTCCCCCAACAATACCTAATAAAACAATTAGTAGTGGCTCATACAAAGTAGCTATATCCTCCCATGCTATCAAACCATCATCAATAAACACATCCTGATCAAAAAATCTTTGCACTGCTGCTGCCCCTCAAGCTCGATCATATGTCACCAGCTCTCCTTGAATGGGAATGTGTAGGATGCGCCATACATCCTCCAGTGTAACCGTCATCTCCCCCTGCGCTAAGTGAAATGTGCATGTCTCACTATGCCACCGCTATGCCAATGCTGTGATCAACCTACGATTCATCCAAATCATAGGCATATACATAACATCATATAGGCCTATCATTGTAATGCAATCCACCTTGGCCTCTGTCAATTGATCACCCAACACCTGTGTGGCTGGATGCCTCTCGCACATCTGTAAGATGTGAAGATCCTCTTACACAAGTGCATCAATCATCATCATCAATTGTTTTATTTCAAACTTTCTTAAGTTTAAACCTAGACTATCAACAGATACTTTGATCAAGTATCTTCGAGTCTCAACAAGTAAGCAATCATGGCACACCTAGACTACAACAAACATTTAACCTGATGACCTAAGTCTCATCAGGGCTTCTATAGTTCAAAACAACTCTCAAAATCACATCTCCATCCATCCATCATTGCCATCAGGAGATTCTTTTTCAACACACTAGGGCATCTACCTTCCTATGCAAAG